>NC_138047.1:75125694-75725694 GCF_964194185.1 Rhinolophus hipposideros
GTTTCCCCGAAAATAAGACCTAGCCAGACCATCAGCTCTAATGTGTCTTTTGGAGCAAAAATTAATGTAAGACCGGGTCTTATTATGTTATATAAGACCCGGTCTTATAGTGAAATAAGACCGGGTCTTATATTAATTTTTGCTTCGAAAGATGCTTTAGAGCTGATGGTTTGGCTAGGTCTTATTTTGGGGGAAACATGCTACTAGCATGCATTGCTGTGTTTTCAGACATTCTCTGAAAATGCTGTTTTCTCTTGGAACACAAGCACTAGCGAATGCATCTTCTCTGAGTAGAAAGGTAGCTGAAAATTTCCATGGAGTAGTGAGGATCCCTAGATCTGGGTCCTTATTCCAATTTCCTGTGTAAACTTTGGAAAATTATTTAACTTCTTGCTTATCTCATACAAATAAATTACCTCATTTGTAAAAAGCAGACAGTATCATTTATTTCATAGACTTGAGATAAAGATTAAATGAATTAGCACTATATGTAAATTTCCTAGTCCAGTGTCTGACTCACAGTAGTGGACATTTCACAAATCTTCATTGTCTCCCTACTACCATGGTGTGGAAGAAAGAATGCATTAAGAATGGTGAGCCAGTGACCCCAGCTTCAAATAGTAGCTGCTACATTTATTAGTTGTGACTTGTGTTAGATACTAAAGGCAATGATGTATGGGGTTACTAGATAGGAAGGGGTTAGAATGCCACCAAGAGAGGGAGACAGACAGGAAGTAGACTGAGCATGAACAAAGGTGAAGAAGATAGAAAATACAAAAATGTGAGAAATGGTAGAAAAACTGGCTTGGCACTAGAAAAAATACCTATCATTGGACTCATTCTGTTAATTCTCTTACCTTTGTTTCTTGCAATATTAAACTATATTTTAGACTTTCATTTCACTCTCCCAGATTTCCCAGATTATATAGCACCAGACATTATTAAAATGCTGTTTTATTCTTTTATGCCCCTATATACTTTCCCTCAGTATTTTTTTCCTTCTGGAAAGGCCTACTCTTCTGCCAAGACTTAATTAAATTATCACTTGTGAAACCTTCCCTTCAAACCTACCTGATTCTAAAGTATACAAAATTGCTGGATCTACCATGTTCCTATAACATCCAATATATCACCTGCTATGTTGTAGTGCAAGTTATGTTTCTATATCTGCTCTTTGGCACTAGTACATGCCTTAAGAGGAGAATATTGTTTTGTCTTCACATCCTAAATGTTTAGCAGCCATTTGCCAGTTTACTGGAGCTCACACGGAACTGCCAGAGTGTCCTAAGCTGGTGAGGGCTGCAAAGGGTTTCTTTCCTTCATCAGCTTCGGCAAAGCAGAGGCAGACAGAAAGGGTCCAGGAGGAAGCTCCACCCTCCCCTCTGGCAGCCCCACAGTACAGAGGACTCTGCCCAGCTGTTCCGCTCCTCCTCTCTTTCGGGGGCCTGGTAATGGGTACTTTGCCCTGGGGTGTCCTGGCTTGGCCCAGATACTGTCAGGACTATCTTTTCCTAGGACTTGCTGTGTTTTGTTCTTTGCCCCAGGGTTCTCCACCTAATTTCATTTTACCCACTAGGGATCAAGTCTGGAAGGGCTCCAACTCTTCCTGCCAGAACTTCACCAGAGCTAAGTCTTCACTTGCACCGGGATGCCAGCTGCCTCAAAAGCACTAACCAATTTTTACTTAAGGCAAACTTTTTACTTAAGTGTAACATCAATACAAAAAACTGCACAGATCAGAAGATTACAAATTGATAACCTTTCACAAAATGAACACCCTTGTAACTAGCACTCAGATCAAGACACATAATGTTACCTGAACCCCAGCAACTCTTCATTAGCTCCTCACTAAGGGTAGCCGCCATCGTGGCTTTTGACATTATACACTAGCTTCTCTAACACTGAATTCTTATTTCAATGGACTCACCCAGCATATGCTCTCTGTATCTGGTTTCTTTCACTCATCATTACACTTGTGCCATTCATCCATGCTGCTATGTGCAGTTTTGGTTAAATCATTCTCATTTGCTGTATTTAGTTGTAAAATATACTATAATTTATTCTTCATTCTACTAGATGGACATTTGGGTTGTTTCCCTTTCTTGGCTATTATGAATATAGCTACCATGAATGATCTTGTATATGCCTTTTGGTACACATATGTACACATTTCTAATGGATGGAGAAATAGGAGAACAGCTTAGTTATATGAAACGTTCAGCTTTAGTTTATACTGAAGCTGCTAAATGTAATCTGGGATTAGAAGTAAAGTGAGACCATTAAGGTGGTCATCTTTCTAGAATTCCCAGTGTTACCTCCCCTCGTGTTTTCTTGAACACCATTTCCCTGACTGCAGGAGGTTTCCCCAATGACTCTGGTTGGGTATGTTCTACACCCTTTAAAATTCAGGTCCAAGAACACTTCTACCATGAGGAATTCCGTAAACTCCAATCCATCCTTGTTTGGGTTAGGTCCTCCAGGTAGGGGTGTGTGTGTGTGTGTATGTGTGTGTGTGATAACCTCCACATTTATCACAACACTATACACCTTGCATTTTATTTGTCAATTTCTGCTTATTGGTCTCTGCCACTAGACTATTATTCCCCTGAAGGTAGGAACTCTGAGTTATCTACAAAACCTCACAGAAGGCATATATATGTAGCATGTGCTTAGCTAATGTTTGTTATAACTGAATGAGTGAATGAATTCTCAAAAGGATACCCATGAATGGGACAGTATGAATTGGGGTGGGGGGAGTGAGAACGATGTTGTTCAATCAGGTGGGATTTCGATAGACTAAAAATGAAGATCTTGAACTGAGAGTGGGAGGGAAGAAAGGCAGGATGGTCTAGATGTTGGTGATATTACAAGGAAAGGGTCTATAATACGTAATGACTGATTGGTAGTCATTTCAATGCAAGGAGAAAAAGGAAAGATATCTGGTAGTCTACGTGACTAGAAGAATGAACTCTTAATAGGAAAACCAGGAAGACTCTCTAGCAGGGATTAAACAAGTGGGAAAGTGTTAAGTTTTTTTAGGCAAGGTGGGTTTAGGAAAAGGTGATCATGGGACATCTTAGATAAATTCCAGCAGACAACTAGAAATAGAGAATTCAATCTCAGGAAAGATAAAGAAATGAAAAGGCTAGACACAGATCTGATAATCAAACCACAGAGGTTAACAGTCTCCAGTGAAGCTAAGGGAGTAACTGAAGTTCCTGGGAAAATGTGAAGAAAATGTCAAAAGCAGAAGTTGGAGGAGAATCAAGATCTGGGAAAAAGGAGGAACCAGAGGATTTCAAGGTAGAAGGGGCTGATGAGAGTGTCAGCTGCAGAAGAGAGCTGGCAGCCTGTGAACAGAAGAAAGGCTGCTGATCTGTGATGAAGAGACCAGTAGTTATTTGAATGAGCTTCAATTTGCAACTTCAAAAACACTTTTAAAATGATTGTTAAGATGTTCTTCAAATCTCAGAGCTTAGAGGAACTTCAGATGTCTGAGTTAACTCCTTTTGAAGCAAGCTAAGCCTAGAACACAAAACTTGCGTGATTCATCCTAAGCAGACATACAAACTGACAACCCCAGCACCTAATCCAGCCAACAGTTTTGTTTGGACTACATGAAAATGAAAATTTTACTTCCAATTTGTCAAAATCCTCATTAATCTTTACAGTCTAACACTTGGCCTGCTTCAAGTATCTCAATTACCTGCCTCAAAATTATAGGCATTTGCGTATGCAAATTCTGGCTAACGTTATAAAGATATAATGGTAGCACTTGGCAAAAATAATGTTCTCACGGATTCTTTCCTGTCACATTGCCTATTTTCTGTAACTCATGAACAACATTAATAAATTCTTACTAACGCATTTTTCTGTATAACTTCATTATATTTAAACCATGGCCAGACAATATGTCAGATCACGAATAGGGTGCCATAGAAAATATGCAAATACAATATAAACACGTAAAATATAACTGCGAATTGTGGATCAAAATAAGTGACAATAACTCCAACAGGTAATTGTCACCAAGTTTCTCAAGCAATTTTCTTGTTCCCTGTGCCCCTCTAGGTCACCTTTATAAACCAAAACCACAAAAGGATGCCCTGCCACCTTCAAGATGGCACTAAAATAAAAAAGATCAAAAAGCTCTAGGACAATAAAAGAGTCATTTTTCTCTTCCTTAGATAACACATATCCAGACTGCTTTGCCATTAGTCTATAGGTTGTGGATTTAGATATTCAGCATTTGTTATGGCTAAACATCATTATCTATTAATAACCTCTAATGAGAGGAGTTAAATAATCATTTTGTTGAGAACAAAATGTGAAAATACAGCATAATCCTCTAATTATCTAGTTGATGGCCTTTATCTCTAATGTAAATACATGTGTGTCTATAGTCACAAAACAAAAATACCATAACTTTACGTAAGTTTAGTACAAGACTTTAAAATACTTAGATTATGACTTATTTAAACAGGAAACTAATGGGAGAATTTTACACTATAAATTAAAGAAAGATTAATGCAATATTGCTCAGTATCAAAATCAAGAGGCTTGGACTTTGTTTGATGTTATATTACTGAAGCACACCTACGTAGCATCACATAGGTAATTTAAACACTCATGGTATAATTAGGATTTAACACCAGCCTTGAAAAAACCACCAGATTTGAACACTCGACTTTGATATATTTCAACAATACTTAACTTTTCACTAAAGGTTTGAACATCTTTAATGAAACATTACTCCCAAATTAATTAATGAAAAAGACACCTGAGTCTTCTCAGAAATACTGTACCATGCTTCTTCATTTCAGCCAAAATTGACTCATTGGACTTGGTACTCAAATTTCCAAAACAAAGACATTAATTGTAAACTTGCTGGTAAGTAAACTTGGAATACACCTATGTATTTGTAACAAAAACTCTTCTTTGAATGATGCTGTACAGTGTAGAAGACTTTCTGTTCAGCAACTTCAATTTCCCAATCACATCAGCAGATGACTACAAGGCAACTATTTTTTTTTCCCCCACAAGGAAAACTGAGTGTATGGAACAAAATGTTCCACCATTGAATAAACTGATCAATGTTATGCGGAAGGATGATATCTGCTTACTCCAGAGACAGGAGGTATGTGGCTGATTATGTTATACAGAGTCCTTTCAGACTTGCCATTTGTTTAGCTGCCAGGGCTGGGATTGAGCATAAACTTCAGTCAATATAAGGTAAGACTATGTATTCTACAATTTAAAATTGATCTCAGTTTCTCCATGACTTTTTCTCCCCTTTCACATAAACTGTACGTCTGATGATAAAGGAAACTGAGTGTAATCAACTACAGTAGGCTAAAACTGACGTGAGATATCAGAAAACTTGTGAGGACATGCAAAAACCCAACTGCGTTGTTGATTTTTTTCTGAAATGCTCTGAAATGTTATGGAATGGGCAAATCCCCATACACTGGCAAATACAAAAATTGCTATAAATTTTTTTTCAACCTGGCTTGGCAATGTGCTAAACATAAATTTACTGTGGTACCTATATACTAAGTTGCTGCTGATTTTAATTTTCCAAGAACTCTGATGAAATTAAGAAAATTTAAGGATAACTTGAATATATTTTAATTAACAGATTTAATTTTTTTTTCTGATTTTTAAGTTATGAAAACTGGTAAAAAAAAAAAGTAAAGTTACTATGTATAATAATTAACAAAAAAATTAAGACTAGCATTGGATTTTTTCCTACAATTCTTGAAATAATACAAATTTTCTACTAAATCCTACTATCTTCTTCTTCAGCTGTTTCGGCCATCCTGATACCACATACCTCTTATGCCTTTTCTAGTCGTCACAGATATTATATCTATATATTTATTTATATATAGTTTTAATCTATTCATTTATATTTTCATTTGGGAAATGCTAATTACCCATTTGAACCAGGCTTTTAAAGTGAACCTTTTATTTATACTTGTTTCCTAGAGAAATTATACAAACATCATAAATAAATCAAACACATCGACAGATTGTATTACAACACTTAGGAACCATGTGCTCCGGAAGGAGCATGCTCCATCCTCACCTGTAGAAGTACGAACATCCCCTGACTGTGTTGTGAGTGAAATGTTCCTGAGTCTTCTCATTGCCAAAGTCCTCCAGCGGGTCTGACCACAGGATGTCGCACATAGGTCCATAAGCAGGTGGTTCTTTGAATCGGTCTAACTAAGAAAAAAAGAAGACAGAGAGCAAAATACTAATCTTTGGAAACTTGGAATTCAGAAAATAGAAGAAACCAGAATTCTGCAATACCCAACTTCCTCTCCCCAACCACAATACAAGGTGAACTGCCCTCTACCTTGCTCTCTTCCTGTCTGCTTCCCTTCTGCCCTCCTTCCTCCCCATTCCACTCTTCAGCAATTTCTCCAATTTTCCTTCATTCTTCCTTCTGATGGGCTCACTTATCATCTGCTTTCATCTAAACCTTTACGTCCCTCTTGCCTCTTTAATTCTTACTCTCTACCCCTTTTCTCCTGTCTCCTGTTTTCCTTTTTATTTTTCTCTTTTTCCCCTAACTTATTTTCACCATCTGAGTGTTTTAGTCATTACAGGTTAATGTGACTCTGTGTTTCATTTCTTGAGGAGGAGCTTTTATTTTATCTTTGGGGAAATATCTACTACTGCTTCCATTAAACTGCGATCTAGAAATCTGGATGAGAACAATTTATGGTGTTTATATTTAACAATAGGATTTTGAGAACAGATGACTTTCATTTTAAGAGTAGGACTTGCTATATGATATTTTGTATATTCACTCATTAGGGGCTACCTTGGTTTCTAATTAAAGTGTAAGCCTATCATAGTTTACCTTACTGGTAACAAACCAAGAGTAATGATAAGCAGTAAAATAAACCCGAATTTAGATGGTCATTCTTCAGCTCACAGTTCTAAGCTTTATAGTTTTACCTGAAGGCCTCATGTGAAATCTATTTTCCAGCTATAAATGTTTAGCAAAGACATATTTCAATTTTAAAAGGTGCATTTAGATGGTATGAGCAACATAAATGACATTTCACTAACAATTTTATAACACTGTCTCTTTCCTTTAGGTTATCCTGATTAACTGCAATTAAAGGATTTTTGCAGTTAGCAGCAGATATAGTCTCTTGAAAAGAAAAGTATAAAACAGCTATGAAAACCCATTAAGAATTGTTATTCTTCATAGTCAATACTTTCATATTAAAAAAAAACCCTAGGGACAGTTGGACAGATGAATATATAAGACAGCCAATCAAATCCTCCCTTTTCCCCGTGACATAAGGTGACATAAATCATGGTTTTGCTATGCACCATTTCTTACTAATATCTAAAAAGAATGAAACAATAGTTCACATTTTCAACACCCAATGAAAAACTTCAATAAGACAAGACTATCTTTCAGCCATTATGCTATCCATAAAATATTCAGTGCAAGCTTAGACTTATTTAAGAGATTTAAATAATTTACAGTTTTGGAATAATTCAGTGAGGAAAAATAATACTTGTGCATAAGAATAGTGAGTTTCTTTCTGAGAAGTAAGAACTTATTATTATGGGTAGAACAACAGAGGAGGGAAGATTAATATGAATCCCCAGCTTAAGGTTTGGTAAGGCAACCAGAATACAGAATTGATTCTGGAAAAGTTGCAAAGTGCATTCTGAAATTAATACCATCTACAATAAGAATAAGTAACTAAAAGTTCATTAAATAAAGTAAATGTGGTGGAAACTCTTATTGACATATGACAAAATGCAAACCTAAAAACTATTTTATGGCTAAGTCTAGAGCTTAATGACATATGCGAAAATTGAACATAATATCCGAAACATGGCAGTCCTTGGGGACAGTGGGTGATACTTTTAAAAACTGCTTAATTGATGAGAAGAAGTTTATTTATTTCAAGAACCCATCAGATTGTAGAAGAATAAATTGGTTACATTCAAGCAGAAAGTGAACCACTCTATACTTAAACTGCATAGGACTACATTTCAGTGTCCTGTCTCTACGGTACTTTCAACATAGAGCAAATATGAATGCTCTGTGCGCCGCAGAACACCAGAAGCAGATGTGTAAAGGTGTTTTAAAAAAGAGGACACTGACACACAGCAGGAAACAAAGGTTTACTTAATGTACTTTGACTTCAAAAATAAAAATCATGCATGTGCTTTCTAATAGAAAGTAAACACAATATTATTTTTACACTTGAAGACTTGAACCTTAATGACAGAGTATTAAGCTAGAATTTGAATGTTTTACTTCTCTAAATTTAGCTTTTCTTTAAAAATCAATCAACTTTTAAAAGAGTATTGATCATAACCAAAAAGATAAAAGATGGCCTCTTCCACTACATGAAATTATCCCATATTATTACATTTTCTCATGAAAAACTATATTTCCACATTCAATCTAACTAATCTAACTCATCAGTTTGTTGGCTAAAACAACAGTAATAGCCAATGTTAAATTAAGTAGAAAAATATTTCTCAAAAAAATCGACTGTTTTTCACCTAGCCACTCAATACAATCAATAGAATATCCTCATTGCCTTTATTAGGTTGTTACTTTAAAGTTTTAAGCTGTAACAAATAGATTTTAAAAAATAGTAATGTGGACACATTTTAAAGGTCAAATTGTGATATTTCCCCAAGAGCAAAGCAACATTTTCTAACTATAATAAATATACCATGAATACACAATGGGTTCTCTTTGAAACAAACCAAAGGGAAATGAAAAGGCATATTTTCGTTAGCAATCAAATAGTTTACATTTCCAATGACACATGTCATATGGTAAGATGGAGTTTTTAAGATGAAAGCTCTTCCAAGTATAAATATATCTTTCTTTCTAGGTAAAAAAAATGAATACAAAAAAGGGAATCACAACAACTTTAAATCGTTTGAATTCAAAAGGATAAAGTTAGTGATAAAGGCAGGGAAATTAATGTCTTCTATTTATTACTAAAGCCACAGAATGATTAGACTTGGAAAATAATAGAACTTACTTTTCTGATATCATCTAAAGTGTTGATCTCTGGAGACAGACCACCGTGTACACACAGGAACTGCTGGTTCATCAGGGCAGCCAAGGGCAGGCAGTCAAAGGCGTCCATACAGGCATCATAGACACGTTCTGAATACTTTATTTTACCTTTTAAAACATCATTTAAAAAATATTTATTCTCATGATTTCATAGCTAGGATCATTTCATTAAAATAGTATTTGTTTGTTTGTTTGTTTTTAAATGTTTTCTTGCCAGAATCATATTATTAGCATCTAACTACACACGACAAAGTTCCAAAACATGAATAAGACTTTTTAAAAGAGTTATATATTAACCTTTCTATCTATTGTTTTTTTTGTTGGTGTTCATATTTTCCTGTTTTTAGTAACTTTTGATATAGCACAGGAGAGAACTTTTGTACACATCTTCATTATTTATCTGCAGATATATCTCAAAAAATATATACACAAACAATTAGGAGACCAACAGAAAGGATGGCGATAGGCTGGCTGATTTACCTACCTGAATGATCTTGTAGAAAAGCAGAGGGCAAGACATTCTCTAAAGTTGTTTTGGTATCACTGCACACTGCTTTTCTCTTACTGACTTACAGTTCACATTTTGAGAGAATTCTATGCTTCATTGAATATAGGACTGAATGACAAAGGCAATTTTAAGTTTTGCTGGATAATGAGGAAAATTAAGAGAGGATGGAAGTCAAATGTATATGAATTACTCCTCACTCCTAGTATGTCAAAAGGAAGAAATCATCTTTAATTTTGTAAAAGCCTCTAGAACCTAGTAAATTTACTGGGTCCAACAGGAGAGGCACAAGGTTGAATCTGCCCTCCATTTACTTTTCCTGAGACATCTGAGATTAAAGGGTAGGATTATTATCCCAAACAAAAGTAGTCTGGCTATTTTTAAAAGGTAATTTAATCACGGTTTCTTAGGACAAACGACATCAAATATTCATTCAAATTTTTAGATCATTTTATAGAGAATTTGTAATTTAAAAAGATTCTGAATTCTCTTTATTCATGCTTAGAAATAAATATGTAATGACATAAAATAGTGTGATTTTTTTCCAAGTTTTTGACTTTGAAGCAATGGATCATGTTGTAATGTGCTCTTAATAGGGATTAAAATGTATGACTATTTAGGACTTTGGTGTTAAAGGAAGAGACTTGAAATATACTTACATTCTTGTTTAAATGTGAAATACTCTGTTAGATGTCTACATTCATGATTTCCACGGAGTAAAAACAGTGTTTTGGGGTAAAGAATTTTCAAGGCCCACAAATACAGCACACACTGAGGAAAAAATAAGAATACACAAATAAATATTTTTCCATTATACTTAGGCATCCCATTGCTGACATATTAGAAAGACCTGAACTAAATGTGCTACTATGACCAAAAGTCCCCAAAAGGCTAGGCCTTAATAAGGAGGAATTGAAAATCAAACAGAAACATTACTTTGGTACAAAGCCAAAGTTCATATATACCTAAAATATATACCAAGCATCTATACACCACAAGAAAACCAGGGGCTGCACCCAGTTTATTGGAAGAAGCCTGAATGAAAATACACTAGAAATGAAAATATGCTGATGTAAAAGCATGGCAATTAATGTGATTAGCAATTAATAAATAAAATAAAGACACCTCTCTATAAAGCAATTTTTTAAAAAAATCAGGTAACAGAAATGGAAGAATTGGAAAAGGAAAGATAACATGTGGAAGCAAATACTGACAAGCTCAGGTTGACTTGGATTCTGTCAGTAGTTCCCATTATGTTCTCTGTTTCACTAGGCTTCTCCCCCATTATCCTTGTCTTTTATTTCAGTGCCGTTGGTATATAAAACCTTACATTTTTAAAATATATATATATATATATATATATATATATATATATATATATATATATATATATATATATATATAAATATAATGAAACTGAAGCCAGGGAATCTCAATACACATGCTGCTAATAGCTAAGGGAAACATTTCATATACCTTAAAACTCCCAAATTAGTTACTTGGATATTGCAGTTGGTGTGAAAATGAGGGCCAACCATGAATTCACCAGGTTTAAAGTAAACCTATCTGGAATACAGTCTTCCTGAAATGTGCATGAAGAAAACGGGATACTCAAGTACTAACATCAATTTCATTATCCTCAACTGGCATTCATTAAGAACCTACAGGGAATAGAAAACCACTCTTTGAAAACAACTATGCTTTTCTCTCTTCATTAAGTTTATGTTGTAAAAGTGAAGCTAAGAGGATACAGAACCACAAAAATATTGAGAAAAGCCTGATTGTGGATGCTAAAATCTGAAACCAAAAGCACACAATATTTACATTTTAATAAAGTGCTTTCCAACATGTAGTAAATGCGATGGACAATGTCCGTAGGAAAAAGCTACTAGAAATTCCTTTGTTGTGCTACCTGTGAAGAATAAGCATGTCTGTCAGCTTATGTGACAATTTATTAAATGAGTGAAAATTACTATGTGTGAATATACAGCCCAAGTTTTGGAGAAAATACTAATTCACAGAAAAAGGTATGTATTATTGTGTTTTTCAAGTAAGGTATTGTCTCCAACTATGTAACTGTGATTGAAGTAAGTAAAAATAAAGGGCTGACATCAAATTTTATATGTGTGTGTGTGTGTGTGTGCGTGTGTGTGTGTGTGTATGTATACATATATATGTTGCTTTAATTAAATTTCTAATTACCATTTTCTGATTACAGTTATTAGCTAAAGTTCATATGATAAATGATGTTATTATTTCTGAAAAGTTGATCAAGTGGCTCATCCAAATAATCCTCAAAGCATCATGAGCTGTTTGCATCAAAGTTCCGTGTTACCTTAGTGGGTAGGAAGGTGGCTCAATGAGACTGATTACTATGTATCAGATTTTATCAGTGCACTTACATGTTTTCATAAAAAGTTTATATTACTCAAACTCGTCTCACGTTTCAGAGACGATATTTATAAACCATTATTAATACAAATAAGAGAAATATATCCGATTTAAAATTTATAAGATGTACCTGAATATGAAAATTCACATATACACACACATATACACTTACATATAAACATATATACACACTAATTTCTGTTAACACTAATTTCAAATAGGAATGGACATATGAAGTCTTTAAAAATTGTATTTGCTTGCTGAAATTGCTATTTAATGCATTCCATTTATATATATTGGGGGAAGAATACATTTGGGCTGAACAGTAGCTACATTTTACGAAGGTTTTCTTTGTTTTTTTTTGTTTTTACTAAGAATATAATATATACAATGAAGTGCACATATTTTCAATGTACCGGTCAATGAATGTTTATGTACATGTACTCCCTCCCATGAAACAACTATCCAAATCTAAATCTAATTACAGTTCAGCACACAAAAAGGCTCCTTTGTGCCCTCTCCCAATCAATATTCTTTTGGAAATAGAACCACAGTTCCAAAGTCTTTAGATAAGTTTTGTCAGTAACGATTTATTTTAAAGCAAATCTTTTATTTCTCCAACTAAAATCTAAAATGCATTTCTTTAATCCTACTCAAATATTACTCGAGAGATCACATTACAGGATCCATATTTTCCTTTTTACCATCTATTACAGATCCCGTTTTGACATTAGTACATGGCTCTATCACTGTAGCTCTTTCATAACTGAAATCTCAAAGAGTGAAACAAATATTCTGTACGTTCTTATCACACTTATGTTTACCTTTTAAATGAGTTAGTACACATTTAATGTCCCTTATTATTTAATGGATGTAAAGCACCTAGTATATAGTAGCAGTTTAAAAAATATCATCTCCTTTCCTGTAAATGAGAAGGAAGATAGGAGCACAGAAAGAAGGGAGGGAGGGAAGGAGAAGAAGAAGAAAGAAAAGACAGAAAGAGAGATGGGAGGGGAGAAGAGAGAAAGAAAAGGTGGGGGAAGAAAGTAAGAGAGAGAAGAGGAGGAGGAGAATGGCAAGAAGAAGGAAGAAAGGGAGGAAGGGAGAAAGGGAGGGAAGAAGAGTGAGAGGAAGGGAGGGAGGGAGGGAGGAAGGGAGAGAGAGAGAGAGACAGAGAGAGAGAGAGAGAGAGAGAGAGAGAGAGAGAGAGAGAGAGAGAGAGAGAGACAAAAAGAAAGAGAGAAAGAGAGAAAGAAAGAAAACATAACTCAATTTCCAAATTCTTGGCTCAAAATACCATAAAAATAAGAGTCCTGTTTTCACATTTATTTCCTTCTCCCCTGTGGCAAGAATAAAATATCTTCCCAAACACTGAATAAAACCACAAATGCAGCCAATATGGAAGAAGTGGCATGGTAAATGAAAGGGCAAGGGTGGATTGGAGATGGAGCGCTGCCAGCCTTCACCCTCAACATCTGGTGGGAGAAGCTGCCAAGCACAACACTGTTTTGCTGGCAACTATTTTGCCATTTAAGTTCTAACGTTTTAGAGAGCTGAAGCTCTTAAACAAAATCATAACCTGGTATTATTTTTAAAAAGGAAAGTCTCTTGTAAAAAATTTATCACGATCACTAAGCAATGAAATAAAAATCAGCTAAATAATTGTTTATTCTCATCTATGGTATCAGATGGCTAATTTGAGTCAAGTTTTCACTTAATTAAATGTTAAGGTGGAAACAGAGGCAAGTTAAGCTGGCCTTTTTGCATGGTGCATGGTGAGATATGAATTAGTTGCACTCATCACTTTCAACTGGACCTTGACTGTCTTTCCAGTCTTACTCTAAATCATGGAACTATTAACAATTTAAAATTACTTTTGGTAGTTCAAATGAAAGATGGCGCATCCTCTACCTTTCATGAATTTTCATCATAAACATAGCTTTCTCCGATTTAATTCGTCTGTTTTCCTCTATGAAGCAACACTAAGGATATACTTTGTCAGTTTAATTGGTTTGTTGATAATAGTAGTGCAACGATTTACTTTGTAATTCATGACTTTTAATGAGTATTCTTGAAACCTTGCATAAGGTTGTAAAGAAGAAGGTAAAGGAGGAAGCAAGTAAGTAAAAAAGAAAACACAGTTTCAAATATGTATCAATAAGCTGTCTAAAATAACTCTCCATGCTGTGACACATTTCCAATCAAAAATGCTCTCTCTCAATCATAAGACAATCATGTGAAGGACGTGCACTGATTGGGAAAAGATCCAAACTCCTGAAATGTCAAATGTAGCGCCTCTAAGACATCATCTGCCTGGTCTGACAGGCACGCAGCGCAGCGGCAGCATGGAATAGCCGTGCACTGTACAGGAGACAGCCATACGCTTTCTTCCTCGCTCTGTGGCATTGCTCTGTCACCTAACACCACTCGCTGCACCGTTTGCTTGTTATTCTCAGGCAGAAGCATGGAACATTGCTTGATGTGCTGTGGTTCATTCTAGTCTATGAGTTCACAGCTAATAAACACAACTCTTCGTGCTTAAACGTGTTTGAGGCCTGGGCTGAGATCTGGATGTAAGTACAGCAGGGGGGCGAGCTTGCTGCTAAGCTCCAGGCAATGCCGGGCAGAAAGGGAGCCTGAGGAAGTGAATAGAAGGAAACAGCTGTGTGTGCCTGTTTGCAATTCTGTTTTTAACCTGCGTTCTCAGACATATACACTCACACATGGACCTATATATACACATATGCTTGATCAAAGAGAACAGGTACTATAATGCAATCACCAGAAAGAGGATGGTATTTGGTGTGAGACAAATTATTACTCCAAACAAAATTACTCCTTTCATCACTACTCAAAAGCTGGCTTGTTTCATTTGGGCTAACTTTGTGGGGAATGGTTTCTAATCTTGGCAAAAAGAGAGGACAGGAGAGAGGCAGGGAGCTAGGATACAAAATGAACTCTATACACTGCCCAGAGTACATTACCCAGTACCTGTAAATACTCCCCAACACAGATTGAATGTAATCTGAACACACTCTTCAAAGCTGATTTGGTGAAAATTAAACTGAAGTGCTCTTATTTGCCCAGAGAAGAGCCAAAGGAGAATACCTGCAGTGGTACCCTGAAATCTTGAGATGAATCAAGAAACTTTGAAGCCTGTTCTGATACCGTTTTCCCTGAAAATAAGACCTAGCCGGACAATCGCTCTAATGTGTATTTTGGAGCAAAACTTAATATAAGACCCGGTATAATATAATATAAGATAATAAATAATACCAGCTCTTACATTAATTTTTGCTCCAAAAGACACATTAGAGCTGATTGTCTGGCTAGGTCTTATTTTCAGGGAAACAGGGTAATATATGTTGGACAACTGAGCTCTTATTTTAGGATTTTTCTTAAACCAACAGCATTTTACTCAGAGAATATTTTACAGTGAATGCTGTGACCTTCAGAGTATTATTGGTGGGGAGAAGGCTGTGTGTACATGTTTGCATATGCATGAGCGACTGTGAGAGTGAGTATCCATTTCTGCATTCCTGATGTGTGCATTTTTTGTGGTTCTTTTACTGAAGACACTGCTGAGGCATGGGGTGTAGTGGAAAGAGCACAAACTTTGAATCCCAGCACTACCATTTACTTTGTGTATGACTCTCTCTGAGCCTAGGTTTCCGAACACATAAAAGAAAAACATTTATATGTTCCTTGCAGAGCTGTGAGGAAAAAATGAGATCATTTATACCTTGCAAACAATAGCATTCACAGCATGCAAACAATGCCAGCGTCCTTAATCCATAACAAAAAGCCCCAAAGTATTCTCAGTAAGCATATTTTATATAAATGTCTGTTCTGTATTAAGTATGACAATATCACTGAGCCATCCCAAAGTCCCTCAAAGGTCACAGTTTAATTAAAATGGATCATTTTTACATATAAGGCCATCATATTTTTCGTAATTTCTGTATTCATGTGGCAAGTTCCTAGAGCTGTACTCTCAGACTCTTGGAGCTTAATTAAAGAGCTCTTTTTGATGATGGGGACTCTGATATATACATCTCAGAACTTTCAAATGTCCTATGATACCTACATTTGATATGTCACCAACATTTGCTTTCATTCTTTGATCCTTTGCTTGAATTTTAAAAGGTGTGTATTACACGGAATATCACAACTTTCATAGTTCAAACACCTAGATTAATTGTATACTAAGAAAAACCTGCTGGAGAACAAATTAGTTATTACTGCTTCTCAACTTCTTTACTTTAAAGAAGGAGAGTTCTAAAAAGCTCTAATTAGGGAAAGTTTAGGCAATCGCAAATGGATTGAGGCCAGAGATTCAGAAGACTGAACTCTTCAAGTAAATAAATAAAAGGTAAAGACCAATAAGATTAAGAAATATTAAAAAATGGAATTGATGAGATAAAGAAGTCCAACTGTGCCATTGTTACTCAAGCAACACGATTTAATGCTTTATCTTTCTTTCTAAATTAATAAGAAACAGTTTAATTTTTTAATTAGGTCTTTAATTAGGTAAAAAAAGAAGTTGCCAAATTAAGGTAAAAATCACAAATATTATGATATTAAAAAAATTTCCAACATAACATTCCATCATTTGGCTGATAAAAATAATCACTCCCAACAGGGTAGTCTTGGGCATCCCCTGCTTTAGAAGGTAAACTTCAAGAAAAGTAGAATACCTATTTTATTTATCCTCAGAACCTTTCATAGGAACATATAGATGTTAAATAAATAAGATGAATTTTAGAGTTACTAAAATAGTTTTTTAAAATATTTACTTAGACTCCAGAGAACCCTATGTTAAGGGAAGTAGCAGAAGCTCTTTCCCTCCCCTGCTGTTTTCTGCCTATCATAGTTTTTCTTAAATTTGGCTACACGTTGAATCACCTACGGCCATATGAACAAATCGGGTCCATGGGATACAAGTTGAAGTGATTGTGCCACTTCTGGGAAACATCCTTAAATAAGAGGACAAGCCCTTCTCTTTCCATTTTCCTTCTAGCTGAATGTAATGTAGGAAGATGATGTCTGAAGCTGGTTTAGCCCTTTTGGGTCATGGGGTTGCCTTGGCAATGAGGTCATACACATCAGAGCAACTAGGCAGAAAGAGCCTGGGCCCTGGCACCATGTTTGTCACACCAGCCTGGTCTGCCCATCTGTAGGCTTTTACTGGAGAGAGAAATAAATTTCTATCTTGTTCAAAACACCATTACACAGGTTTGTTTGTTTGTTTGTTTGTTTTTTCTTTTCTTATTCTTGGCAGATATGAGCCCTAATGTGATACCAAGGTCTTAAATCACACTTCCCTGACAAGGTGGTCAAGTTAGCCTATGAATGAGGTTTATGAGGTTTACTAGTTTCTTTCTCTGTACTTTTCTCACTTGATTTTCCTCCAAGCTAAATTTTACTTGTTGTTTGACTTAGTCTTCCCCAGCCATGTGTGTGCTGTCAATAGTCTCTCACTTTTCTACATTCCAATGGCAATTATTTTCTGTACCTACTTTATCACAAGATTTGAATAATCAGTTCAAATAATAAGTTAATCTCGGATGACCACCTATTCTAGGCTACTGATTCTATATAGCTTTTATTTATAGTCACATCTTCCTACCTAGGTTTAGTTTTCTAGAGAGCAAGGATATATATATTTCTTCAAATTCTCTACAGTCTGATCATAGTGGATATATAGTTTATATGCTTGATAATAGGTGTCTGCCAAATGGAAGAAATTCCAAAAATGCGCTTTTTCCTTTTGGATTTATTTACAACTACCACGTCCCTTTCCCTTATCATCATGAATAAACGTGTGATCCTTAAATGAAGAAAGAATTAATATATTGGTGGAAATATTATATATATAATATATAAGTATGTATGTATTATATATATAAATATTATATACATATATAGTCAGTAAATCAAGGGGAATTGAATCACCAAAAAACAAAGTTAGTATGCTAGTTTTAAAAACAAAAGTTGTTTAAGAGAGTGACATGTTTTCCAACATTAAATATTCCTATAGCAAATAAAATATTATGATGAAAATTTACAAACCTAGAATCTGTTTTATACAACTATTATAAATATATGACGTTGGTATGAGACTTCATGTACATTTGAATTCTTTTTAATGAAGACAAATTGCTGTTCTTTTTAATACTTTTCTTCCAAGAACACTTATAATCTCAGCTACTATAGCATGAGCTCAGTTTCTTTACAACTTATGCCTATTTCAACCATTTTTTAAAATAAATTTGAATGAGCTCTATGTATGATACCATGTTAAGCACCAGGAAGATCAAACATGTTAATAAAACAAGATCCTTGCCTTTATTTTGAATGTAATTTCTACTTACTTGAAGCAGAGGCAGATGGGAGGGTTAAGGAAGAACCTCTACTCACAGGTTATCTGCTTTGTTTTAATTAATGAGTTTGACAAATTACCCTAGTTAGATGACAGGTCTCCAAAAGACAAAACACAGCACTTGTAAGCATACTCACACGTACACACATGAACAAAGGAACACACTTGCACTTCACTATCAATTTACAAAGATAACTTACTGTCTCATAATTATAAGACATAACCATGCAAACACATTCCTGCTTATTAAATCAACTTTGATTAGTTCTGAAAAGGAAATGGAATTACCTAATATAAATGCATCATTAGCCATTTCCTTAGCATCTCTATACATTAAAAAGGATATGTAAATCAACTGATAATGGGATATGTAATATCCCCAGATTAAGTGTATTAAAGTTCATCGTTATAGACTAGGAATTTCCTTAAGGCAATAATATTTACCACTTTTATTTTACTAAGATACTGTTGATCCATTACCGAACAGCTAAAAAGAAATGATATGACTTACTTCAATACTGAAGTATCCTCTGTCAACATAGTCCCCTAAGAAGAGGTAGCGAGTGTTGGCAGGAGATCCCCCCACTTCGAAGAGCTTCATCAAGTCAAAGAATTGCCCATGAATGTCCCCACAAACTGAAAGAAACAAAGAAATTCGTTTTAAGGTCACATTATGTTCAGACTCTGAACTAGGTAATAAAATTATACAATTTTAAAGCCAGAAAGAATTTTGAGGTCATCTTAGCCAAAAAATTCTTTTGCAAAACAGGAAAATGAGACAGAGATTCCAAAGTTAATTAGTGGCAAACCTGGCTCTAGTATCCAGGTCTACTAATTCACAGATTGACTGGAAAAATAAAGATAATAATAACAATAATGGCTATTACTGTTGTGCATTTAACAATTCCACATCAGACATTGTGCTAAGAAATTTATACACATTTTCTAATTTAATACTAACAATGTTGTGGGATAGACGTTTCCTTTTGCAGATAAGAGGTGAGGACAATAAAGGTTCAGGAATTTGACATAATCTATATAAAACTGAAGTCTGACTGTATCACTACTAAATGTTACTGCTTCCTGAAGAAAAAAAACACCTGTTGATATGTATCATAAAGACTAGTTAATTGAATCTAAAATGCCATCAATTATAAAACACATAATTATATTTAAAAACATATCATTATATTACATACCACTAAGAAACAATTAAATTTAAACTCTAAAAGACCATTTTTATAAGATGCACTCTAATATCAGATGTTAAATACTAAAAAAGTAAATCATGAAATTAAAAAAAACACAGTACAAAAAATCACCAGGAATTCATATTTAATCTTCTCATCTTCTCTTTCAACCCAAAACTCTTGAAAGAGCTGTGGAGTCTCTTAAAAAACCACTTATTCAGTACTTGCTATTTCACTTACTATTTTTCAAAGCTCATACACACACACACACCCGTTATACAAGTAAAAGAGCTAAGAGAGGTTATGTGACTAGGCAAGGTCACTGTTAAACAGGGATGATCCAGGGTTTAAATTCAGATTTGCCTAAGTTATATCGTTTGCTGTGAACCACATTATAATGTTTTTAATATTTTATATATGTAACGATATTGAATATTTTATAATGAGTCTGCAATTAAATGATGAACATCACTGGCTGTTTCTTGAACACTAAGAGATCATAGAATGAATGTATCAGTGAATAGTGTCTTACCTTACTGGGCTATTGTGAGAATTAAATATGCTACTATTGTAATGGGTGTAGAAGAGGTCCTAGAACCTAATATGAACTTGATAAATGTTATAGCAAAGTGGTATTTCAAAATAGTTGTATCTAAAATGTCAAGGTGCCCGAGAAAATGGGATTTTAGTGCTTGGGGTTGGAGGAAGGAGGGAAAGGCATCCTGGAGCGTCACCTTCACCTTTGTCACCCTTCCTTATCCATTCTTCTCTTTTTGATCCCTCTATTTTAATTCCTGGCCATGGCTAAAAATTCAAGAACAATTATTTTTTATTTCTCTATGTCGATGACATAAATACTAAGACATTAATTCAGGTTGTGGACTATGGGTTAGAAGTCAAGTGATTTTAGCAACTGACATACAACTGTAGTATAATCTGGCAGCCAGAATTACAAAATTATACAAATAAATAGGCTCTAGGCAATGCAAACATTAAGGATATCTTTTCTTTTGTTGGAGTACAAAAGTAGATTATCATGAATGCAATTTTATAAAAACTGAAAAGTGAGCTCTTCTTTCTGGCCTATAATAACTACGTGAAAAGAGATAATCTCAATGATATACTAGATCAGTGCAATTATTGGATCTTAGTTGATGATACAAAACAGCAGAGCAATTGCTATAAACTCAGCATGGTAAACAAAATACCTTGAAATCCAGTTACTTGTATGATGGCTCCATTATCCCTCACTTTACCTTAGAACGCCCACAATTTAAATCATGCTTTTACAGTAAGGACCAATTATGATAACGTTCAGCAAAGGAAAACAACTTCCACATGTAATTATAAACAAATTCAAAGCCGAACAAAAGAAAACAGTAACTCAAAATATATCCGAAGAATGGAGAGGTATTTTATTAGGAGACTAAAGGATTTCCCAGATCAGTTTAAGATAAAGCCATTCTAGTTAGTTACCATCCCATTCACCCATCTTGTTCCCTAGAGGCCAATTTTCTCTGTCTCAAAAAAGCCAAGTTTCTTTTTCCCTTGGATTTTCACAGGCTGACTCCTTTTCATCCATTAGGTCTCAGCTACGTGGCACATGGGCAAGGAGGTCTTTCTTGACCACCTTAAATAAAGGAGCTACCCCTCTCTGAAATCATTCTTCATCCGATTACCTTGTTTAACTTTCTTCACAGGAATTATCTTGATTTATTTGTATGTGTATTCCTTCCTTGATTCTCCCCATTGGAGTATAACCTCTAAGAGGTTAGGTAACTTATCAGTCTTGTTCACTGTATCCCCAGTGTCAAGAACTGTGCCTACCACCCAGTAGGTACATATGAAACATGTGCTGCCCCAGGATTCTTCCAGTAGGCCTGTGCTGTGCTTAATTTAGCAATCGATGAACTAAGATGTCAGAGATTTTGAGGTGCCTTTGGGATGGGCAGAGATGGATGACAGGTTTGTGGAGCTTTGGTGGAAGGTAGCCAAATAAGGTAGCCAAATCAGTTTTAAAACTGTGTTTTTAAAAAAACCAATTGATAGTATATGCACAGCAAACAGGAACAATGCACAAATGCACAAATGTCTGAGATGGTGTTTGTTTTAAGTCTTTAAGTGACACCTTTCAAAACACTGTTCAAGACTGAAGTAAGATGTGGGGTACCACACATCGTATGGTGATTTCCTCACCTGCTACTACATCAGAAACCCCTGGGGAGGTTTTGAAACGACAGATTTCTGGGCCCTGAATCAAAATCTCCAGAGATACAGGTTTATAACAAGCTCTTAGATAATTCTTATCTATACTTTTGAGTCTCTGTCTTGGCACACTCAGTTTGCATGGCTCCCCTCACATAAATTATACCAGGGGAGATATATATTTGAAAGGCAGCTACTTTCAGTGCTTACACCAGGTTGCTGTGAGACTAGGATTTCCTATTATGTGAAAGTGTAATACTGAAGTAATTCTTTGATGAGATATAGGAGAGAGGGACGAACCTAACAAAAATGGTAACAAAGATCAAATTTCTTTTGGGGCCTTTGAGGGTAGATATTGTGCAGGCCTGCTGCATTTCACCTTTAAGGTAATAGAGTTATGCCAATGCCCTGGTATCTGGGAACATTCACTATTTTGATATCAAACTTTAGGAATAAAGTGGCCACCATACTGAGGTACCCAAGAGGATGGAGAGTGGTAGCTGCCGTTATGTGATGCCATGGCCCCCACCCTCCATCCTGTTGGGAACCTAAGACACTGGTGTCCAAAGAGAAGTACAGTACAACAAATGCCAGCTAATGAGGTAAGCTATCTGCTTGGCTGTCACAGTCATCAATTCCCCAAGATTAGGTCGTTTCATCTGTACTGTCACTTGGTTTTAACAGCACTTCTAGAACAACCATGCTTTGACAAGTTCTATTATACCTTCAAGGCAAACTCTTTCTTCACCAACATACACCTTTGCTTCCTGCATTCCTCTAGTTTCCCATTATTGGCTTTACATTCCCAATGGAACACTGCTGGTGGGCAGGGTACCCAAATAGGGGCCAGCAATGACAGAACTACAATGTTGAAAAAGCGCCCAAAAGCATAGAACCACAGTACAGGTAATAAAGGTACTCCTTGTTGTTGTTACGTGGTGTTTAGTGAACTTTGACTCCTTGTGACCCTATGAATGAGTGATGTCCACGGTGTCCTGTCCGACAGCCCTGCTCAACTCCTGGAGACTCAGGCCTATGGCTTCTTTTGTGGAGTCAATCCACCTAATATTTGGTCTTCCTCTTTTCCTGCTGCCTTCCACTTTTCCCGGCATGACTGTCTTTTCCAAAGAACCCTACCTTCTCATGATGTGTCCAAAGTAGGGCAGTTTCAGTTTTGCCATTTTTTGCCTCCAGAGATGTTTCAAGCTTAATTTGCTCTAGGACACACCTCTTCACCTTCCTGGCAGTCCTGGGTATCTGTGGAGCTCTCCTCCAACACCATATTTCCTATGAGTGTTTTTTTTTCCTTATCAGCCTTCTTTACTGTCCAACTTTCACATCCGTACATACCGTGTTTTCCCCAAAACAAGACGTAGCTAGACCATCAGCTCTAATGCGTCTTTTGGGGCAAAAATTAATGTAAGACCCAGTCTTATTTTAATATGATATATGATATGATATGATCTATGATATCAGACCGGTTCTTATATTAATTTTTGCTCCAAAAGACGCATTAGAGCTGATGGTCCAACTACGTCTTATTTTCGGGGAAACACGGTAGTAACTGGGAATAACAGGATTTGGATCTAATGACATAGCTTTGTTCTTGATGATCTTCCTAATTCACTCATTGCTGTGCTTCCAAGTCTCAGCCTTCTCTTGATTTCTTGGCTGCAATCTCCATTTGGATTGATGACAAAGCCAAAGTAAGCTATATGTATTAACAAGTTCAATATCTTCATTGCCTATGTTAAAAATGTGTATTTCTTCTGTAGTCATGATTTTGGACATCTTGATGTTCAAATGCAGTCCTACTTTGGCACTTTCTTCTTTCAGTTCCATCAGAAGTCATTTCTAATTGCTCCTTTCTGCCAGTAAGATGGTGTCATCCACGTATCTTAAGTTATTGATATTTCTTCCACCCATTTTCATTCCTCCCTCTCGAGTCTAGCCCAGTTTCTCATACGATAATGTTCTACATACAAATTTTAAAAATAGGGAGTTAAAATACACCCTTGTCTGATACCTTTGCCTACAAGAAACCATTCGACCTCTCCATATTCTGTCCTGACAATGGCTTCCTGTACACAATACAGGACCAACACATACTCATCAATACATAACCACAATACAAGACCATCATTCGAGTCTAACGGCACTTTTAATCTCTCTGAAGAGCAATCCATGTGACTGAACATGCTAAAAAAATTATGTCTTCAATAGATTATTAACAGAACTGTACACATTTCCATCAGAAATGTATAGAATTATAGCATTGAATGAAATGAGCACACCAAAAATGATAAAATAAAACATAAGGTTTTGTTTTTTCTTCTGGATCACTACCCTTACCCATTGGCAACGTAATGTGCCACAACATGATGGTTGTTTTTCTACTGGAGAAGTAAGAACTACAAGGTACACCGAGCTGTTGCGTCTATTTGGTGAGACAGTGGCGATGTTGTCTTTATCTCCTTCTCGGTTTTTTCCCTAAATGAGGTGACTAAGTTGGTTTTGAATATGGCTACTCTAACATCCTCAGGACAACCAAATGGTGCAAGAGTGACTAACGTCCTGCAATGCTAACACACTTCTTACATTTCTCTCTTCTATTAGAAGGAGACACACAAATTGTGCCAAAATAATCAACTGCTAAGTGATACCTAAGCAAACAATTATTTTTGAGTAATTGCCTTTTAATATCACTTTCTTCCTTTGATGACTCTAGCCCACATAAAATAAAACAGTATTGGAAACGATTCTCACACATGAATGGTGCCAACAACTTTTGATCCAAGTCGGCTGAAAGGGAGTACAGAATTCTGAAGTAGAAAACAGAAAATAACATACAGAAAGAATTTTGTATTTCTTAGGGAAGGGAACAGTCTTTATTTCTAATGCCATTGCTGGCGACCTAGTTATTGAGCTTTGAAATCAGAGGCATAGGGGGTTCAAGTATATATAAACATGAATGAATGTGCATATGCGTGTGTGTTTGTGTGTGTGTGTAAAGCCACCCACCACAAAGGAGGAATTATTTGGAGATTAGTGGTCAGTATAGCAGTTAGGGAGTCATTAAACAAATTGAAGACTTTACTCGCAGTAGATTAAAGCAAAGTAGTGCTAAAGAGAAATGGCAATAAACAGCTGGGGCAGTTAACAACGGGCTCTTTGTAGGGAGCTGAGTAAGCTGGACAATGAAACAGTCACAGAGCAGGTCTGAGAGTCCCTAAAACCAGCACATTGCTAAGGAGAGAAGATAATAGCCGGCATATTGAGGACAAACAAGCCCTTCAGAAAATAATCTCAGGCCGAGGAAGGAGGAAGTTGGAAAGATAACCACAACCAGGACCAAACTTTCCCTTTTATCTCCTGACTAGAGAAATGCTGGTAACTCTCCAATGAGAAGGGATAGGTGTTCAAAACAACAACCATGCATATATCATATATGTAATTAGGTATGCATGTCTAAATTAATTTAGTGAATCTGCAAATAAGTATATCCATTATAAATTATTTTTGAAAGAATTCCACTGTTTCTACATTCACATTGACAATAGAATTACTACATTAGAAAATGTAAACAGTAGGCAGTAGTAGAACATACTAGGATGAAGTCCCAGTAGGATTGCTATGCAACTGATAGCTTTTAAAAAACTCTGATAAAGCTGCTATCCTACTGAGTAGTAGACATATTTTTAAAATGTAATATAAATATATATACTTTCATATAAAACACTTAAATAACTTTTAATTAATGCTCAGGCTTACACACTTGGTCTTGTTTATTTGGTTATAAAAAGGAACTACATCAAAGAACATCATTGGGTCAATTTCTTGCTAACGCTAAGCAAATATTTCATAATGTCATAGAATTCCAGGTTAAAGAAAGTTTATACAAATTAGGATGCCTGGGAATAAAGGAGTAAGTTGTTAAAAAACAAACAAAAACTATCAAACAATAAATTGCAGATGAAAAATAGATTTTTAATGGACCAACATTTCAAAGTTGCATTGGTACTATGATTTAGAAGTCAAGTGCTTTTAATTTTTGACTCACTATTTATTTTTCTGTAAAGACCTTTTAGTTCCTCCAAAATACTGGCTTTTATCATCTTGGAAGACTTGCATGAAATAGAATAACTTCTTCTACCAGTTTTTCCAGTTTATACTAAATTAATAGATTGTAATTTTTCTTTTAGAAAAGACATTACTGAATCGCCGAGCAATTTTCATCATTAAAGTTCCATTCTACTTTCAGCTTTATTTAATTCAAACCAATATTTTTCCATAATGGCCACATTTTCCCAAGAAAATAAAATTTCTAATGTTAAGGCACTATGATTATGTCTAATTCTCAGCATGAGAGGATTAATCTATTCAATTTATTGGTTTGGTTTTTGAATGCCCTATCTGCTACAACGTTTTCTTTTCCAAAATCTGCAATTTTGCAGAAAAAGATCTTGTGTTTAGAGGATTTGTTAGAGGTTATACACAGTGGGTACACAGGTACATACCAGTATCTGTTTTCCACTGTTGATAATCCAGGCTTATGTAATCTTTCATGGATGATAAATTCAAGTACAAAATAGCCAGCCCAAATATATGTAGTTTATTAGCAGAATGTATAAACTTCTGAAATTAGGCAATTACTGAAATAAAAGTAAGTTTTATTACAGCATTCACTTACCCTTATAAGTCTTCAATTGTAAAATAATCAACAAAAAATAACAGGGGTTTAATTCACGAAAGAGGTACACTTCAAAATAATATTTTCCCATGCTGGATATTATTTTTCAAATGTTAAACATTATGAGGTACTTTGTAAAAAACAAAATATAGATTTTTTAATCAGGGCACTGTTGCTTGCTAGCATCAAACAATAACAAAAACTCTCTAAATCAAATAAAAGTTTGCTAAACACCAAAATTTCAAGCACTTTAAAAGAAAAAAAAACTATGAAATTAAATACAAAACAATTATTATTGCATCAGTACAGATTAACCGCAATAATTTCAAACATTTATTTATATTTATAATGCTGTTTTACAAAGACATAAACAGTTAGCCGGTGTTAATGAGAAATGTTAACAGGACAACTGAAAAAACAAGAGCAGAATGTATTGTAGATTACAATAGATAATTAAAAGCACAACAATCCAGTAGTACTAAGTCCTTCATGAAGCCCTTCGATCTCAATTAATAACTATAACCAGATGGAAAGAAACTAGAATAATCTGCATTTTAAAACTGATTTTATAGGACCAAACATACACAGCACAGTGTGTCCATAGTACATTCCAATCAATAGAGAAATAAATTATTGAAACTTATGTTTATCTTTTTTTTATCTAAAGGCGAGTGTTCTCACCATTGAGATTATTTTTTGGATTTTTTCCCCCTTTATGGGATGAATGCTTTGCAAGATTTTGTTTACTGGAAGAACTTAATGTATTGAACAAGAATGCATTTTTTTTCATCTGTTATCACGATTTTTCCATTTCAGCAACAATCCATATTTTAAGAAAGTACCTAATTATTAAGGATTCGTAGTAACATTACGGAACTATTTAAGTCACAGTCATGGCTGTGATAAGTAATAAGTAAGTATATATAATACTTATAGTGGTATTTAATTGAATTTGTCATCACTCTGTTCATGTGTCCAAGTTTGGTCAGTCCTGGAAACTAGGTTATTTGATATGTGGATTTGTTTACATTATGTAGCTCAGTACACCCCCAATTGTCATCACCAATCAAGAGTATTGGATGAACACTATGATTTGATATAATTTCAGCCAAATGTGAAAAAAAAAAGATAACTTAAGAACTTGTATATATTTATTTATAAATGAATGATTATTCTCTTCGCTTTTTGAAATATTAATCCCGGGTTTCAGATTCCCATGAACACTCCCCCCAGAATCCTGAAAGATGGACTCTCATTACTGTAATCAGATCCGAGGGTTACAGATCTATGCCTTCATGTTTGCGTCCTGGGCCTTTCAAACCTAAATTTTTGAGTTGTTTTGTTTTGTTTTGTTTTATTTTAACTGTTTGGTAGCTGTGGCCATAGTACTCTGGTTTTTTCCTGAATATGTTATTTTTTCCTTGGGGAGAGGCAGTATAGTGTAATGGTTAAGAATGCAGACTATGAAGCTACACCTCTTGGTTTCATAATTGCTATTTGTTAGTATTTGGGCTTGTATGTGTATTCCTCCTGATTGACCTTAGGCAATAAGCTATGGCTTCTTTGTTAATCACTTTCTTATTCATTCTCCCTGAATCAGCTTTATTACCTATAGAACCCATGGACGTTTCCAATTTGCTTTCTCCAGTGTGCTCCTTTATATAGGCACACTCTATTCTTTTTATTACCTTTCTTTAGGCTTTGACCAGCTTGCTCTGTAAATTGCCACTTGCGTAAGTAAGACAAGATACTTAATCTTTATAGGAGACCTCAGATGCCTCATCTGTAAGGGGCTTCATATTCAACCTTTTTTAACATAGGCTTTTGTTTTAATTAAACGACATAAGGGAGAAAAAGCTTAACATGTTGTGGCACATGGAATGTATTGACACAACAGGAAATCGTAGATGTGGCAGCTACTCCAGAGGTTGTCTACCTAAAAAATATCTTGAATATTTTGCCCGATTTAGATAGGTGATTTAAGTACCTATAATCAAGGTAGCCATAAATAAAACATACAAAAAGTTGCTCTATTTTTGTCAACTTTTTATCCAAATACATGCTAGCATATGTTGAAAGCTGTTATAGCTGAAATCAAATAGACTAGGTCTCATGCTCCCCAAGTTCCATTTTCTAAGAGTGGAAATATCTCCAAATGGCTTTAGTTATGTTCCCGATCTTTTAGTGGGAGCAGCACCATGACGAGTTTCCAGAGAGTCTCATATTCTTTTGTAGCAAAGCTCATTTATAAGACCATTCTGTTCTGTGGCTGTGTAAGGGTAGTAACATTTTAAAAGCAGAAAGTGACATAGTAAATCGAAGAAATACAAGGTATTTCAGCAAATTGATTTTTTTTAAACATCAACGCTTATTAGATTTCCGGAAAATTCAGTTAAGAAAAATCTGCTAAGTAGGAAAAAGGTGAGTCATCTCTTCTTGTCAAGATACTTACTCCTCAAATTTTAACAATTTAAAATATTATGTTTTCAATATTTTTAAAATTCAAGGAAAGCAAGTCAATGGTATTTAATTCCAAAGTCCACATAGTCATCATTAGTTTGGCAATTACAGGCAGTGGGTATATTAGAAAGGGTTTTTATCACTGACTTTCAAGTAGTCAGCTCTATTCATGCCGACTAATAAGTGAACAAAGCTAATAAGTGCTATTCCAAGAAACAAACAAACAAAAAAACCTTCAATGACTTAATAAACAGAAGGATTAAATGAATGCTACCATTTCCTCAGTAAAAATATATAAACTTATTTTGTTAAGGGATATTTGGAAATGGGAGTTTTAATTCTTAATTGAGCAATTATTAAAAGTATATGAACAACCCAGACATGTTAGAACATACTCATTTGAAAATTAGTTAAGAAAAAGTATTTTCTGGAAAATATTTCTAACAATTAAGCTTATTTCTTAAGTCTGCCTAGTTTTCTTTAATATATCATTTCCTTATTTATCTTTTATTAAGCAGATATTCAGATTTATTTATTTGGCTAATATCTGAAAACAATGAATAAAACATTGAAACATGAAATAGTTACTAAATATGCTATATTAAAAGGATGTGTAAACAACATCGAAGACTCATTACTTTTACTTGTGTTCTTTTATATTGGTACAATGAAGAAATGGAAGGCCTGAAATGTGGTCTCAAGAACTTTATAGCATCCATGAGAAGACATACGCGTACTTTCTCAAAGTGGTGCTAAAATGTATTGGCTTCCTGACATCAGAGCATTTCCCTCTCCATTCTGAAACTTCTGAGCACGGGTTTATGGTCAAGAAAAATGGGTTTAAAACTTAGGGCTCCCGTAAACATTTTCTATGGGCAAATCATTCCATTGCCTGCTTACCATCTGCCAAATTTTTTAACAGAGACAGGAGAATATACAATTATCTGAAAAATAAATGTCAAATTATAAATACTTTGCATTTACTTTTAGTAACGATGTTTTTATTTTGAAATATCAAACTATATTAAGAAAGGGTATGAGATTGTTCTGTTTAATCTGAAGGGGGTATCAGTTTAAAACTTTGAAAAGTTGTGACAGGTTATCTCAAATCTGAATTTAGACCTAATATTCCTTCAATTAAAGACTTCTTTTATGGAGATTACACTTCACAGTGATACAAAGCATTAGTTTATTTATTTCTATGAATAAAACAGGGGTCACAGTTACATACATTAACTGAAATCATAGCATCCATAAAGTCTTTGTATATGTTGTGCATTTACATATATGCTTGTCTCTAATTTGAACATGTCTTATGTTTCTTGTTTTTTCAGCATTTGATAAATAACTAATTAAATTATGCAAAAATCATGTTTGTCTAACATTATTACATATTGCATATAAACTGAGTGATCATGGCAAATTAATGCAGGTGTTTGGAAAACAGAAAATAGCTGCAAAGTCATCATAACTTGTGATGAATTAGTAATCATAATTTCAAATTTAGTTTAATCATCAATTAAAAAGGTTGAATGTTTGATATGTATTTGAATTGCTAAAAAGACCAATCAAGGTTGTCAATCAACCTTTTTCCTTTCCCTCAACAAAAATATAAAAAAATAAAAAACATGTTCATAATGTGTTTGGTGAGTTAACCTGGTTTTTACTAAGGAAAAGTTTGTTTTATAAAATCACATAATTTTAAGTTATATTTCCTTATAGATTTACTTTATTAAATTTCTAGAACTTTTTCCATCTCCTATATTCCTTGTTTAATGTATTTTAAACAAAATTTTTTAAAAAATAATAAGGCTATCTTTTTAAATATGAAATCTCTTTGTTATTAGTCACATCACAATTTGAACTGCATTTTATGCAAGAACACTTGATTTGTCTTCTGATGATGAACTGTTACTTTATATGGAGATTTTACATGGCAGAGTGGACAAATTGTGAAAAATCTTATACAACAGTCAATTTCATAAACTAGGAAAACTTACTCAGTCTTAATTAGCATGTAGTTATTAGGTTGGTGCAAAAGTAATTGCGTTTTTTGCAATTATTTTTAACCTTTTAAACTGCAATTACTTTTGCAACAACCTAATATTAAGTACCTCCTATATGATAGGTGCTATGGAGAATTTAAAAAGTCATTCTTTCAAACAAGTGGGAAGACAAGCTTATATCATTATGAAATAATTAAAGAATAATACATAATTTTATAGTAAAGGACTACAAATACAATTAATTCTCTCAAGATACATAAGGTATACTTGGGATATAAGACTTACACATATGAATAGGGAGCAAATGGGGTTTCCAACTACTCAACTGCTGCTGATTTGACCTTTCATCAATAAGAAGACACTAGCCTTGGACCATAGACTTCACTCCATGGCCTCTGGACATGTGACATGTGATGGCTAGAACAGTTTCAGAGGGATCTAGCCTAGAGGCTCTCTAACATTTCAAATGTCTCAGAACTAGAGAAAGGAATAAAATCAGATTCTATTTTCTGTTTCCTACAGATGTTTCCTAGGAAGTGGTAAGAAGCCAAAACCACGGGGCTTGAAATGTTTGCAACGGCAAGTATGATCCTTTCCTCTATTTCATGAATAAGTAATTTTCCTCTCAGCAGTGTTAAGTCATCCTAACCATTTTTGACCTTCCCTTGTTAAACAGTAAGACTAAGCAAAGACCAGTGTGACTGAGGTCACACATTGGCTTCCAATGTGTTCTGCAAATGGTACATGAAGAGCATTAGGGGTCATTATTACAATAAGCTCTGCTCTTTTTTTTTTTTTATCTTGGAGTTTCACATACAGTTTATTTCTCACTTTCTCTCTGTGTGTGTGTGTGTGTGTGTGTGTGTGTGTGTGCACGCATGTCTCTGTGTGTGTGTGTTGTGGGGGTAAAAGTGTGGAGTAGATTCTGCTGTTTAAAACTTGTTTAGGAATACTACTGATACAGCCAGAAGTCTTATAAGGAATCAGAAATTATGGAAATAAAGGTTAGCTGACACTGTCAAAGAAGACTTACTAAAGGGAAGTGATTTGCAATGTTGATAAAATTTGTAATAAGCTGAAAATAAGAAGAAGGGATCTGTAGGTAGAAAAGTGCAAATGAACCAGAATAACTGGATTGCAAAAAAAAAAAAGAAGAAAAGAAAAGAAAAGAAAAATGGACTGATTAGAAGGTATACGTGAAAGAACAGAAGGTAAATTAGAGTAGAAAGGTGACATTAGATGATGAAGGGGTCTTAGAATTCAGTATGAGAAGTTTTAAGGAAGAGAACAATCCAAGTAATGAAAGAAGATAAATCTGAGCTCTATGGAGAATCCAATGATGTAGAAAATCTGAAAGCAAGGTTACTTCCAATTAGAGATTCATAGCAACAATACAGTCATAAGACACTGAAGTCTTGTATTTTGATAGTGGCAGTGTGAAGAAATAAAGGGGCCAACAGAACATTCTTATACTTCGACACAACATCGGAAATTAAATAGTAAATGAAGTCATTCACTTGTGCTCCAATTCAATAAATATTAAATGCCTGTTACATTCCTGCAATATCTTATTGTGTTAGATCCTGAGAATGTAACAGAACAACTCAGACATACTCAATCCTCACATGAAGTAAGCATTGAATGAGGGACACTGCACTAAGTAATAATACTAGAGCACCAGCTATAAAGGCAGAGGTTTTTTCTTCTTTGTTCACTGTCACATTCCTAGTACCTAGGACAGTGCCTGGGACAAAGGGGATCCTCAATAAACCTTTGCTGAATGAATGAACAGTACAATGGGCATGGTGGACTTGGTGACCGTTCCTGGAGGAGGTGGTGCTTACGCTAAAACCTGAAGAATGAAGGAGGTAGTCACTGAATGGTGGGGTTGGGAACAGGGAATACTGCTCATAACTGAAGACAAAACTTGTGACAAATTTTAGCAAGTTAAAGACCTGTAAACTTGGGAGTCTAGGTCAGACATGAAGAGATAAAACTGTACAAATTAACACAGGGCAGATAGTAATGGTTTGGTCATCCTAGTTAGGAAGTCTGAACTTCATCCAACAAGGAGTCATTGAAGGGATTTGGGCAAGAGGAAAGATTCTATCTCACCTCTGGTAAGTCACTCTACCTCCGCAAGCCTCACGTTCCTCATGTGTAGAATAAGGGCATTAACAGCTACCAAGCACAGTCCTTGTGAAAATTAAATGTGATTATGTCATCAGTGGCCCGGGTTAGTAACTCAAGGTGAGTTCCTTATGTCTGGGATACCACATAAGGTATCCCAGACTTCATTGGCTTCATTGGAGCTGTTGCCCTCAATAACTGACCACAATAATATTTCAACGTTAAAATACCATTTTACGCATCAGTCTGGATAAAGAGTTTTGTATATCTTCTATTAGTATTTTGCCTTCTTTTATTTAATCCTAGCTAATGGACAGGTGATGGTCTCAATTTTACATCTGTAGATGCAAAGGGTAAGAAAGGTGACACTGCTTTCTCATTCACCTCTTTTCAAACAATATGACTGAATCAGAAAAAAATAATAACTGCAGAAATATTTAAAATAGAAATTACATATGACTAAATTATATTGAAATTACTATTTTGGTGTTGAGTAGCAGCACGATTTTTATTACGTTTTTAAATTTCCATCAGTTATGAAGTCCCTTAACTGATATTCATTATTTTAAGGTAGCTAAATATTCACAGGTTTCTGAATTATTAATTGATGCACACAGTGCTTTTTCCATGGTTTGTAAATATAACGTATTTAAAATGAAGCAGGAGTTTCAATGTGTCTTAAAACACAGAGAAGCAGAATTCATCAAATCCTCAAAGACAGCCGTGAAGTCTAAATGCTTGTCTGCATACCGGTGGGAGGGTATAAGATGCCACACAACCTTAAGCCACCTGAAGGATCTGCTCCCAAAAAAGCACCTGAAGGACCTTTAAACATCCGTAATTCACAAATATCACTACGCATAGTATCCCCCATACAATGCAGTAAAATATAAACACGGGCTTCAGGCATAAATGGATCTGGGCTTCAATGACGCTTCCCTTACTTTCACTCTCAAATCCTTTCACTCTCAAATGTGTTCTCTCTACACATTGGTCTTATTTTCTCCCGCTGTAGTAGTAAGACGGACTCTGAGTATCCTCCACATCACATTCTGCCAGCATGCTGAAACCAGAGGTGGACCCACCAATTCCAGCGGAACTGAGCCATGGAACAACTGTGACTGGCCCCCTGCAGATCCCCTGCTCACTCCAGAATCAATCACCGTGTCCACAGAATGGCGTGTGCCCGCAGACACACACACACACACACACACACACACACACACACACACACAGGCAAACATACACACAATACTTACAAAAAGAAAAAAGCCAAAATGAAATTAGACACTGTGGAGTCTGCTAGCCTAGTGCATGAGCTAAATTAATACATGTAATGAACCACTGTGAAAGGTCAGGTCTTAGAATGCAAAAATTGTGCATGCCAAGACTCTGCTCTTTTCCTACTGCATCCTATGATGTCTAAAATACGGTGAAAACATTTTAAGTACCATGACTCATATCTCTGAAGATGGCAGCCGTTTTCATACAAAGATCAAGTGTTAGAAAGGCATGGAAAACTGGAAACGAAACAACTATATAAAAACCCACTGAGGGGATGATCTAATCTTACATTGATTCAAATTCCTGTAAGGATTAGAGAACTCTACGTTAAGCACACTTTCCATATTTCTCTTTCCACAGTTGTCATTAACATGGCATTTACAAGACTTTCTGACTGAAATACAAAAGAGATGAGTTTCTTAACATTTCAGTCATATTGCTTCTTACTCTCAGTCAAAATCCTCAACTTGGGAAATCAAGGCTGGTTACTCTGGAAATATTGATGGTATAGACACATAGATGATCGTAACAAACCTCTATTTATGATGTACCTTTTATTCACAGTATCTTAAAAAACTTACAAACCTAACAGTCTCATGCTTATGCAGCAGTAAAACTCTCAAGAGCAGACAATGTCTAATGGCTATACAGAGCAAATTCTTAGTTAAGTGTTTCAATCATAAAGTAAACACATTTTCATCCCTGGGAGAATTCAAACGCATCTTACATAAGTGAAATCTAACTGTGTGTGTTGGAAACTGGCCAGGCAATCTAAATCTATAATGCTGCACTGTTAAGACTATATTGACACGTCAGTTGTCAAGATATTGTCTATTCCACGTTTGAGGAAAGGCACTTCCAAAAGTGAACAGAGTCCTGAGGGCCCACTTGGGTTTACAGCTTCTATCTTGGTAGGATGTACATCCTGTTCAGTACTGCAGGTCCTTTAGGATGTGGGCCCAAATTTGCCCCTACAGGGGACTAGAATCTTAGTTTCCTTTATCTTAGCCCAGAAGTTTGGTTTAGGCTGTATTGCGTTTTGATAGAAACCCCTAATGCCTATTCAAAACATTACCTGTGCTTTGATCTCTCACTACCCCCTGTTGCTGAACTCTCCTTGCTTCTGGGACATCCGTTCCTCTGTTTTGAACTTGTCTGATACTAGATATTGAGTTGAATTGCATCCTCCAAAATACATGTTGAAGTCCTAAGCTTTGGTACCTATGAACGTCACTTTATTTGGAAATAACGTCTTTGCAGATATAATCAGGTTAACATGAGGTCATACTCCCTTAGGGTGGGCCCTCATCCAATATGATTGTGTCCTTATAAGAACATAAAATATGGACACAGAGACACAGAGGCCATGTAAAGACAGAGGCAGAAATGGGAGTCATGTTGCCACAAGCCAAGGAAGGCCTGGGGCTCCCAGAAGCGGGAAGAGGCAGAGAAGGATCCTTCCCTAGAGGTTTCAGAGGGAACACGGCCCTGCCAACACCCTGACCTCAGATTTCTAGCTTCCAGAACCATGAGACAATAAATATCTGCAGTTTGAAGCAACTCAGTGAGAGTGGGACTTTGTATGGCAGCCCTAGTAAATGAATATACTAGATTTATTATTCAATTATTTGAGTTCCACTCGTGCGTGCATGCTCACACAGGAAAACATTGTGAGTTCTTGAAGTAAGTCAAGCAGTGTTTCTAAGCATTTGACTTGTTTATGGTTAATTCATCCTCAAAAAGCCTAAGAGGCATGACTATTATTTACCATCATTTTCCAGACAGAATTGAGAAAGGTTAAGTACCTTCACCAAGCTGCTAAGCAGCAGAGGTGAAGTTCACACTCAGGCAGTCCCACTGCGGGACCTGTGCTACTCAGGACGGCCTGCTACGCCTCACCTCTGCCTTGTAGACAGGTCCTCCTACAGCGACAAGCACCTGAGTCTTATGGTGAACTGTCCTTTACATGCAGATGTCTCTAGGCGGCCCTCTCTCTAGTCCAAGTACATGGTGGCATGGTAACTGTTCTCGAGTATTTGAGAGGCTGTGGTGGATGAGACATCAGGCTTATTTCCTGGGATTTTTTTTGTGTGTTTGTTTGTATGTTTTTGAGGGCAGAATAAAGGCAAATGAATGAAAGTTAAAAGTAAGCCTATTTGTCATATATATGTGTTTGTGCATGTGTGTGTGTGTAATATATATACATATATATATGATTCATTTCTTACAAGAAAACCATTCAGAACGAAATGGCAAGGTGGTAAGGTGTAAAGAGCTCACCCACACTAGAAATATCCAAGCTAAATGTGAAACACCAAGTTGCTATTATTGTTTCATCATATACCTGTGTCCTCCCTTCATTTTCTTCTTTTGGATTAACGATTCTCTTCACTTAAAGCAACATATTTGGGTAAACAGCTTGAACCCTGGTTCAAATAAATGGCAGCCACATTAACCAAGTATCAGTTTCTTAACCACTACTAGTTTTCCAAGATATTGAGCTAGTCACATCGATGTTCTCATCTGTAAAACTGAAATAATATCTCACCTTGTAGGGCTTTTTGAGGATTAAAAAGCATATTGCATTGTGATTGCCACTACCATATTTCAATGACCTTAAGACACCACCAATTATCAAAGACCAGAAAAAGCTAAAGGAGTTCATCACCACCAAACCAGTATTAGAAGAAGTGTTAAAGGGACTTCTTTAAGAAGAAAAAAACAAAAACATATGAATGAATAATAAAATGGCAATAACTACATACCTATCAAAAATCACTTTATATGTAAAAAGATTAAATGCTCCAACCAAAAGACATAGGTAGCTGAATGAAAGAAAATAAGACCCATACATATGCTGCCTACAAGAGATCCACTTCAGATCAGAAGACCAAAACAGACTGAAAGGCAAGGGATGGAAAAATATATTTCATGCAAATGGAAATGAAAAAAAAAAATCTGACATAGCAATACTTATGTCAGACAAAACAGACTTTCAAACAAAGGTTACAGTGAAACAAACAAGGGCATTTCGTAATGATAAAGTGATCGATCCAACAAGAGGATATAACCCTTGTAAATATTTATGCACCCAACATAGGAACACCTAAATATGTAAAACAAATATTGACGGACATGAATGGAGAGATCGACAGTAATATAGACAAAAACAAGTACTGTATGATATCTTTTATATGTGGAATCGAAAAAATTAAACTTGTAAAAACCAGATAGCAAAATGTTGGCTACCAGAGGATAGGGTGGGTGGATTGTGGGGATAAGAGTGATGGTGCTTAAGGGTACAAACTTGTAATGAGCAGTAAATAAGCCATAGAGATTGAACGTACAGTATAATGAATATAAACAATAGTATTATACTATAATTACAGATTGTGATAAATACACTACATTGGCAATCATATTACAATATATAAACGTGTCAAAGTAATACATTGTATACCTTAAACTAACACAATGTTACATGTCAAATTTATCCAATAAAAAAAGAAGTGTTTTTGTTTAGCCACACACACACACAAAGACACCACAGATGATAAGATATACCTGTATTTTAGGTATTAATTAAACAATTAAGTAATGAAATGTTTTTCTATCACTTAAAAATCTTTGTACTTCATAAGAGAAATATTGCTTGATATATTCCTAAATCTACTTTCCTTGTGTTTGACTCATCAGAATCCTTTTTCACATCAGTCACTGATGTTTTTTCACCAAATATCATTATGTATGCTATCAAAAGTGTTCGTGATGCACTGTTTTTAATGGAGTGTTCCGGTATTATAACCAGGAGTTTGTTGCTGGATTTTCTTGTGTGGTGTATTAGGCAATCCTCTGCTTGTATGCTGGTAAAAAAATATAATGGGTTTCATCAGATTATGGTAATCGTTATTCCTCAGATCCTGAAAAACACACAGCTTTTGCTTTGCATGAAAATAGAAAATAGTAGACATCCTTCAAAAGTAAATATTTTCTTCTTCAGTATTAAATGTGTATGTACTTCACTGTCCTGTTTCTGGACCTTTTTACATAACAACATTTAGTTTCAATGCCAAATAATATTTTAAAGACATTGTAAACAGCAATTAAACTCAACTCAGGTAGTTCCAACAAGGCACATAACTCAAAGCGACAACAATAAGAGCTGTGACCAAGTCTGTGAATGTGTAGATAATGACAACTGTATCATGGCTATTGTTTGTCCAGTGATTGGGAGGCCCAGGCAAACCAGGGAAGTTAGAGTATGCAAAGAGCACATTTTAGAATTGGTGAAATGCAGAATTGCTTGATTGCTGCATTCTAGTTTTCCTCAACTGTAAGGAAGTGTCTGTCTTGATACATACCCCTGTATTTACATAAAAGAAGGACTCTATAATAAATATTTGCTTAATGGAGTAAGGGTTGGCAGGAATATTACAGAGGGGATTTTTGGTATTGCCTAGAGCAGAAGTCTGCTAAATTACTTTCTGAACCTCTGATTCTTACATCCCAAAGCAATTAAAAAGAAAGATCGGGGGAGGGACGAGAGATATGACAGATCATGGCTTGAAATGCAACTAAAATAACACATGAAATAAGGAATCACAGAGTTGGTGATTGCTGTGGCTGAGGAATGGTTTGCAATTCCCAGGGACAGTGCCCAGCTAGTATAAGAAGGCACATAAACACGTCACCACTCTCTCAGGTATGTCTTTGGGAGTTACGTCACTTCCATGGCTCTCTGCGGACCACTCCAATGCCACCTCCCCTCTTCCTCATCCAACCAAACCAAAGGCTGGGTTCTTCCCAGATCAGGGATAGGCTGAAGCCCCCCGGAGGAGCTGAGTCACTACTGCCTCTGGTTTAGGTACCTGCCTGTGTGCTCTTTTTTTCTTTTCATCATTGCTGATCTTAATTCTTTATGGAGTTTCATCATCCACATTAATTTTAATTAGTCAATGCAATGCTGCCCCCCCTCCTTCGTCTTCTGATCTAAATGTGTCATGGGAATGAGAGCAATTTACTACTCTCCATGGGCTGAGAGTGGGCACGTATAAATTTGAGAAGTCCATTATAACTCACAGCTGTCAGTCCTCAAAGAAAAAAATCAAAAACCTCCCACAAAACAAATAAAAACCTCAAACCAGCAAGGACTTTGTCTTTATTTTTCTGTGTTATAGAAAAACAGGTCGTTAATATCAGCAATTGTATTTCGACTGAAAGACAAAATCCAAATTTTCCATCACGGCACCACTGCATCTTTTCCTCTCAGGCCCATCTTTTTTTATTCCATCTTTCTAGCCTTGTCTTCCAGTTCATCTCTTTGAGAAGTGGCGTTTGGTGATACGAATCTTGGCTTTACTGCCATTAAATGCGTAATTTGTGGACAAGCAACTAAACCTTAATGGACTTCAAAGTTCTCATCCCTAAAACAAAGGTAATATGCATTGGCTCATATGTGATATTATATGTCATTACCACGCATACTACATGACATATAGTAACTGTATATAAATGGTACCTAACAAAAGCATTATACTCTGCATTCTCACTTCTCTGAAATCTTATCAGGCTTGCTCTTTCTACTACTCATTCTGTGCTTATAATACTTACATACGCATTTATATGTAACTACATATAAGGTTACATATGCAACTTTATACATATGCATAAGGATACATATGTAATCATATATGGCTAATAATTTCATATTATATAACATGTTATGGAACTGAAATGAAATGATGATTGATATGAAAATGATATAAAATAATCTGAAAAATCTGACATATGAAAAACATATGTTAAGAAAGCTTTCACAATAAACAGTCTAAATGTTTTATAAAAGTGAAAAGTCAGTCTTATATTTACATGACCTGTTCAAGGTAATTTGGCTGGTTAGTGAGAGGTCAGGCCCAGGACACTTATGATTCCTTGCACAGTAATTTGATAAGGCAATTAGAGGACAAAAATAGCCTTTTTTGTGTCCTCTCTGGTAGCCCATAGTCTGCCTTGCATTTGCCCATCGTCGAAGCTCACTAATATTCTGCTGGATCCCTACAAAGAATATGGTCAGTGTGTGAACAGTGCTTTAGGTATAAACCATCAAAAAGTGAACCTGAAGAGAGTCCTGCGTGGATCCTCCACCCAAAGCAGGTATTTTGTTTGTTGTTTGTTTTTGTCCTCTAACTACTGAACAAATTAAATAAAGACTTTGAGTAACTTCGTTCTGTTTTCTACTGACTTTGGGTTTAAAACTGTTCCAACAATTCCTACTACTTGAAAAAAATATGCCAACATAAATAGGACAATACACTTAATTCTATCAAGTTGTTAAAATTTCATTTTCTCTTATGGCATTTTTAAGCCTTCTGGCAAAATGACATTACTCTATAATTTTAGGGTTTTGTCCAAAATATGTCTTCTGCATTGCTTTCCCAATGAATTTTGTATTTTTACACTTGGCTTACATAGATTTCTGACTGGAAGTGAATGATTAAAGTAAGAATTCCCCATTCCACGCAATTTACTTATTTACATAGCGGGTTTTTTAACAGGCAATTGGTATTTATCTAAGTCTCATTCTATCTCAGTTTGCTGAAGGAGATTAGGTCTAAACATGCTCGTTCGTCTTTGGTAAAGTGGAACTCATGATATATATATATATATATATATATATATATATATATATCTTTGTAATTTACTTTACAAATTAACTTTAGTGCATATCCACGCTGAGTTCTGAGTGCAGAATTCAGCACTAATGACTTAATAATATTCTCATTTGCAAAATACTATCCTTTCAAGTTGTAGCTCTCAGCAGACAAACTATATACCCCATGTAGCTTCTCTGTCACATTAATGACAAGTAACAGGTACTTGGTGGCAGATTGGAACAGCTCTCCTCAGTGGTACTTACAACATTAATCATGCCCTATTAGACACCAAAGATACTTTCCTATTCCCTTTTCATCCCTTTTTCAGTGTTATCTTTTCTGGATATGATGCATTAACTATGTGATTCAGAAAACATGGAAAAAATGTGCTCTACCATGGTATTACTTGGGAAGAAAAAAAAAATCAAGTTTGCCCTTTTTTAAAGTCGCTTTTAGTAAAAGTCAAATGTATCTGTGACCAGTACATAAATACTGTTTTACAAAGAACACCGTATTGCTGTGACCTGTCTGGAGCTTTCTCTATCCAGAGATACACATTTCTTTTAAACACATGATTAGATTGAACAGAAACAAAATTATGCTTCTAGCATTCTATTCACATGAATAAAAATAGGTAGACACAGTGATCTGAGCTTCAACTATCTATGAGACCCTATTCCCTAGTAGTACATTTTTCATGGAATACTCAGTAATTTTGATTATTTTCTCATGATTCAGAAAAGAGGTTACATCATAATTGGGAGAGAAGTAATCTCTCGCGATGTCCAACATTTTGACCAACATTTCACATCTTTGCTCCTCCAGTGGCATCCGATTTGGGCTGAGGAAAAGACCTGAAATATTGTGGTCCCCCAGCTCCCTCTGTAACGTCCGCTTCCCTTTCTCCTAGGCACAAACTGCCTCAGCCACACTGGCCTCACCTTCCCAAGGGCAAACTTCCACCTCAGGGACTTTGCACTTGCTATTCCTTTGCCTGGAGAATTCTTCCCGAAACTTGTGCTCTGTGCTCTTCTGTCCTCTGGCTTTTTCAGTACCCTGCTGACTGTTATCTTCTCAGAGAGACCTTCCCTGCTCTTCTGTCTTCCATTCCCTACCAGACACGTTCCATTCCTTTGCTTTCTCTAGTCTTCTTCATAGCACTTGTTACAACCTCGTATGGTATGTAGTTTTAAAACTTATCAGGTTGTTTGCCTCCTTCACTAGAGGATTTAACACAGCTTCCTGAAAACTGAGACTGTTTTCTTTCTCACTGCTGTATCCCAATATATTGCTCCAGGAGTCGCTCAAAATATTTCTTGATTGACTGACTGAATGAATGAATGAAGATGGGTGAAACAAAGGCTGAATTTCCAGTTGTAACACAGAGTAGTGAATATAATCTCATAAATTTCACCTAGTCGTGGTACAATGGTACTAAACATGGCATGACAATGGAAGATTATATTAAAAAGCACCAAATGTCAATCATTTCAGAACACTGAGGGGGGGAACCAAGGTTAAAAAAACAAAAGCTATTGAGATTCACTATAAATTACCTGGTCGGGTAAAGAAAACATAATATATTCAAGTCACTAATCAAAAATGTGCAAAGAAACAAAATATACTAGAAATAGGAGGCTTCATTTATCTAAATACCTTTTTAACTATTATTGGCTGAGAAGCAAAGTATCCAATAATACTCAATTCACTCCAGAGAGCTTGAGGAAATAGTTAACCTTTATATTAATAGCACTTGTTACTCCCTCATATGTTACGTGTTTTTAAAACTTACCTATAAGTTGGCTTTTCTCTTCCACTAGAATACAGCTTCCTTACCCTCTGGTAACCAGGTGATGAGGGTAAAGGGGATCAAATATATGGTGATGGAAGGAGAACTGACTCTGGGTGGTGAACACACAATGGGATTTATAGACGATGTAATACAGAATTGTACACCTGAAATCTATGTAAATTTACTAACAATTGTCACCCCAATAAAATTAATTAAAAAAAAAAAAAAAAAAAAAAAGAATACAGCTTCCTGAGAACAGAGACTTTGTTTTGTTCACAACTGTAGCACATGTCGCTCAGTAAACATACGCTTAACCCAACATATTAGTATTCACTTGACTCTGTCACACAAGGAGGAACTGATTATTGAATTAGAAGTGAGAGGAGAGCAGTGATATCATCTGAAAACTTGAGGCAGCGATACGTTCAGAATGAATAATAACAATAATGATAATAATACCTGTCACTCACGTAGTACCCATTACAGGACCACACTTCACAGAACACTCTACATTCATAACATTCATTAAGACTCATAATACTCTCCTCCCAAACTTTTTAAAACTAAGTAGACACCTTTAAGAACTTTTGTAATGCATTCCAGTAAGGGAAGTTACACTGGAAATAAACTTATAAATCACCTTGTAGAATTCACTTTTGTACAGAAAGGCAGCTGGGGAACACCTTGTTAATACTTAACAATCAGGGTGCCCACAATTCACAGCTGGGGAGGTGTGGCATTACCCAGAGCTGGGCTGTGCAAGAAATCCATGGCTGTATGCCTTGGCCCCAGCACTATACTTACTATACTTTTAACCTTCCCTCTGGTCACCTCACTTTCCCACATCCCCTTCAGGAAGTTTCTATACCATTTCCAGGTTGCTGGACCTCCTTTAAGTCTTCACTCTTAACACATAACTTAATTTCTACTTCGCAAGACAGAAATTAAGCTGGGAACTACATTCTCTTGTTTTCTGACTCTACTCCCTACACTGCCCTTCTCTTCTTCACCCATCCATTCTTCTTCCCCCTCTGGTCTCAAAAGGCCTTTACTTCTACAGAAAGCTAATTAGTGCATCAGCGTTTCCATGCCTAATTTCTCAAGGTTCATGCTCCATCATTAATAATTTAGTCTGCTCTTATATTTCTGACCTCTCCTTTACTACTGGTTCCTTTCCCTTACAAACACCCGCGCCTCTTCCATGGTCAAACAGGCTTTCCTACTGCAAGACATTTGTCCTCAGTCGAGCTACCTGAAAGAGGGTCTACCCTGAGTGTCTTCCCTTCCTCCATCCCTAATGACTCTCAAGTGACTGGAACGGGACTGTCTTTGTCCCCAGCCACTCTATTTCATTTCTGTGGACAGTGACTTCCTAACTGTCAAACCCAGCAGGCATTCTTGAGCCCTTTTCTCTTCAACTTGTATTAACTCTATCCTTTTTGGCTTTTGGCTTAGTCCATTTGGGCTGCTATAATAGAATACAAAAGACTGGCTGGCTTATAAACAACAGAGTTTTATTTCTCACAGTCCTGGAGGCTGGCAAATCCAAGCTCACTGGTGGATTTGGTGTTTGGTGAGGGTTCATTTCCTGTTCCATAGAGACAGCTGTCTTCTCCCTGTGTCCTCACATGGCAGAAGGGGCGGGAGAGCTCTGTGATGTCTTTTATAAGGGTACTAATCCCATTCACAAGGGCTTCACTCTCTGTCCTAAGCACCTCACAAAGGCCCCGCCTTCTAATACCATCACACTGGGGACTGGATTTCAACATATGAATTTGAGGGGGGGAGGGACACACAAAAGTAAGTAGTTTTACGCTTACTTTTCTAGCCACAGTATCTCAATCTTCTCTGTTGTTTCTCTCCCTTTGATTGTTCCTTAAATGCAGGCATTATCCCCAGGTTTGTTACTGCCCCTCCACTAGCTTTCCCTTAGTAATCGCTTCCATTTTCATGACTTTACCATTGCCTACATAATGATAGCTCCAGAGTAGCACCTCTAATCCAGATCTCTCAGCTGAACTCTAGACAAATGTGTACACAGCAGGTAACTGGTAATTTTGCCTGGTGTCACATAAGATGCTCACAGTCCACCTGTCTAATTTGAATCCATTGTCTTCTCACACAAACCTGTCCCTGTACCTATATCCTACCTTGGATGGTGGCATCACTGTCTATCCTGTCACACATATTTATTTCAGTATCTGTCTCCTCTAGTAGACCGTGATATTATTAAGGGCAGAGGCTATATACAGGCACACTTTGGAGATTCGGTGAGTTCGGTTCTGCACCACCACAGTAGAGGATCGCAATAAAGCGAGTCACAATCTTTCCACTGGTGAAAGGTCTTGCCTTCAATTTGTAAAAAATGCAACATTTGTGAAGTTCAGTAAAGCGAAGCACAATAAAACGAGGTCTGCCTGTTTTTATCAGTTCTGTGCTTGTAGTTCCTAGAAATGTAACTGCTCAATAAATATTTCTGAACGAAATAGAAGAATGACTATCCTACTTAGTACAGTTTAACCTACTTTTAGATACTGAGTTTGATTATTTATGCTTGAGGAAACCTCTTTCATGGTATTTCCTATGCCTTATCTCTTCAAACAAAGGGACTGCTATGCAAGGTCCTATGCAGTAGGTGGTGTTTTCTAAAATTATCTGATCACAAACGAAGGTTAGAAATATATTTCATATCATACGTCATTACAAATATACATATCTACAAATAAACAAAAGGTTTATGGATACTTCTTATTTTGTATGAGAGACTGATATTTTCTTTATGTTAGTCGTTTGCATCATTATATTAAAAACTACTGGATTAATGATAGTAAATTGCTTTCATGTCTCATGGACTGTGACACACATTTTGAAAAACACTGCTGTATATATATGGTGTTTTAGAAAAAAAGCTTACTAAAGGAATTTAAATTTCTGAATTAGCTAAGCATTTCTCTTAATATTTAACTATAAATATTACTGGAAAACATTTATCATTTTCTAAACTATAGGAACATCCATATAAATAAGTAGAAAAAATTATAGACTATTTAAAAAGAAATAACATGCTACTTCTCTGAAGTATACAAATCGCTGCAAACTATTAAAAATATGTGAAGGTCCTGGCTTTAATGAATATATAGAAAAGCATTTTGTTTAAAAACTATGACCTTAAATTCATTTTAAAAAGTATGTTAAATGCTAATTATATCCCTTTGAATTACCTTCCACATTTAATTTAGTCTGATAAACCCTTTATTGACAGGCATGTTCAAAGCAAACTTCAGCTCAGACCAGGACTAAGTATCAGGAATCTACATATAGGAGAGTTCAAATTTAAGAAGTTTTTCTCCATTCACATTTAAAGCTGGAACATTCTCGTGTGTGTGTATACACATACATACATATATACATATGTATTTCCTGTGTTTTAGTCTCTGCCACTCTTCTAAGGCAATAAAATTGACTTTCTCTGACTTATCCAAAATCACCTCAAAAAGTAGTTGAGACTGCACATGAGCTCTACAGTAGAGCTACCACTTACCACATGTCAGACAACACACTAGGTCATTCGTGTCATTCAGAAGTGTCACGACAATCCCAAAGGTCAGTGTTAGCCTCTGTTTACAAAGGAAGAACTAAGCAATGTGATTCAGAATATAGTTAGGAAATACAGAAGTTGTATCAAAACCAGGGAAAGAACCTCATTTTATTATGTATTTACTTTCTGCTTTACATGCACTATCTCACTTAATTTGTACAACATCCCTCAGACACAGGTACTACTGTTAGGCCCATTTTCTTTCAGATTACGAGACTAACGCATTTAACAGGTTAAATAATTGGTGCAGGGCACATAGCTACAAAGTGGTACAGATGCAGTTTAAACCCAATTTTTCCCTAAGTCCATGCTATTCCCACTGGACTCTACTGTTAACAAAGGTAGTGAATAGTTGAAAATTGATAATGTGCTGAATTTAGAGTTCAGGGTTATTGTTTTTTTTGTTGTTTTTTTGTTTTTTTCCTGGCCAATAATTTCCCATTTCTTCAATTCTTCTTTAAAGCATGCAATTAAATTCTGGCTTAATTTCCTTTACACTCTGTAAAAGAGTCACTCTATTATTAACTAATTTGAAATGAATTTGAAGAATACGGGCATTTTTCAAAGATGCCACGAGTGAGAGTTTCCTGGCTTGCTGTAGTGCATGATCAAAGAATTCAGAAGGAAGCCTTTTATCTGAGAATATCAAAGGCCACTAACTAAAAAAAGACACAGAGTTCCTATTACACTGAGGAGAAAAAGCTGAGTCCATTGAAATATAATACAGGAATGTTGGCATACAGGTAATTCACAGATATTATTACCTTTGCTACTTGAAATTGGACCAATCTGAATTCTTTCCAAGAGCTATTCTTTTAAGAATGTAATATACTCAATTCATTTGTTACAATTGCCACTTTTTTCCCTCAGTACTCTGCCATGCTTCATCCACACCCTACACACAGAGAGAGAGAGAGAGAGAGAGAGACAGAGAGAGAGAGAGAGAGAGAGAGAGAGACAGAGAGAGAGAGAGAGAGAGAGAGAGAGAGAGAGAGAGAGAGGAGAGAGAGAGATTGATTCAAATCACATAACCATCTCTTCTGAAAAAAAAAAAAGAGAAAAAAAAAAAGAAAAAAACAAATCACATATCCATATATCATGCTCCTTTTCTTCTGTGGCTACTAACAAGCAGTGCCATAAAATAGCTAGTATTTATCATTTTTAAAAACTGCAAGATGAAAATTAACTGAGTTATCGTTCCAAGTCGTCACAGGTCTCTAGTCATTTCCAAAATGCAATCTATTAAGTAACTTGGTGTCTTCTAATAAGATCCATGTTTCTGCCTGAAATAGACACTATCGGGTAATTTTACTGGTTTGGGGGCATAGTGTAAGCAATATCAGTTCCTTCTTAAAATGTTTATCGCAACTCTCTCATCTATAATATAAACAAAAAGAACCTTTTTCCTTAGGATACATCAAAATCAGAATTATTACTGAAATACAGACCTAAATCTCAACATGCCATAAAAAAATCGGGTCTTATAAAATTTTAAAAATGCAGCTGTGTAAAAAAGTTCCCTTTGAGCTAGATGAGAAATAAAAATAAGAGCTAGGAAAAGTGAATGTGATTTACGAATGATCTGACTCCTTAAATTAAAAGCAAAGTTTTTAACAACTATCTCAAGCTAAATATTCCCATTTACAATTTGTTTTAGTCTGCTTGGGTTGTCGTAAGAGAATACCATAGACTGAGTGGCTTAAACAACAGAGATTTGTTTTTCACAGCTTTGCAGGCTGGAAGTCCAGGATGAAATTCTGTACCTCTCTCTTCCTCTTGTTATAAGGTCACTAATCCATCACAAGGGCCACACTCTCCTGACCTAATCTACCCTAAGTACCTACCAAATTCCAAATACCATCACATTGGGTGTTAGGGTTTCAATATATGAATTCTGGTGGGGATGCCAGCATTCATTCCATTACATCTGATTGTTTCTCAATGTGATTTTATTCATGTAGAATTATTTCTAAACATTTAACTCAGTTGCTCTAGTTCAGCTACTTATTAATTTATTAAATGTCTTTAAAAAGTGATGAAAAACATTGATTTTCAAAAATTGATACTTTTGAAAATATTGCTAATAGAAAACACTGCAATTTTCTATCTCAGAAGTCATGAGCACACCTAAAATAAAATGTTAAATTCTAAAAAAAAATATTTTAAGGCCAAAATAGATAAAATTGAAATCGAGATAAGTGTAACTTTTGCTGAGCACTTAGTATGTGTGAGGCACTATGTTGCTTTACCCTTACAGCCATGCTAGTAACTAGAAAAGCTATACAGCATGCTGGTTGAACAAAGTAACTTTGGCTTCAGATACTTTCTTACGTTATTCACCTGTTTTAGAAAATATTGCTTTTTGATATATTACTGATGTACCCAGAGTATAAACCAACCAAACATATATTAATCAGAAAATGAGAAAAATAATTGCTTTCATTCTCTAGCTTATGTAACTAAAAGATCAGCAGTTGAAATGGTGTGTTAATTCAACTCCAGGGAAAAGAGAAAGTCAAACATTAACCAAAATGAAAGATTTTTGCTAGAAGTTATAAATTCAGCATCAGAACCAAACCAATAGCAATGTTTGTTTCTTTTGCCTTTACGTGTGGTTTTCACACTAAGTATTAGGCACTGAGAATCTACACAGTTATGTGTTTCTCTGTACTTTAGCTGACATGGTTTTCTTTAGCCAGTAGTTAAGAACTGAGCAAAGCAAACTGAATCCTAATATTTCAATTCCTCATTTACCAAACACTAACAAATTATCAGGCATAGTTGTGAAATTATAATTTAGAATTTAAGTGATTGACAATGGCAATATCAGCTTATTTCAGCCATCTCGTTAGATTATCTAACAATAAATAGCTAGGTTATTGAGTTCACAATGTGCAAAACCCTGTAGGAAGATCTTTATGTAGATTACCACATTTAAACTTCACAATAACCTTATTACCCACATATAACTCTTACTCTATTTTAGAGGCTAAGGTTAGGAGAAATAGTGTAATGGTACCAAAATCACTGCTATTCATGGTGGGAGCCAGGGTTTGAAAGCAGGCCATCTGATTCCAGAGTCCATGTTCTTGACCTCTAACCTGTTCTACCCGTATCAATATTTGGGGTAGAACGACAGTGCACATACTTTCACTGTAACCGCACTATACAAATACTAAAAGGATTATCAGAACTTTACGGGAAGTAAGAAGATTCACAACAGGCCCATACTTATTAAAAACAGGTCAAAATATTATACTTGGCAGCCTATTCTAGAGGTTAATGAGTTCTTCCTTCGGTCTGTCTGGAGATACTCGTAGGTAGAAATTCTGTATTTGTACCCAGAATAATCCTGAGCCTTCTCTGTGCTCCCAAGTCTTGGGAGTTCGAGACATGTAATGTGAAGCATCATGTAATGTGAAGAGAGGTCAACATGGAGACAGAAGACATAGCTTTAAGACGGGTTTTACTCTTTATTAACTTAATACCTCTAACTTTCATGTTTCTCATTCACTTAATGAAGCTAACTCCTACCCTGCTTGCCTCATTTAGTTACTAAGAGAACACTACTAAATTGCTTTAAGAATACAGCTCATTATGTAACTATTATTATGACTATTACAGTATAATACTGTAGATTTACAGAGTAGTTGAGAGCTATCACTTTTTCCCATTAACGCACTGGAACCGAAGTGTTTTTTACTGAAGTTGAAACATTACTAAATGATACAGCTGTAGAATAATTAATAAAACAGTAAGGAAGGAAGTCTACATAGTTATCACAAATTGTGAGTGAATGTAAATAAATAAAGACAATACATCAATTTAATTTCATCCAAGCTCTGGAAAACAATAAGTTTGTTTAAAGAGAAAAACACAAAAACAAAAGAAACATATGAGTGGGGAAAGTTTCAGAAGTTAAATGATAAGAATTTCTGCTGGAAATAAACTTCAGCTCTCCTCTTATACTTGCCCCCTATCTAATTTGTTAAGCTACTTTGTTGATTCTTCACCATATTCACTGCCATTGCCTGACCATTATGTTTTGTCAGGATTAATCCACCAGCCTAGACTCTTAAGTGAGCTCAACTCCTGATTTCCCTTATTTTCACGAAACCTCCTTAATGCTATCAGGACCATCATTCTAAAGCAAGGATTTGACATCATCCCTGTATCCGTCAGGGCAGCATGCAATAATAAACCACTCTCAAATCTCTGTACATAGCTTCAAACAACAAAGGTTTCTATGGTTTGCTCAAACTGCACCTCAATCCATGGTCAGCACGGGGCTTCTATACTCATATGGGGCAACCACTATCTCAAATATATCAAATGAAAGAGAGCTGGGAAAGGTCTTTTATAGGTTATTGAATGCTCCATCAATTCTATGACCAACACCATTTTCAGAAGGAGCTACATGATCCCATCAAACCAGAAATAACAGGGAAGTTGAGATGCAAATGTGTAATCCTGCTTAGTGCTAGGAAGGGAAGAAATCTGGTCATTTTCAAAGATTACTAGAGTCTCTTTCAGTTAGAAGAGCTTTAGTGGTAGGTCCCTAGGAGCAAACAAATAAAGTCCAACCTATTCAAAGTTCTCCTCAACTGGACAGAATCAGGCTTGCTATTACCACCTCCAAGACCCATTTCCAAACATCCCCTGTCCAGTCCTTCGGGATGGTTCCAGTCCCTGAATACAAAGTGTATAGTAGTTTGTTTGCTCCAGAGGTTCTGTTCTACCTGGAGCCTTGTCTCCCACAATCTGTCTATTGAAATGGTATTCAACCTTCAACTACCATCTTCTATATGGAGCATTCTCTCCGTCTACAAATTCATATGAATCACTTCCTCCTTGGCATACTCATAATACGTTCTTCTGCATTTAATTTGTGAAGCCTATCATGGCACAAAACATGTTATTTGGGGGAAACATTAGTTAGGGTCCCCAGAATCCCAGTCCTTAGGAAGAGTTACTATGCCTTTTTCATTTGTGTATCTTTCAGGGCTGGCCTGCTATGCCACAGACCATGTGCAGTCAACAAAAATTTTACAAAAAAAAAAACACAAAACGTCTACAATCAAAATAAATATAATTGTAACTAACTACAACTACAATGCCACAAAACTAAATTCGTAAGATTTAAAATAATATGACTTCATTTTTAACGTTAGATTTTAGACATTACTATTAACATCAGTAGCTCTTCACAGAGTGCCACTTCACTGCTGGCCCATGCATCATGACCATGGATTTGAATATAAGGGCTGAACAATACTGTTCTGACCAAATATTCATTTGTGTAAGTTTTACTTTGAGTTCAATAGATTCGTTTGTACATAGAAATGTTTACCCTCATTTTTCTATAGCAAGGAAGAGGAGATACAGATTGTTCCCAAACTTTAGGTAAGCCAAAGTTTTACATTTTTCTACATATATTCAAATATTCTAGTATTCAAGCAATAAAATGTAGCAAAACCTCATGGTTTCAGCATAACTAGAAGAATGGAGTATACTCGAATTGCTGAAAATTCAAACCTTAAAAATATTTTCTAAATATTTCTAGAAGGCAGAGATAGTATTTATATTTCTTTTTAAATGCTCATTAACTTACAAACCTAGTATTAAATTTTTTAATTAATGAATTTATTCACTTATTCATTGTTCCACTCAATAAGCGCTAACTGGACAGATCAATGATTACATACATATAAAATGCAATTAAATACTTGAAAAATACATAAGATATTTTGATCTAGGATGAGATAGTATATTGGCAGAGGTCGTTATGGGGCTTTCTAAGAACTACTGAGAATTACCAGCACAATTGTTTAAAAGTAACATAAGACATTGGGTGCTTGAAAAATGATTTTTCTTTTCATGAACTATCTTTAAAAATTATTAGTTCAGACTGTCTGACCACATTAGATTATAGTAGGTGCTTATTGGAGAAATTTACTTTATAAATCACAGACTATTACAATACTATTATACTGTTATAAATACTATTTATAATTTAAAGTGAGAAAGTAGGCAACTGTTAATCCAGATTATGTAAGACAATGAAAGGCATAAGTGTGATTCAAGTTAATTTCTACTAGAAACAGGTTTCTTCAACATGTAGTAAATACCTGTACAATTTTTTTCTCATTACAAAGCAATCAGGAAATATTTAAAATAACCGACCATCGGGCAGGCACCATATTAGACACTGGGGAAGAGAGACAATGAAAGATGGATACAGTCCTTTCCTTGAAAGAAATCAACATAAAGTCTAGAAGCGAACACAGATAATAGACCACTGAATGCTTGATTAAAAATAAATTTAGGTGCACTAATCTTAGCAAAAGGAAGCGTATGCAGGCAAAAGATCATATGCTTCTGTGAATAAGGAAAGATTTTCTGCAGGAATGACACTTAAGCTGAGACCCAAAGGGTGAATCAGACTTATCTGGGGAGCGTCAAGGGAGCTTAAATTCCATGAAATATAAAATATCTAGTAAGGCTAGGGCATGGAGAGTAAGGGGAAAGGGCTCAGAGGAGGTTGGAGAAGTAAGCAGCCCTCTGGGAATTCGGAGTTATAAGCAGTTTGGATTCTGTCTAAAGGGCAAAGAGAAGCTACTGAAGGGTTTTGTGCAGGAGCACGGGACTGACGTGTATGCAGAACTTTTTGTGCGTGGGTCTGAGTGAGGCAGGCATTATGTGAAAGGAAGAACTCAGGCTTATTCTCAATATGGATCCTAAACAAAGCATAATATTGTACCAAACAAAAGGGCATCCCTCATTAAGATCAACTATTAGCAAGAAATACAAATACTACGTTTCTTTCTTTAAACACACGCACACACACACATTTCAACAGCACACATACAGCAATATGATTCTGAAGATATCATACATTAGTGGCAAAATGGAATTGTACTTTGGGCACATGTAATATGCAATTCTAGTCATCGCCCCAGATGTGTTTGTTTAGCTGCTAAAAGGTCTCTGAACAAAGAGTCAGGTCAACAGAGAGAGTGTCAAAACATCAACAGAGAGAGATCTTGTCAGAGCTTAATTAGGGCTTCCAATTAGAAAACCAAAGGAAGGATCCTATTAGCACCTCAACTCTGTATTCTCCTGGATGTGGAAGAACCAGATAGCACCTCCATCTCATCTAGCTAACAAAAAGGAATGTTTTACCTTAAGGATGACCACCTCCTGGTGGGCTTAAATTAAAGTCAACAAAGCCAAGCAGCAGGAGAATCATCCTCCCAGAACCACAATGAAGAAGAAGGCTGCTGTGTACTTAGGCACACTTCCTTCAATGTCTCCAAGTTACCAGCACAGTCATTTTTTAATACTAGACCAGTATGAACAATGCATGACCTTGTCTGCTGCTCTTTGATAGAAATTGTTCATTAAAGTCCATGGCCACATTTAAGAGAAAAATACAATTTGCAATTCACGGGAAGAAAGTTTCTACCCAACAAAGGAACGAACACAATTTTTTATGGAGCACGATGTTCACTTGGGTAAATTTCATGAATGCTGCCTGCCTGCCTCTAAGTTTTGATGAAGAAACAGTTCCTTCCTCCTCTTCAAATTATTTCAGAGTCAGAGTGCTTTAAAAATTGTAGATGGTCCTACTGGTGAATAAGAGAAAGTTTAAAATGTTGAAATAGCGTTTGCTGTTCTATACAAACTTAGACACTCTACCAATGGAAACACAAAAGAAAAATTGTAAACCCCAGGTAAAATCCCCAGGAACGTAATTCTGGCTACAAAACTTAACAAAGCTGATCAAAACTTAAGTTAGTCCTAACAATCAAGTGGCATGTGGCTTATAATGCACAGGAAATTGGAAATGGTTCTTTTCCCAGGCTGAGTATAGAGTGGGACAAATTTCCTAATGCTATGCTATGGGGCAATGAAAGTATTTTCTACACATGCAAAATTCATGTGGCCTAGTAGTAACATGTGAATGCCAATATTTTATCACAGAGATATACAGAGTGACTGGATTTTAGAAATTGCTTGTTAGGGCCTAACCCAGAGGTAGCCGAACATCATGACTCCAACTCTAACTGGGTTTCTTCATCTCAATAAAATTTCCCAACTCTTGAGTACTTTCCATTTTATGAATTTTAAACATGCATTACATTTGTTCCATTGGGCACTGAGTTTAACAAATGTAAACCTGTTTCAGAAAGTGTTCATTCCCAGAAGAAATATTTTAAGATTTCAATTTGACTTGCTATGTTAAAAGACACATGCACAAACAGAAAGCTCTATAACCTCAAGGAAGAGAACTACATCTCACTCTTTTCCCTCTGAATGTCCAATACCTAGCATAGTGCCTGTCACCAGGTATATGCTCAGTAAATGGCTGATGAGCTGAATGAATAAAAGGTTAAATCAAAGTATGAACGACTGACGAGCAGATTCTCACATGCAGTGCACCATCCTTGGGTCCTTTGGGTCCCTAGAAGAACTTGGGTAGGCATTTCTTTCTGTACCATAGGCCTGAGATTGGCTTCAAGGAGAAAAGGCCCTTTCTGCTTTTGCTGCCTCACCTACCCTTCTTTTTCATGGGAGAGGCAGGCATTCCAACAGAAGGGACTGAGCAGCGGATCAATGAATGGATAGCCTTTATACTCAAATCTCTGTTCAGCTAGGAGAGAGAGTTTCTTTCTCCTGGGAACACATCCATTTGGCCCCAGGCTTCTAAAAGAAGGGATAATTACATGGCTAATATAAAGAATTGTTAAGCTTAAATGATTCCTTTGTTGTAAGTTCCCACTTTGGGAAGTACATAACTACTTCAGTGCTCTAAATGCCTCCTTATTGCTTAAGGGTATAATAGATGAATTTTTATCTTAACTTGAAAAAGATTTCATTCTCAAGGCAGGAAATACCTTTATTAGATATGTATAATATACATATCATATACAAATACATACATACACACATACATATATAATAACATTAAATGTGGTGAAGTAAATGCTGAAAGAAAAAATACCAAATTCATCAGAAAATAGGTATAGTGATACTAATACTACTACTAATACTAATGGCAGTAGCCAATATTTATTAAACTCTTACTAAGTGCTGGACACTGGTCTTACCCTCACAACCACCCTTCCAGGTGGGTAGGTACTATTATCAGACCCATTTGGAGACATGGAAACTATGCCCATGATTAAACAGCTGGGAGTCAGAGAAAGGTTTCACACCCAGACAATCTGATTCTAGTACCTGCTCTATTATCCAACTATGGATTTTCATATGAAAATACACGTATGAAGCCTGCTTTACTAAAGGAGGAAGAATTACCAAAGATAAACAATTATGGAATGGTTTCAATTATGGAATTCTTGAGTGGTCCTTTTCAGTGTGTGGTCAATCCCTCAGTCCTAATGCAATTAACATTTTGTATCAATAATCATCAATAATTGAAGTAATGACATTCGCTTATGTCATGGAATTCTCCCCACATTTCAACCAGCGTGGCCTTTACAACCACCCAGGTTCCGAAGTCAAGCCCATAGGGCCTGAAACAGACACCGCAGAGATTAAAGAATGAGAATCAGATTTGAAACCTATTCTAAAGGAAATTCAGAGAAAGACAGAGATGGGAAAATATGTACTACAGGGACAAAAACAAATCAATTTGACAAAATTTGAAAGGTTTATGAAGGAGAATAAAAGATAGGTGTGTCCCAGGCCAAATTGTGGGAGGCCTAAAACCAGCTTCATTAAAGCCTTTGAATTGATTTCTAAAACTAATGGTGAGTCACTGCAGGTTTTGAAACAGGGGATAAGGAATGCAAAATGATATTTTAGCAAACTTAATCTAGCAGATTAAAAAAAAAAAACATTAGAAGAGAAAGAGAAACTACAGGCAAAAGAGGCAGGAAATACTGTAGCCCCTTAGCAATCACAGATTTAACATTTACAATCACAAGGTTTCCCAAGCGATCTCCAAATGTTCTCATTTCTAATTTTTCTAGGGCAAAATCAGAGTTATGAGGTCGATTTGTGAAAGCAAGTTGTGAGCTAGCACCGTGCTTCTGCTTCTCAGTGAAGTTTTGTATTTTCTTCTCCTACACCAGGGTCCTGTACTCATTCATTCTCACATAAGGGATGAAATATGTTTCTTTATACAAAGTGCCTCCAAGTAAATCACAACTACAGGTGTAGAAATAGTGAATTATATAGTAATGAGACGGGTGATTGAACTGTAAAAGTTCTACACATTCATCCCTCAGCAATGCGCAGTCGCTGTTGTACTTGCCACATTCTAGGTATTGCGTCTGGAATAAAAAAGCAACCCAAATATGGTAAAGGAGAAAACGGATACAAAAAGACATCAGAAAGAAAAGAACAAGACAAACAAATGAGAAACAAAAACTCATAGACACAGACAATAATTTAGTGGTTACCAGAGGGTAAGGGGGTGGGGGGGGGTGATGAGGGTAAAGGGGATCAAATATATGGTGATGGAAAGAGAACTGACTCTGGGTGGTGAGCACACAATGGGATTTATAGACGATGTAATACAGAATTGTACACCTGAAATCTATGTAAATTTACTAACAATTGTCACCCCAATAAATTTAATTAAAAAAAAAAAGAAAGAAATGGCAGGACCTCAGGGCCAAGGAGCGATGGCGGGGGGGGGGGGGGGGGGGGGGGGGGGGGGGGGTTGGGGGGAGGCTGAGGGAAAAGGAGAAATCAAGAGGGGCTCTAAAGTTTCACGCTTAGGTGAAAGGGAGCATGTTAGTGCCTTGAGGAGAAATCAGAAACGGAGAAGGAACCTAGCACCTCGGAAAATGTGACAGTCATCTGTGTGTACTGAATAAAGATCGCAGAGGCGGAGGAATCAAGTGAACTCTTGTCTGGAAGACAAGAAGTGAGTGATTTAGATGATGATGTTATGGTTCTTTGAAACCGATCCTGGAGGATATGGAGTTTATTCAACACTTTCTTCTGCTTTTACTGCTGTAGATTTGGGGCACCCTAATTTCTTGATTTTTTTTTTTCCCAAATCAAAATAGTATAGTTCTGCCTCTTATTTTCGAAAACACTTTGTGAATCCCAAACAGTTCCAAGAGAGCTGCAAAAATTCCCAGTTTTCACGACTAGTTTCCAGATAGTTCTATTTCCCATCAGTACCTAAGAGCTACACGCACTTAAACTTGTTGCATGGAAATAACAATGTCATGTTGAATTGCCACATCATAATGGAGAAAGGCCAATGGTGAAAGAGCTGTGTTAATTTTTTGTCTTTGTTTTGCAGGAAAAGCTTCAGGGTAACAAATATTTTGTGAAATTATTAAAGCTAGATATATAGCAAGAAGGTGAAAACAAAAACAAAAACAAAAACAACACAAAGGGAAACCTGGTTAATTGCTGAGATTTCAAACTCAGGGAATTATTCACAATGACAAAGAGTCACCATCTCAGTGTCCCCTGGCTGCTCCTCCTGGATCACCAGCCTCATCTGTATTCCCCACGGGAAGCAGCCACAGCTCAGGGGAAGATCAGCAGTGAACAGAGAACGTGTTATGTGCAAAGAGTTATTTCAGAAGGATCGTCAACGCAGCTTGGTGAGAAGAGAAAAGCTGCAGCAGTGTGCAACGCGAATGGTTTTAGAAGCAGTACTTAAAAGGAAAGGGATTTTTTTCATTCTTATAGTTTTTTTTTTTTTTTTTTTTTTTTGAGGTTCAAATAAAAAATGGATGTTGAAAGCAACTGTGCATTAAGGGTCACTCTTTTCAGTTTCAGTATTTGGGGCTTTGGTCCAATGTACCTATCACAATAAGATTTCTGAGAAACAATGAGTAGTTAAAACTTGGAGTCACGTGATGGATCAAAGTTTTCTGGGCCTCAGTGAACTCACCTGCGGCCTCTACTGTGATTTCCCAAAGCAAGTGCTCAATAAATAATGCCTGAAAAAAAACAGTCAACTATAACATTCAATAGCCAAATCCCCAAACCTGCATGCCCTATGAATAAACTGCAGTGAAAGTTTTCTCATTCAGAGGTTTGATGCAATCAAGAATGAAAGTTAAAGCATTTCAATTAGCTAAAAATCAATTCACATCTCAGTAATATTTGATGAGAACTTTTAACCAATATCATCTATTTTTATGTAATCCTCATATTATCATGATACTCCTTTTATGAATGAGAAAACTAAGGCCCAGCATGGTTAAGAAATTTAAACCCTGATAGTAATAGCTGGTTTAACTAACTCTGGGGTTTGGTTCATTTAATCCTCACAATTCCCATTACACATATAGGAAACTGAGGCTCAGAGAGTTTTAGGTAACTGGCCCAAATTCTTAAGGCTAGCCAGTCACTCAGCCAATATGGGAACCAATCTTGGCAGTCTGGCTTCAGGGCCCACCCAGAGCTCCCAAGGAAGGGGAAAGCTGGAACTAGAAAATAGGCATTTTAATTCAGAAATCCATGTTCTTCCCACACACCACACTGAGCTAAATAAGTATTCGGTGGTTTCCTCCTTCTCTTCCTCCTCACCCTCCACTTGCTCAATGACTTAGTGACTTACCCCTCTCACCCCAGGATAAGAACAATGGCGGGCCCCTGATGTCATCTGGATTTACACTATCTCAGGGGAAGAGAACAAGGATTTTACAGTAATCCGACACTTCCATTCAAGAGACAGGTTTAGTCTTATGATAGGTGTTTTTTTTTTTTTTTTTTTTTTTTTTTTTATCAGAAGTTAATTCAGTGAACAGGACTAGCCTTCTTTCTAATGTCAATAGAAAGACAGCTTTGTTTATTAATGGTCAGTTATTGTATAAATGGACAGCTGTGTTTTTATTAAGTAAAATAGATTCAGAAAAACCTCACAATTCCCCTAGTCTTAAAATGATCCCTATCCTATATGTACAGTGTCACTACTTTTAAAATTCACAGAACAAAATTTAGTCTTATTATAGGACTGCATGATTCCAGAAAGAAATCTTTCAAAAATATACATTTATGGATGTAGGGCTAATTCTAAAATAGGTACCAACCAGGAGTGCCTTTTTCTGCATTGCTCCAGATACCTGAAATATATACATCAAAAGCATCTGTACACAGAAATGGGGTCACTGCTAGGGGCAGTATTATTCATAGAGTTACAAAAATTGGAGCTATCCATAAAATATGCTGTATGTTTTTTTTGTGTGTGAAAAAGGCCTAATAGAAAAAATATTTATGTATATACATCATCAAAATAATCAAAATAGGACAGGCGACAAATGCCTTTGGAAAGTACCAAAGGAAAAAGTAAAATAGTAGAATATAAAAGTATGGTTAGTACATGTCTGCTACATCTCACATTGTAGTTTGAACTGCTATATGCCATGTATTTAATGGTGTGGTAAGCATAAATCTGTATACTAACTGCAATGATGAAGTAGTTAACAAAATGCTGACATACTTGCTTGTATTTATTTCTCCATGGAAAATCCATTGGCAAAGACCATTAATAGTAAATACTTCTCCTTACAACTAAGCGTTGGCTTACTTTAGGCAAATCACTAATTCTTTCTTCCCCATGATTTTGTTCTATAAAGTCTACCCCCCACCACCCCCCTCAGCTCTACTAAGGTATATCACCAACTGAATATTGTATTATTTAAGATATAATCTTATCCCAAATTCTTTATCTCAAGAAACAGGGGAATAGCCAACATGACTTTAGTCTCTTCAAGCTTTAATATTCATTTACCCAGTCAAAAAATAATATCCCCAAATTTGTGTATAAATAAATTATGTGGGAGTCAATCATGTTAAATGCAAAAAAAAAAAAAAAATGCTCCCTATAGGATAATTGTGGTGGATCCCTTAGAAGTAAAATATGTCTTGCAAAAGACTGACCTTTCCCCCCACCTTGTTCATTTCTGTGAAGCCAGACCTTATTTGGGTTGCTTAAAACAGGCACATCAACCATCTCAAGCAGCAAACACTTTACTGCAGGAAAAGACAGTGGTGCACTTTTGATTTTCATAAATTTGTGGACATTTCTTCTTGTATATCCAGAATGTATCTATTCGTTAAAAATACTTTTAAAATCAGAAAAATGAGGGTGTCCTTTAGAAGACGTGTTGAGTGAAAGTATCCACATAGATAATAAGAGGACAGGTTTTAGGAACAGAAAGAAAACAAGCTCCGGAAATTTAGATTTACTAACAGCAAGAGTAAATCCGAATCTTTGTTGAAGTTCAGAATAACAGCTCAGATTTCAAAGGTTTCTTTTTCTCCCTTATTAAAAGAAATAGTAATATCTTTATAGATTATTTGAACAAACTCCCTCCACCCCATCCAAAAATCACAATGAATTCAATCACCCATGATTCCTTTCACTAGGTGGTATATGGTATAATACATTATACATTTTCTCAGGCTGTAATTTTGGCATTTAACGAAACTAAACAGATTGCCTTAGTGTTGCTATGGGAACATTTATCAGATGGGAAGGGGCTGGCAGTAAGCTTTCTGCTGCCAAAGGCGAAAGAATTCATTAGCTCTAGAAGACTGGCAGTCCCAAGAATCATTTAAATGTAGAGATTAAGAAACAATGCTCAGTTTACAATTTGGTTACACAATTCTGAAATATTTTAACGCATAAAGGTGAAGACTGTGTAGATCCTTCAATACTCGGTAAAGGATTCTGAATAAATTCAACTACAGTTGCAAATTTCCGAAGACTCCAGGAAAAGGAACAGATGGAGTTGGTATGTAAGAGAAAACTCATTTGCTCCCAAAAGAAAAGAGAAGGCAGTGTCTTCACCAGCATACCATAATAGGAGTTGCTCTGAAGCAGGCAAACTGATATTTTTTCACAGGCAGGTTTGTAAATGACTTGGCTATACATGAATTCTGTAGGAAAAGATTACCTTTACAGTACACATTTCTTTAAAAAAATATATACATATATAGATATAGATATAGATAGATAGACATAGATATATCTATGTATATTAGCTAAACAACTGACTTCTACTTTTCTGACAATTTATAGAAAATAAATGATACCCCCCTCCTTGATCCTTGAAAAATTACTTGCTTAGTCAGTCATCCACTCAGATGAGTGGCATTCCCAAGGACACATGCTTGCACACAATTATGTATACAGTTTATAATATCTTGTCCCTGGGGTCAAAATTTCTCACTAGTAAATTTGACTCATCCTCTCCCTTTGAGAATTTCCATTTAGCTTTCACTTCTTCCTTTAGAAAATGGGCATACCTTTGACAAACTCTTTATTAGTCAGTCCACACTCATTAACCTAACACTCCTGAACTCTACCCTGTACTATAGGGGCTAGAAGCTTAAGAACTACATTTCCCAGAATCCTTTGTCATTAGGGTTCTGGATAACACTTAGATTCAGCCAATGATTGGTACTCATGTGATGTCAAAAGTGAAGGTAGGTAAAAGTCCTTCTTACCCCAGCACCTGACATGGCTACTTTTTGTGGCGCAGTTATAATTTTGTCACGGTTTTTCTTCATTTGTGGATGGCAGCAGTAATTTCCTGGACCTTTGTTTACAGTTTGCAGTGCAATGAACAATGACAACAAGAACAAAAATCTCTGACTGATACTCTACTCTTTTCAACAATTTTGTATTTGTTTTAAATTCCTATTCACTGTGAAATAGCTAGCATGTCCATTTTCTGCCCTGAACCCTTTCTTCCAAAAAAAAAAAAAAAGTAGCTATTTGGATCTATCAAATGTCAGGATGTTTATTAGTTCACATGTCAAGGTTATGGGGTTTTCAAAGAGACCCCAGAAAAGCATTTAGCATTAACATGTGTGGTATCCACAATTGTTCGGTGGAGGCTTTAAAGAGGACAGGTCATTATTCTCTTGTCCTTTCTTGTTCCCACACTTTCTACAGGGCTTAAATCACCTTCTGGATGAGTGTGTTCATTCATTCTCATTCTGATTCTGCCTCTCCCCCGTCTAATACCTCCCTGCACTTCTGAAAGACTTGGGCTGCGTTATGGAAGCATGGCCACAAGCACTGGGATATACACATTTTGTTCCCCACTCTCTTCGTTTTTCTGGCTTCCCTCTACAGTTTAAAGATTCTGGTTGAGGTTAGGGGTAGAAATAGGTAAAGCAGATCTTCCGTTGTTTTTAAGTCTACTTCAGAGGAGCAGAGGAGAGTTTTCCATTTGGCTCAGCTTAGTTCTGCAGGCACTACACTAGGTTTAAGGCTCAGCTGATAGCTATTTATCATAAATAAATAGATTCCTCCCCTGATCTCAGGTAAAGCTGATAGATGACAGAACTTTGGTATTTATAATTCCACATCCAGGCCATCAATCTCTCCAAATGAAAGTCATGTCCAGTGAAACTCATTTTGACACAACTGGAAGAAAATATTGATAAAAATGCTGTTCTTTTTATATGTCGCATATTACATAATTTAATTTAAATTCAGGGTTAATACATATCAAGTTTCAATCTACCAAAACAAACAAATTAAATAAAAGAAACTCAGGATGTTTTTAGGGTGACAAATTCTAAGGATTTGAAAAGATTTGGTGATCAGGTCTATTATTCTCCAGCTTGCTCACTCATGTCAGCCATACTTGCCTCTTTGTTGCTCCTTGAACCCTCCAGGCATATTTCTGCCTTAGAGCCATGCTCTAGCTGTTCACCCTAGGAAGAGCCCTTCTTCCATGGGTCTCTGGGCTACCTCCTCACCTATTTCAAGTCTGTTCAAATCCCAACTTCTTACTGAGGCCTACTCTGACCACCTTACTTATCAAGGCCACCTGCTCTCACCCTGGCATCTCCTTGTCCTATTCTACTTTTTCTATTTCTGTGGTGCTTAACACCTTCTAATATCTGATATAATTGACGTATTTATATTTTTGCATTTATTATTTATGTTTGTGTTTGTCCCCTACTGATAAGACAGTAAGGAACTTTGTGTGTGGTTTACTGTCATATTCTGTTCCCTATTCCACATTTCTCTTTGCATAAGGGCAAAATTTTTCTCCCTAACATTTCAGATTTTGGACTCAACAACATTAAATGCCATTTGATAATATAGAATAAAAAATTTTCTATACAAATAGTAAAATATTTGCTATATCAATTTGTTATCTGTACAGTCTTTCAGATAGCTACAGAAATAGGAACCCAATAGCAACCTTTAAATGTGCTTTATGCAGTTCCTTATTCTTTTATCCAATTTTAACTATTTAAAATTTGCTATTAAACCCCTTTTCTCACTGTTTTTCCCCAAAATAAGAAGTTGCTTTCCTCAATACCTATACTGTCTAAGCTGTCCAAATATTATAAAACATATATGTGTAGATCAACAAAAAGTACCTACTTTCAAGATGACCGGCCATACACAAGCACATAGCAATCGGTTATGAGACAGTGGGCATTTTTACATTAAAATAAGAGTAATTTATCAAGTTATATATACTCAAACTGGCATAACTTTTTATTAGTGACACCCAGGCAATATGTAGTATATATTATATATATATATATATATATATATATATATATATGTATGTATATATATATATATATATATATATGTATGTATATATATTTTTTCCTATTTATAAATAACACAAAAAATGATTCCTATGTTAAATAAGACTCATCTCACCTAGTTAATTAAGAGAAAAGTGGATGGATGAAAAAATGATGGAACGAGCAATGTAGAAGACTGCAGAGTTGCTAAATTAGTTAAGTAAAATTTCAAAATATACGAGGTGATAAGAATACAACTGGGTAGAAGCTGGAGCAGATATTCATTTTTAGCACATTTCAAAAAGATGAACTTGAGTTTGCATACATATTCTGACTTAAAAGTATTTTAGGATGAGACACATACAACAACCATTTATACAAAAGAAGAAAGTAATCTGAGACAAAGAAACCCTTCTACTACATGCAAGCAAACACCAACATATTCTCCTCCAAACTCAGTTGAGTTTCACCAAACTCAGTTGAGTACTCAAGTTGAGTACATTTTCCTTTGTTAGCTTTTCTGAAGTACATAATCCAATGGTGTCTCAAGACCGATTTTCATGCCACAGTAACACACAATTGCCCTGCTAGAACAGTACAGTGTACCATGCCCCAAACCCAACAAAGTTTTTCACCATACAAAATTCAGTCTCAATATAGACATTCCATGTTTATTTATTTTAGCCAATTCCCTTGCTTCCTAAGGATATTTTTTTCCTAAACACTCTTCTTCTTCCAAAGAAGAGCAGAAAGAAAGAAAAAGAAGAAAAGTGGAAAAAAAAGGAAAATCCTAAATTCAGTTTCTCATTGCCTGAATTATATTTGCAAGTGGTACTCTGTGAGGCTCGCCATGTGTCACGCCCTGCCCCCACGAGTCCACAATGCACCGTTAATATCTTTAGAGAATATTTCTATTATTTTGCATTTGCACATACATTTGTTCCCTGCTATTAAGCCAATCATCCGAAAGTACCTACCCCATCGTTTAAAAGATGAATAAAAAATACTGTACCTCTAAGGATTCCTAAGCAACATTAATAACACGAATACATTTATTGACCACTACGTACATTATTCTGCTTCCTTAGGGTACATTAAATACATTTGCGAGCCTGCTACCTGTGTCCAAGCCAAGACACTCTGACTTATTTGCCTTGCACTGGTGATATTAACAAGAACTAGATTACTGGAGAAGAAGACAATTTTAAAAACAAATAATAGCATGTAGCCAGTCTCTCACTCTTTCCTAGTGTTCCTTTTTAATTATACCTGGGATTGTATTTTAATAATTTTATTATTTTAATCTGAATTCAGGAGAAAATTAGGTGAGAAATGATTTGCCAAAAGTCATACTACAAACTTCCATGCTTTCAACAGAATATTGTTATTTAGAATATCATTAATTGAAGAAAGTGGGACAAATACGAAAGTATATGTAGGAGGAATAAGTTGTTAGGCTCTATGGATGGACAATATTACGAGAGCCTGAGGAGCCACAGTCTTTTTACTGGATAGTAGAGACAACTCCTGCCATCAGTGCAGAAACTCTTGGTGAAGGAAACTTAAGATCAAATTGCTTCTAGATGCACATACTGCAGCATGTTTGGGGAGGTAAATCCCAGCCACATGGTTACCAGACAGACGATTTCATTCAGCTAGACAGCTAGGGTAGAAAGCATCCAAAAAGGGTTTAGAAAATATGTAAGTCATTAATTGAGTGAACAAGTATTTACCAAGTGCCAAATATATTCCAGATATTGTTCTAGACAATGGGAATAGGGCAATGGGAAAAATAAACATCCTTGCTTTCCTTAAGCTTCTGTTCTAATGAGAAAGACAGATAATAAACAGATAAAAAAAAACTGAGCTACACAGTGTGTCACTGGATGGTAAGCGCAATGGAGGAAATAAAATAGGAGTGCATGCTCGTGGTGAGGGTGCGGGGAAGAGGAGCCACCATTTTCTACTGAGTGGTCAGGGAGACCTCGCTGAGAAGGTGACCTATGAGCAAAGACACAAAGGAGGTGCGGACCGTAGGGATATATGGGTGAAGATCTCTCCAGCCAGTGCAGAGCATAGGCGAGGAACAGAAAGGAGGCTGAAGAGAATAAATGAGGGTGAGGGGCACGGGAAACGTAATCAAAGAAAAATATAGGCAGAATGGGAGAAAATGGGGTTAGAAATTGTGAGGTCTTACGGATGAAGGCAAACACTCCTCCTTTTGGCTGCTGCAGTGAGAAGGGAAGCTACTTGAAAGACTGAGCAGAAGAGTAGTGTAATCCTATTCAAGGTTTACCAGGATCACTCTGACTGTTGGGTTTAGAATGTGGGGCAAAGGAGAAGCTGGCGAACTTAGATATAGGCCACGGCAACAAGAGGCCAAGTAGTACAGGCCAGAGCAGAGGGGGAGAGGTAAGGCACGATCAAATTCTGGGCATACTTTAAAGACAGCGCCATAAAAAGTGTCACGCAGATTTTTCACAGGATGTGAACCAAAGAGAGATGTCAAGAATATAGTTGTTGTGTACCAAGAGAAAGGACAACAGGAAGATTTATGAAGGAAGGTAAGGAGTGTGGTTTTAGACATGTTTAGATTTGAGATGTCCCTTATGCAGACAAATGGAGATAAACATGCAGTTAGAAATATGAGACTGGAGTTAGAGGAAAGGACTGGGCTAGAGGTACAGATATATTTAGGAAGCATCTGATTGAAGATGGTTTTGAAAGCAAGATAATGGACGAGATGTCCAAAGGGAGTGTGTGTAAATAAAGGAAAGAAGCAGTCTAAGGACTAAACCCTAGGAAACTCTAAGAGCAGGAAGAACCACCAAGGGGATTTACAACAACAACAACAAGAAAACCAAACCAAAACAAACAAAATGGCTTGAGCTAAAGGAAAACAGCAGAGTGGGGTTTCCTAAAAACCAAGAGAAGAGAGTATTGGAAGGAGGAGGAGTGTCAACTCGCCAAGAAGTCCAATTAGAGAAGGACTAAACCTTGGCTGATGCCAAAATAAAAAAAAGTTTAGGTGCTGTAATCCTGAATCCTATCTATTAAGACCACAGATACTACTCTTTAAAAATTGGTTTTTAGGAACTCTGCCATCCAGTCCACATGTCTAGCAAGTAAAATCTTTTAATATTATATATTATATTAGCTATTTGCACCACGTCTTTTGTATTTGCTACATTCTTCTCATACAGATACAATGACACATCAGCCAAATCCACCATCTTAGCCTGAAAAAGCAATGGCAAACCCTATGAACTAATTCTTGATAATCCTATCTTCCCCTTTATACTTATTTGCTGGATAATCAATAATATTCATTAAAAGAAGCAATGATAAAGCTATCTCGTAGAGTTTAATATCAACCGCAAACAGGAAATTGAGATACTTTCCCACAAGGGCAATTAATTACAAGGAACTACGATAAGCAGCTAAGCAATTATTTCTAGACACAAGAGTCAACAATCAGGCTTGCCTGTTCACTGAAGATCAAACTGAGTGTCTAGTATGGTAATCACAAGTGGGCAATTTAGCAAGCTGAATATTTTACCTGAATCCTAATAAAACTGCTAGGTGAAATTCATCACTCATACTTTCCACATGAATTGAGCACACCACCTAGAGAAGGTACAGTGAAGACAAGAATGAATGGTGTGCATGCCCAGAGCTACTACAAAGGACAGTGCAGTTTGTGTCATAACCACTGCAGAGGGCGCTGGTCACTAGGCTGCCAGGTCATGACGTGTGTAATGCAAACCTACATGTGGCAGCCCTGGGGAGCATCAGACAGCCTCTGACTTTATCCTAAAGTTGAAAAGCAATCACAGTAATGGCATACCCATGCTAAATATACTTTGAGATTAATATAAACTGAAAACAGGCCTACAAAGATGTGTCTTGAAGGAAGAGACCATTACTAAATGTCTACATGTGGGTTTAACGGTTTTTACCTTGCTACCTGTGAATGTAATACGTTTTCAGCATTTGATTATAAACGTCTAGAAGGCAGGGACTGATCACGCAAATGCAACCTTAAGTCAATCTATAACACACGTCTCTAAGAAATGCTGATTCAGAAACCATGTAAAAGTCATGTTATCAAGACATACTGGTGGTTTTTATCCTCTTAAATATGGGCAGTCATTGTTGATTCTTAAGAGAAAAAAGACTATTCATTTCACAATGAGTGCCATGAGGCATATTTTAAATCAAGACAGTAAATTATCAAGTTGCTTGTTTCATTTCCCATATTTCTGTAATTTTCCATGTAATATCCAGTTCTTATTTTCCATCATTTTCTTATCTGCAGCATCCTCATCACAGCTCAATTAAGAACCATAACACAGGATACCATAGCGACTTCAAATTACCCACCCACAGACAAAATTTAAAATTTCAGTATTACCAATTGAAATCACAAAAGAATTGGTGCCTGAAAACAAATTACATAGAAATTTCAGTTATTTAAAGCCTCAAGACATTATTTTTCTCATAATTATATAAAGCTACACAAAAAGTAGACCAAAAAGAAAGAAAGAAAGAAAGAAAAGAAAAAGAAAGAAAAAATCCTGCTTCTTACTGAAAAATCACACCTTGAGATCAAAGCCAGAACACACTGCAAAGCACCTAAGATGTTTGGCTTTAATCTCCCTGACCTTCAAGGCTGTAATTCTTCCTGATAATTCACAAGCCACAGTTAAGCGTATAATAAATATAGAACATCAGCCAGAATTGAAAAACAAAAACAATAAGCATTTTATATGTTAGTTCAAATGTAACTAGTTGAAAAGGAGCTAAGACCTCAGAAAGAAAAGAGCACCACAGGGATGAAGCCAGAGGTGGTTAAAAAAAAAAAAAAAAAAGAGAGAGAGAGAGACTTTTGTATTTGCCAAAATGTCCACCAAACTCAAATCAGCCTCACATCTAACATCTGTTCTCTATGTCTCTGCACCTTTCTTTGATATGTCTATACCAGGATTTTACTCAGAAAAATGACAGAATAATCAATATACTTGTATGTTTAATTCACTTTCTATAGAAAATTATCACACAGACTATAATTAATCCTCGTTATCTCTTCCAAAATAACTTAAGGTTTTCAAAATTCACTTGATTCATTTCAAGTCTTATTTATTGAGCACCTACTGTTTACCAGTACATCAGACACTGACAAAAATCCCTATCCTCCAGGAGCTCACATTCTAGACTGATCAAACTTATTTGGGCAATTAATAACTCATTTTAGTATTCTGAAAAAGTATTAAAAATTAAATCCACTTGGAAAAAGAATTAACTAAAATGTATAGGTATTCTTAAATATGTATTTGTTTTGCATACTGATCACGTTTTTCCAAGTGGCTATCAATACTCAAGGGCAGGTACATTGAGCAAAGTCCTTGGGTGGTTGTCAGTACTTGACATTCCTGCTCTGCCATGTGTACATTCTCCTTTCTGAGTCATTTGAAAATCATCAGTTTTTACCTTGGAGTATGAATCAGGGTCATCCGCTTTACGAATCTCTATTTTTTCTCTGTGGTAATACTTACCACAAATATAAACAACTGTGTAATCTGTGTAACACCCTTCACTGCTAGGACACAAGGATCATGTAAAAATAAGCACGCCTCTCATGTACTCTGGCATCCCCGCCCATACATAACACAGTGCCTAATGCATGGCAGCATTCAATAACTATTTGTTGACCAAGTGACTGAATGAATGCATGAATGACAGTTTATGGAATACAGATGTGCATTTTTTACTAGAGGGGTCATACTTATAAACACACTGAACGCAAAGTGTTAATGATGTATCAAAATACCAATAGAGAGCAGTGGGAGACAGGAAGAGAGAAACTAAAACCCACTGAATCCAAGTACCACTTGATTCTCAGAAAAATCCCAGGAGATGGGTGCCAGAGGGAGTATCGACCATATTTTGTAGGCAAAAACACTCAGCAGGCGTATGCCTAGCAACTCATGCTATATTCCCAAAACTTGGACTATGGATTCAGAGACTGGTATTAAAATCCCATTTCTGCCACTTCCATTTGTGGCTTTAGGAAGCTGCTTAACATCTTTGAAGCTCTGAGTTTCAGCTAGCTCATTTATAAAGAGAGGTATATACCAATCACACTTTTTATTCACCGATATAGTCCAAATACTTAGAATAGTGCCTGACATATAGTGGGCACTAAAGTTATTATTGAATTTCAGTGCTGTTAAGGCCTTAAGTAAGAAAACATGTATAAAACTACCTAGCACTGTGAGTAACACACAGTTAGTCACAGTTCCCTTCAGACTAAACGTTCTTGAAATGTTATTCCCACTTCCCCGTCCCTTTAAAATCTTGAAAGGGACTCTGTCCCCCTTCCCATTTCATATCCCTTCTAAGTCATGTGGCCCACTCTATGTAAGTCTTGGGAGCTTTAGACCTATTTCCATGAAATCACCTAGTTCACTGAATGCAAAAGGGGCAGATTTAATCTTTAAATCAGGACAGACTCTAACTTGCACCAGGAGTTCATTTGCTTTCTCATTCCCATAAGACATATTAAACCTAAGTTCTCTAAGTTCTCCTTCTTTCTAAAAACTATGGCATCACTTTCATACATTTTATAATAATCCTATAAAAAAAGGTTTACGAAATTACAGCACTGCTTTATTATTACCATTCAGACTAATAAAATCAATTCACTACCTAGCTACACATGAGATTTCTTTGCGTTAAGGCATAGCTACCTGAACATTTAAATTCAGCATTCCCAGATCTGTGAGGGTCCATAATTTACACTGAGCTCCACATACCCACTTCCCTCCTCAGGGGCCTCCTTCCTGCCATCTTTGCCTCTTAGTGTAGGAATGGAGCTGTTGAGACCAGGGCAGCAGCACGGCTGAGATGCTGAAGATGGATTCTGGGCACTGACAATAGCTTGGAGGTGTTAAGGGAACAGGGCTGTTTGTTTGTTATATTTGTTTGGAGGAGTGGTGGCAGGGGGGTATGTGAAAAAGGCCCAGCTACATGGCTGTGAGTAAACCTTGGGTGTGTGGGGGCCAAAGGGTGTGTTTAGCCTGTGGCAGGAGGCAAAAGGCAGCGTGTGGACGTACAAGATTGTGCCAACCCAGTGTGCCAAGGAAAAAACTCTGATCTTTAGTGGGCCTAGTTTTTGCAACAGTAAAATGAATTAGTAGGTGATTTCCACAGCTATATCCAGCTTTAGCAATATGCATTTTTATTAACAGCTAAAAAACAAACTGTCATATATTTATATCACATACTTATTCCTATGCACCAGGAAAGGCAGGGATGTCAGGGTTTATATAGACAGAAGTAGAGACAGAGACAGACATACAGATGCAGATGTACGGATGATAACCCTCTGTGAACTTAAGATTTAGATAACAGTTTGGCAAAGAGGTTTTTCATCCAATTTAATTTAAATTAAGCGTAATTTAAAATTTTTCGATTAATTCCTGATTTAATAATTAGCTCACTAAATATAATAACATGGGCAATGACCGTATCAATGCTAATAATCGATAACATATTTGATGTGACAGCATTACAAGAACTGATTTAGGTCTACGCCATTAGAATCATTCCTACTTCACAGATAAGATCATCCTATCCATGCGATGAGGTGCAGAGTTGTTTACCTGACAGGACAGGCGGATCCAGAATTTGAACCTAGATCAATCAAAGTCCCAGCTGTTAAATACCCGCTCTTCCAAATAATTATAGATAACCGTAACCATAACTTCAAAGGGCAAACGTGCTATGAAGTATGGAAATCATGCTTATATAGGAACTAAGGCAGTTGATTTCTACTCCAGTGTAGCTATTACCTAGCTAAATGTCCTTTTAATGAAACAACCCTTTCTGAGCCTCAGTTTCTTCGAAGGCAGAAGAAGAAATATGAGGAGATTCTAAATATGAGGAGATTATGTATAATTTGAAGTATTTAAGGGAAGGTGGGGGGCACTAGTTTACGTGTACCTCGTTATCTAAAATAACGCAATAGGACATGCAGTCAGAGTCTGGGGAAGAGGAGACCCTCAGCTAGCCAAGAATAGGGAGGTGGGAAAAGGGAGCAAGCCTGCGGTAATATCACAATAGCCAGCAATCACTTACTATATGTGTGCCAGACAGCGCTTTAAGAGCTTTACAAATACTAATTCACTTAATCTCCACAACAATTCTGTGAGACAGACACTGAATCACAGACAGTGTGAGTAACCTGAACAGTCACAGAGCCGGAAGGGAACTGAGCTGGGATTCAGATTGGGCACCAGGTAGCTAGGAAGGGGTGTGCTTTGTGAAATGGGGTGGGGGAGGGGAGTGGCAGGGAGGGCCAGAGGATTCAGGTAAGATTTAAAGTCCTGAAAAATATTGGGAGACATGAAAAAGATCCAAGAAATCTGTAACAATGGAAGACAAGGTGATGGGAATGCCTAGAAGCAAAGATTAAAACAACGCAGACTCAAGAAAGGAAATCAAGACTTCCTCGAAGAAGATGGAGTGATACTCTCCTTGTTTATAAAACTATAGAAATCAGCCGGGGCCTGAAGGAGGAAAATCTTACTTCTGAGAAATGAAAGGAAGCGTTCAAGGTTGATAGCTTATATTGGCACTTAGAGCTGAAAGTCGCAGGCTCCTGGGAAACATTCACAACTTAATTTAAGTGAATGAAACCAAAGAAAAGTGATGACCAGGTAGTTCTTGCACCTCGCTGTCTGGCTCATTTTATCAATGTGAAAACTGAGGCATATAGTTGTGGAAGTGACTTGCTCCAAGGTTATTCCTTCTGAATAGTGACAAGTTCACCATTCCTTTCACTAGACTATTTGAGTTTTTATCCTTAATGTGTCTTCCAGATTTAGTATATGTGTGTGTATATGTATATGTATATATACATATTTATTATTCTATGTGAGTGTTTGCTAAAGAAGAAATGTCTAAGGAGATCAAAGGGAGTCAAAGCTGTCTAGGACACACACACATGGATTTTTTTTGTAATTCTGCAACTGGACACAATATGAAGACATGTATACTTAAATCTGCTCTAAATATTTGATGAGCAAGAAGAAACTGGAAAGTAACGGTCTTTAGTATACGAAACACCTTCTATTTTCAAATTGAGAGGGATGGCCAGGAAGAAACCTCACAGGGAGTAGGACAGACTGTTGTTTGCTCTTTAGGCACAAATATAATGAATAAGGTTGATTCTACCACACAGAGGGGTAAGTTAGGGAAACCAAAAACATTCTATTTTATTCTACTTTCCACAGGAAATACAGACTGGAGATCTGTGGTAGACTCCCATTAGCATTATGTGGTCTCCATAAAAGCCTACTTTTTCAAGTCTCAAGACATTTAAAGGTAATTATGGGGGAAGATGAGAAAAACTTTCCCAGCAGTTAAATAGGGATAGTCATGGAATGGACAAACATCACGCCTCGCAGGTCATTACCTCTGCCCTGCTGCCAAATATGATGTAAGAAGCAGAAGAAAGCTCAAGATCAAGGACAAAAATGAGAAGGACATTAAGGGCTTACTCTATTTAAAGATTAGTGAGGAAAAGTGAGTTAATATGTGATCTACAGGCTACGTGAGAGTAGAAAATTCAAATCTATTGCCAAAGAATACCTGTTAAAGTGTGCCAAATGTATGTAAATATACATCAAATTCTAATAAAGGCAACAGAAATTAAATTGCAAAAATAACATTGACATGATACAGAAATAAAATCATGAATGTTCTCCATGGTTGTTGAGAAGAAAATAGATGACAGCACAAAGAAGAGCAGTGGAGCTGACCAGAGTTTTGGGCCTAACTCAGCACTAACTAGCTGTGAGTGACATTGCCAGACCAGGCCAAGCTCATGACCCTAAGTTTCCTGATCTGTGAGGACGGTAGCTAGAGTGGTTTTTAATAATAAAATTCCAATAATAAAATTACATGGCTATTCACTCCAGGAAAATAATCACAGGGAAAAAAAAAAATCAAGTACTTTTTAAAAGCCAAGAATTTAATAGGGATTGATATGGCCAGTTATCAGCTATATGAGCAAATCATTAACGCTTAGAAGAATAATGAAAGTGTTCATTAAATTATTACTATAGAACTACTATAAAAACATCTCCCCCTCTGCAAAAAAAAAAAAAAAAAAGAAAAAGAAAACATAAGAGCAGGCAACATACAATAAAATATCAGTAGCTATTTCATTAAAGAAAAAATGTTTCTCTATTCACAACACTTCTGACACCACATGTATGGAGTTTTTTTCCACCACACTAACCAATTTCCCAACCCTCCTGACTGACATCAATTAGGTGCCCTGCAATTGCATTCAATTCCGATATGAACTACCTTGAGTTAGTAGAGTACTTCAGATGCCAGTTGCATGGCAGTGGTCCCTACAATACCCACACTTTTGTCAGATTTAATTATAAAGTTGGGGGTTCCCGCAATAACTCATCCCTGCTCCAGGTTGAATAATTTGCAGGAATGGCTCCCAGAACTTGGGGAAACATTTACTTACATTTACTGGTTTATTATAATGGCTATTACAAAAGATACAGATGGACAGCCAAATGAAGAAACACATAAGGCTAGGTCTGGAAGGATCCTGAGCACAGGAACTGCTGTCTCCTTGCAGTTGAGGTGCCCCATCCTGCCGGCGTGGGGCTGTGTTCACCAATCCAGAAGCTCTCCGAACCCCCTAATTCAGGAATGTTCAATGGAGGCTTACACACAGGCATGACAGATTATTAGCTCAATCTCCATCCCCTTTCCCCTATCTGAAGAATGGGGGTGAGGTGTGGTCTCTCTGGTGACCAGCCCCCATCCTGAAGTTTTCCAGGAGCCCATCAAGAGTGGGCTCATTAGAACAAAAGAGGCTCCTATCACACAGGAAATGTTAAGGGATTTTGGAAAGCTGTGTAAGACACTCCTATCCCTACCATCACTCAGGAAGTTACAAGGGTTGTAGGAACCTCTATGTCAGGAATGGGGCGGGGGAGAGGGGCAGGGACCAAAAATATATTTCTTGTTATGTTGGACTGATCAGAATATTTTACTTAAAATTCACAAACCCATTCCCTGTCCACCATACTTTTTTTCTATAGCTACAACAAAATTATTCAAATTAAAAACCAGTCAATTCACTTATTATTTATGTTAGAAGAGTGTAAAAAGCATACACTTAAAGAAGGAAACATGTTTTAGTAAAATAGCCCTTCTATATTTTAAAGGAAAGGAAACACTTGTGGGAAAGGATGGGGAAGCTTTCCCTATAACAACACAGGCTATACTGTTAACGACAGAAGTCATTCTGGGTATTGAAGAATTTACAAAAATAAAACTAGTGGTTCTGAAATGTTCAGGAAACCATTATATGGTGGGAAGGGAAATTACACAATAACAAAAGTTGGGGTTATCTGTTACTTTGACACAGATGTTTTTGAAAGGGTGGCAGGAGGAAACCATGATTAAGGTTAATGAAGTTATCTAATAAAGATATTCACTTTGAAGTTGGGTACTGTGTACTCTGAGTAAGAAATACATTCACAGAATCAAAACTGAAAAGGGCTTTGAGATCATCTAGAATAATCTCCTCATGAATTACAGGAAGAAATTGTTGTCAGAACTGGCACTACCTCTCCGGATTCCTGATTCACAGTCCTACACACATTCTATCGGCTTTCAAACAACAGTTTTCATCAATATCATTATTTTCATCTTCCTTTTCCTGTTAGGCTCAGAAAAAGCTATTATTTTAGCATAATAATGACAAGAAGATCCTAAACCAAACAACTATACATCTACTTGGAACCAAAACAAATGTCAAGGAACTCAGATGTGAGCCAGAAGAAAAGTGGAATGATACGAAGTCGCACCAAACAAGACAGGGGTTCATATACATTCTCTGGATTGAATTTTTGAACTTTCAATCATAATTATTTCAGTAATTTCTGATTTTCACCAAAGGGCAAATATGAAATAAGCACTGAATAAATCAGCAACTATTTGATTTTCTTTTTTTTTTTTAACCAAAAATGATTGTTAAATTTAGCAAACAAAATAACGCAATCCCTCCAATTATCACAATGACTATCATTGTCCAGTGAAGGCCACTACATAGGAGGAAATACAATTTTTCTTTTCTAACTAAATATAAACATAGTTATCTATCCATGTACAGAGGGTTTGGGGGTATGAGTGTATATGCATCAGTGTTAAAGGAAATAAATGATAATTTTTGTTTACTGAATTCCTACTACGTGTCATATATTGTGTGAGGAACTTTTCAAACACTCTCGAGTCTCACAGTAGTGTAAGGTAGAAATTATTTCAACCCTTTACACAGATGAGTAAATGGGGAGGGATGTGTTAGGTCACTTGTCAACAGCAGAATTAAAACTTACGTCTGTTTGATTCTAGAGCCAATCATCTTGTCACTAGGTGACAGAATCATATCCTGACAACACTCCTGTTACATACAGAATGCAGATGTTACTTGGGGAAAAAAATCTAGAACACAAGCTTAAACATATCCATATTCCATTTCAGTTTGCCTTTCTACACAAATATTAGAATTTCATTATTGGCCAGTAGCATGACGAATATTTAACAGCTTTAGCACTGAGCTTTCCTTAAAAAGAAAATAAAAAAATCTGCTCAAAAAGAAACCTTGTTTTACATTTTAAAGTTTTATTTAAAATAATGTATTCTATCTGACAAATACAGACACACTGTTTCCTATTGACTTCTACCCGCAGACTGTTGGTATTGTGCTTCCTTATCTGTGGGCACCACTGACATTTCCCAGATTTCTTTGATCAATCATAATGCTTATTTTACTATAACCCTTCTCTCTTTCCCTCTGTCATTCCAAACTGGAAAACTATCCATCATGAGTGAATCCCTGAACCTATTCCAGTCTATCCTCGCAAGGGTCATATCTGTTTCAATATTAATTTTACCACCAGTCCCTTTCTTGAAATGAGAATTTGTCATTACACTAACCTAGCCATCACTAAATTCAACATAAAGTCCACAAGCCACTATGGCCCCCCAGACATCCGTCTTATCAATAGAAATGTCCCCATTGGCCCTCCTGCTCTCATTCCTCAAACTCAACCCAACCACACAGGAACCATCTTGACAAATCCATTCCCCATCCTCAGAATTTGCACCTCAGCCAACGGATAATTATTTCTTCAACGCCTGGCTAGCTCCTGATTCTTACTTTGTCTGTGAAACCCAAGCCTATTGGCTATTACCAGACAATTGGACTGGATCTTGCTAACTCACTGATGTCACTCATTCCTCCATCATACTACCTCCTCCATAATTTTCTTCCTTTCTTGAACTATCTCTAAAACAATCATCCATTCCCTCCCGTTCATCTTATTCTCACTGTACAAACTAAAGGTGTCCAGGACATCACAGGTTTTCTTGTAGGTAATCTCAGTATTTTGGGAGGTGATTTAGAAAAAACAACTACAGATTGGGGCTAAATTCTATCTACAACCTCCTTACTTTTGGGGAAAGGTCTGCAACCTTTTGGAGACCATCCCAAGGAATCTACCACATAGCTGAAGAGGTGTGACTCAACAACAAAGTCATGTCTGAGTTACTACTGAAGCGATTCACCTTGTCCCTGGACAATGTTATCACTGGTCTCGAATCTGTGACCTGACAATGATGAGAAAACCCGGTCCACGGTCCTCCATAATCACATCGCCCTGGATATGGAGAGAAGTAACTGCTGCAGCTTTGTCCTAGTGACCTAACTAAGCAGGAAGGTTCCGGAGCTGAACAAAGAAATTCTTTGCACTGCCGCCATTGTACTGACACCATGAAAAAAGATGACAGGCTCTGGGACTTCTGATGGATTCCTGAAAGCCAATAAAGTTGGACATATACATTGATTCAGCCTCTAATTTCTGTCTTTCTGTTCATTTTCAGAGGTATCTCTCTCACTAAACGTCTCTGGGTTTCATAGTACAGCAAGTGGCAACTGTCAACAAGTCTCAATTGATGGTTCAGCTGGTCTTTAATGAGTAAAAAGTGACTGAATGAAAAATGAACTTACATTGTTTAGAGAGAAAAAGAATCCTACTTCTCTCCTTAAACAAGAGAAAGGGCTGACAAAAACTTTCTCCTTGACCAGACTTCAGACAGGCTCCTCTAAGCCCTCTTTTCATCAAGGCCTCATCCTTTGCACCCTGTCTTCAGCCTCTCCAGTCCAATTGTAGCACAAATCCGCCCATCCTTAATATCTGATCCTCAATGCCTGACCATGCTGGCCTGTCTTCAGCAAGAATCCCCCAACACTTAATGTCTCCTCTTAGTAACTCCATCCACTGATCACCCTCACTTGCTCTTTGACTATAAATCCCCAGTTGTCCTTGTTGGGTTCCAAATTGAGCTCCGTTCTCTACTGATGTCTCTTCTCCCCTATTACAACAGTTTAGGAATAAAATCAGTTTTTATCTGTTTCAACTGGTGCCTGACTGGTTCTCTTTTCATGTGCCATGTGGTCTATAAGGAATATTAATACACTTTATAAACTGAGATGATGCATGCATCACTTCATTTGACAAATATTAATGAATATCCACCAAAAGACGATCCAAATGTTACACGGTGTGGATAAAATGGTGGGCAGAAGCAGACAAACGGTCTGCTCTCGTGAAACTGACAGTAAGTGATGAAGAGAGACCTTCACACAATGATCCCACAAATAACGATATTATTACTTGATAAATATTTTGAAGGTACATGGTACTACATTGGGATAGTCAGGGAAATCTCTGAAAAACTAATGCAGGGACATTTAAGCTGATATCTGACTATTCAAGAATACTGGGTGTGTGTTCAGGGGAAGTGGCATTTGAGAAGGAAGGAACAGCATGTGACAAGTTTCTTATGAAAAGAGAAGATGACACATTTAAGGCACTGAAAAAATACCAGTGTAGATGGGTCACAGAAAACAAGGAGATAATAAGGAAAATAGGTACTGAATAACACTGAAGACATATAGGGAATGGAATATGCAAAACTTTCTAAACCATCTTAGGTTTTGCAACTTAATGCTAAGAACAATTGGACACCATTGTATGTATGTGCTTAGCATAGTGCCTGTATCAGGGTAAATGCCCAATAATAAAAACTTTAAAAATTATCTAATGTGCCAATATATGTTATTTGTAGAATGCATCAGACAAATTCCATTTATCCATGATTTTTGGCCCCAGAGTGACCAGTGGGAGGGAAAAAAAAGTCACTGGAAATCCCTGTCATATTTTTCTGATTTAAATGTCAGAGAGTAATCTACAGTTGCACATTATTTAGGAATGTAAAATCTAACCCTGGACACTTTGTTGGTAGTTCCCGTGAACTGTTATTTAAAGTCAATCACCCAAATTTGAAATGAAAATGTATTTGCATCAGAATGATATTCAGTCATCAAAACAAAGAATTATTACTTGACATGCGATACTTGAGCAAGGCCTACCCTCCCATATTTGGTTAATTCTACCTTCAAAAGACATCTCAATGGCTCATGTTTCACAGGTTTTTTTTTTTTTCATTCTCCTCTTTCTAAGTGTTGTACTGACAGGATGCAAAATGTCCACAAAAACAACATTTATTTTTCTTTAATTAAAATTGAAACTCATTTGCAATTTAAAAAAGATGAGCAGTGGAGAACGTAGGCAAAAGGACCTGTCCTCTTTCACTCCACAGCCTCTCAGTATTTACTTACATCCATAAGAGGGGAAAAGTGATGTCTCCTATATTATCCGAATTTATATAGTTACAACTTCTCTCTGGTTCCTAATCACCAAAACGATGGGACAGAACTAATAGTGGGGTATTAGCTACATAACATAGCAGCCATGATGAAAAAGGTTCAAGCCAGGATAAGAAAGCAACTACTCCTTCCCGGGCACTTACTCTAAGTACTGCATTTCCCTTAATCTGAGCAACAGACAGGAGACTAAGACCTAATCTCTTGGGAGACAAGAGGAGGCTGAGATTTACGGATGTAAGATAACTTGCCCAGTGGTAAACAGCTAGGAAATTGCAGATCCACAATGCTAATCTAGATATCCATGATTTTTAACCCTTAAACAAGAAGTGCTACATAGGGTGAAAATAAAGTTATGGTCACTCTGTCATTAGGAGATATACCTCAAGTGCCCTGCACAGCAGGGATTAAATGACACTTCCTTTTCTTACTTCTTCTCATGTCATTCATTATTTTTCCCTCAGAGAAACGGGCTGGGCCAGAAGTTTGAGCATAATCTGAGACCACAGTGGGAAAAGAATCTATAAATTGGCTCACTGCCACCAAGCCCTTAATAAATGAAGCTAAATCAGTCACAAATAATTTCAAAAGGACCTAAACAACAACAAATATCATGTATTTTTAACACTTCCTCAATTCAGACTCTTAAGTGGAATGGATATTTTATATCAATAATGCAGACAATATACTTTCTAATTTTAACCTAGCTTTGATATATATAAATATTACGTTTATAGCTTGAAGAAGGCAAAGAAAGCAGTAGTTAAGATTAAGCTAGGGTCCACCTTTGAAGGAGTTGGTTTTTAATGTTTAAAACATGAGGGAAAGAATTTCAAATGAATAATTTCTGTTTCATGTTTAGGATTACCTGATAATCTCCTACTCATCACGTGACATCTAAATAGCCATCAAATGCCACCATTTAAAAACTAAATTAAAAAAACACATGTAATTAAGCTTTTAAAGGGGATGCCGAATATCTACAAATTTCTGTGAACTAAACTGAGTGCTCAGAATTGGAGCCTGATTTTCAAAGTCAAATTTTTTAATAGAAAGAATCAGATTATGCTAATAAAGACTAAAACAAACATGCACATTTGAGAAAATAGAAAGTAAGGCACAAAGAATCCTTTGTTTGAAATGGAAACAAATGTCTTTGCAAATCCTTTCAAAAATATTCTCCTTCAGAAGCAATAAAGAATAAAAGCTGATGGAAGTTTCAAGTACAACTAGATATATCAAATGCATACCACCAGATGGCATCTTAAATCAGATAACATACTCAGAGATCATGAGAGACATAACTGCGTTTTTCAAATGGAATCAAGTTCATGAATTATGAATAGATTTTTTAATATTAAAACCTGACACTATCATAAAATCCAATGAACCCAACAATACTGTCTTAAATATAACAACAAAAAAGAGAAGAATTTAAAAAGACACTATAAAGTGGTGATCTTAACATTGATTTTACTTAAAAAAAAATTACAAATAGAGCTATAAGAGAAAAAAAAATGTTCCATTAATAATTTCATGTTTTCTTCATTTTTACCTATAACTTTCCTTCCCACTGATCCTAATTTTACTCTTTCACAGGCCTTTGTTTATTATAAACATGATGAAAAACAGTTCAGAGCAGATAACTTTAGAAAAAAAATTAAGGAAGTTTATAGAAAGAATAAAACAGGTCATATTCCCTTTCACCTACATACATGACTCTCACGAGCTTGACGTTCAAATCTTGGTGTCCAAACATTAAACAAACATTCTTGGTGTCAAGAAACAGAATGAAACAACACTGCTATGCTTAAAACTGGCTGATACACGGACCACAATGTTAAATACGAACAGAAATTAATCACAAAGCACATTATACACCAAACTAGAGTCAACGAGTAAGCATATGACAGCAGGAATTGAAATCTTGTTCAGAATACTAAAATACAATTTTGTTTGATAAGAAAGATTTTTGATTATACCTTGGCTATGGGGTTGGTTTTTTGGTTCTTGCTTTTATCCTACCATCATACATAGCCAGTTAAATCATACTTTTTACAAAACACATTTTCTTAGGAATATTATTTTCTTATGATGAGGGCAACTTTAAGGAGACCGGTTACCAGTTTATACTTTTTTCTTGGATAGTGATTTATATACATATACAGTATCTTACATATACCTTTTAGGGTTAAATATTAGAAAAAGAACATTGGACTTTTTGAGTTTATTTTCCCCCCTCCTCAGCAGGCTGACCTAAGTCTCAAACCATTCCATGGACTCTCACTTCACTTGTTGAGGCAATGTGCACTCAGTGGCGGGAAGCTGGACAAAACAGTGGGAGGACAAGCTATCTGACCCCCAAGACAAAAGCAAAGCCAGGACTGAACTGCCTAAAGGCCTTCTCTGAGGAGATAGGCTTTAACATTAGCAAGAATGTGTGTGTGTGAAGTCACTGAGTTAATATTTTAAAACATTTTATATGACAAAATAGTCACTTTAAATAGTGGCAAAGCAGCTATCTCAAAACTTAGTATTATTTTTTCTTTATTAATCCACCAATTAAACCATAGATTCTTCTGTGAGAGACTACTTCTGACAAGTTTATATATTTTATTTATCCAGGATCTCATACGTACAAAATCTTCCACTTAAGACAGAAATCAACAAATAGCTATTCAGGAGAAAAGAACAAAATAAAAAGATCACTGCTATTTAAATGATTACACTGACATATATACATCCACACAAATACATATTCTCTTTAGAGATTTCTCTAAATATCTTAGCTATTTCCATTATAGTATCATAATTTACTACGGGCAAAACAGCAGTGCATCCACATTAAATTTATTTTGAAATAGGGGAAATCCACAAAACCATGACATAAGATCCATGTCCTCAGATGCTAACATTTTATGACAGCATGAAACACCGCCCCCCCAAAAAAAAAATCAGTCCAATATTGTTAAATGCCACGCTATATAATTACTCCCAGATTTAATAATTTCATGGATCTGTTCAATTAATTTCTACCCCCAAATAAAATGGGAATGGACGTGGTTGAACCACCTGAGCTTTAAAACCAGTTCCGGCACTTTCTATTCGGGCAACCTTAGATACAATACTCAATTTCACTGAGTTTCAGTTTCCTCATTTGTAAAATGGAGCTAATAGTGCTTCCTTCATAGGGTTTACGAAAACTAAGAGGTAGAAAGTAGTGATTATACTAGTGACTGGCAAAAGATAAGAACTTAAAAAATGTTAGTCTTACAACAAAAATAACTCATTAATTTGTCCCCCAAAGAGCTATTAAGAAAACAATTACCATGTACTGTCATCATAGTTTTATATACAAAAAGAAAGCATTCTCACTAAAATGAAAAAGATCATTTCACTCTGGACCAGAAAAAAATTTGTCATAGACCCGTACCAGTCTGTGACCAGTACTTGGGAATGTTCATTAAAGCCCATAAACATTACTGCTCACAGGAGAATAAAGTCAATGGAGTCTGAAATTATTAGGGACACTTCAATGAGAAAATAAAACATGAGATGAGATGAGATAGGAAACATGAATTTAATCTGGGTAGACAAAGAAAAGTGCATCTACATTTTTTCTTCTTGGTACCTAAGAAGAATGATCTCCTCATCTGGACGTATTTCAATATTATTTGTAACATTATTTCTCTTAAAAACACAGTAGTATTGATTATAATATATTTCAATCTCCTCCAAAACCATCAGAATATTATTACTGCATGTGATAAGCGTCAGATTTTAAGAATAATAGTCTTGGGGATTTGTATCTTCCTATGAAAACAATTATAGGCATTCTTACCAATGGTGCTTAGGAACTTCATGATGGTATTTGTGAAAAATCCTGATTTATGACAAATTGAAAAGGGCAGGGTACTCTGTATCTTAAAGCAAAATATTTGTTTGTGTAATTATAATGCAATTATTATGACTGTCAACTGTTTCCTCTGGGTGGTGTTATAAGTTTATTGATGTTAACAGATTATTACTGACTTGTTCATTGTACTCAAGTGCTGAATTACCATGGCTCAGCTCTTCTAAATGTAATACTGTATTCATTACCACATACTTCGCTTAAAGATGCTTTGATACAAATCTTCCTTATTTTACTTTATAAATTCTCCCAGCAGTAGCTTTCTAGAGCCAACTCTCAGAAAGCTTGTTAAAAAACAAGGTACTACGCATTAGAGCTGATTGTCTGGCTAGGTCTTGTTTTCCGGGAAACACGGTATGAAGGTTTTTCACCGAGAAAAACAATATGGATAAACACTGTGCCCTAACTACGCTAAGCACTATTGTTCTGTCTTGCCCCTCTGTATTATAGTAATTCATTTTTATTTAAAATATAATGAATTATAACCAACAAAGTAATGTATTCTATTTTTTGAGACTGTCAACGGCATTCTTACTGTGTTTTCTTCAGTAATAAACAAGAAAAAATTCCAGTCAAATGAAGTGAAAACGCCTTATTTTTTTAAGCCCAATACAGAGGTAGAATAGTGTATACGAGTATAATATGGTGTAATAGCATGGTTATGAAGATGGGTACCTGTTCAAGGAACGGTGGTCAGCTTACCAGCTGTGCATCTCAGACCAGGTACTTAACCCAGTGGTTTCCGCAGTGTAGCCCCAGACCAAGGGCAGCACCATCACCTGGGAAACTGTTTGATCTTCAAATTCTCAGGCCCAACTCCAGACCTCAGAAATCAAAAACTCTGGAGGGAAGACTCAGCAACCTGTGTTTTATGAAGTCCTCCAGGTGATTCTGATCCACGCTCAAGTTTGAGACATACAGACAAACTCTCTGAGACTCCCCTTCTTTATTTGTAAGATGGGTTTCCTAAGGCCAACCATGCAAAACCAAAGTAAACAATAAGGAAAAGGATATTGGTTCTCACACAGTGATCCTTTATCATCATCCTCATCCTCATCATTATTAATCAAGGGCCCAAACTAAGGGGAATAAGCACATTGAAAGGATGTGCTGCGGCTGCTGCCACCGCGGCCGGGGAGGAAAGTGTGTTGACTGCCAGCAGTGGGCCGGGTACCAAAACAGGCCTCTGGCTGGAGGGCAGGCCCTGAAGAGTTGGCCACTGAAATCACAAGTGGGCAAAATGCCTCAGAAGTCATATTTTATCCCCATATAAACCGAGGCCATGTTCCTTTGATAGTGACAAACGATAGTATGAGGAGAATAAACACTGACCTTTTAGGTCTCAAAAGACACCGGATTCTTATCCCCACTGAACTCTCCCCAGAGTAAAGGCATGGGGAATTCTCCTAATTGACGTCAGCTGCTGTAAGGGAAGGAATGCCGTGACCTTAGACTTGGCCACTGGTCCACTCTCACATCCAGGAACAAAGCCAGAGGGTTCTCCTGGCAACTGCCTGACATGCTAAATGGCAGGCACAGCCACGGAGGGAATCCTTTGCTGCCCAAGGGACAAATCCCCCACTGCAGGAAACAGACAAACCGGAGAGATTAGCAGTTTGCCCAGCTGATGCTGGCCTATCCCCTCAGCCCCCAGAGCAGAAAAAGAGTTCTCAATCACTCTATTCAAAAACCTGAGCTCCGGTTCTGCCTTTGCTTTACAAATGTGGAAATGTTCTCTGCTAAGCCAAAGGGAAACAGGAAAACATGAGAACTTCAAGGAGAAATAGTAAATTGGATTGCACAAACCCATCAGGTGTTTCATCTCTCATTTTTCAAAGGCCCTATAACCAAAATCGAATCCGAGCCTCCTACCCTGACAAAGTCATCTTCATGCCTGCCCTGGACAAGTATGAAACGTTCCTAATCCACCCCTCTCCCCTCCTCACTCTACGCCCCACTCCCCTCCAATCCACTCACCTCATCCTTCATGCTATGCTAGACAGAAACTTGATCATGTAGTTCCCCTGCAAGAGGACCCCCCTTGACTCCCCAGTGCCTACAGGATAGTATCCAAATGCTTAAGTGCTTCCTACAGGAGACTGATACCTGACTCTGCTGGCCGAGCTCAATGTCACCCCCTAGACCACCCTTCACACCCCTGTGAGACCTCTAAGATCACGTCTTGCCTCTTTACAAAAAACCCCAGTGCCTGTAGTATGCTGTTGTCTCAGCCCAGAATACCCTTCCCTAGCTGTTTCACGTGGTATAATTTTACTTATCACATAGAATCCAGTGCAAATATCACGTAATCTGTCAAGACTTGGTTGGCTTCCCTGCATTCCTTTTTCTGAGTTCCCACACTAGTTTGTAGATGCCTCCATTACAGTTCATAACAGATTATATAGTAATTAGCTGTTTATGTACCTACTTCCCAAACAGACCGTGAGTACTGCAGTCAACAACTACATCTCATGTGTTTTATCATTCACAGTTCCTCACCTTCTGAAAGAGGACTCAATCCATATTCAGGACAGGCGTGATCCCAGCTACTGATAATTCCTTTAACTCAAAGATGGAATATAATCATCAATGGGCACTAACTGTCAGGGAAAACTAGGCCATTTAGAAGATAGGAAAACCTTTTGTCTTTAACTATGTGCAATTGGATACTTCTTAATTAGCTTGACTAAATCTGGTCATATTCTTTAATTTAGTCAACAGTCTGCTGTACATATCTTTTGGCAAATAGCTGTTTGAGTTTTCCTGCTATATTCTGAGCCCTTGCAGAGCAGAAACCAGTCTTATTCAGCTGTGTGTGACCCCCCAGCACCTGTACTGATAAACATTCAATAAAATGTTTGTTAAATTGAATTCCCCATATGAGTTGTGTCTTAGTTTAGCTGCTCTCACCAAAAACCACAAACTAGGCAGCTTAAACCACAAATATTTCTATAGTTATGGAAGCTGGAATGTCCAAGATCAAGGTGCTGGCATATTCCGTGCTTAGTAAGGGCCCCATTCCTACTTTGCAGATGACCATCTTCAGAGACAAAATGCTCTCATCTCTTCCTCTTCTCATAAAGGCACTAATCCCATCCTGGGGGCTCCACCTTCATGACCTCATCTAAACCTAATCACCCTCCAAGGACCCCATCAACAAATACCATCACATTGAGGATTAGGGCTTCAACATACGAGTATCGGGGGGCACACACATTCGGTCCATAGCAAGTGGCCGCACTGCTATGTGGCCACATCTTTTAACGATCCATTTGTATGTTTACAAGGAAACAAAAATAATTCAATTCAATTTTCAGAAGAGTCACAGAGGGAAAATACTTTCCTTCACAAATGCCTCCAACCCAGAAACACATTCTTCAAATTCAATCTCTGAAACAGCTACTATTCTAATCAGACAAGTTAGTTCAGGAGCAGTTAGTTCAAGTTAGTTCAAGAGCAGAATGTGCCCCTACCTCCCTTATTTTGACTGGGGATCCAGGGGTACTACTTAGCTCTATGCCCAAGGAGATGTTTTGTGGTTTATCTAAATCCACGCTCCTGGAGGGCAAGGTGCACAGAGCTGTGCCCCTTCTCCGGAGGGACACCTGCAAGCAGCTTCCTGGTCCTTCTGTCTTCTCAAAATGAAACATACTGAATTTGTAGGGAAAAAAATCCCAAATGAACATAAACCTTTCACTAATTTATAAACACTTGAATGGTGCGGGGGAAGAGGAGTTGGCTAGCTTTGTACATCGAAATATTAAAGGAATGAAATAATGTCCAGATTTCCAGTGATTACAACACTCGTTTCTAATTTTTTTTCTTAAAACGGAGGCAAAACATGACACAGACGTTAACTTCTCACTAAATGTCTGAGAATGAACTATTTGTATTAATAAAAAGTAAGAGGGGGAGGAGTAGAGAGAAAGCTGAGTGACTTTTGTGTAAAATTATAAAAGTGTTGCTATTTGTTTCATTTGAAAGTTTACCTATCTACTACACTTTAAGTTGAATTCCACAAAAGAGGTTCCTGGCCAGTTTCTACCCAGACCCACTTACCTGGCCATTTTTACGATTCTGACGCATGCAGGTGAGAGACAATTTTTATTATCGCTTTAAAAGCACTATATAGTCAAGCTGCAGGCTTTTCCCCTCTTGCATTAAAAGTTCTCGCTTCATCTTTTTTCATACGTTCTTATTTACATAATTTTCCTTCTTGTCCCTCATCTTTTTTCATACGTTCTTATTTACATAATTTTCCTTCTTGTCCCGTTCCTCATCTACTTTGTTAGTCTTCCTCTTCTTCCTCTGAATTTTAAGTTCTCCATCTTTCTAAGTCTGGAATTCTGAACTACATCAAGAATACTCTACCCTGAATATTTTTAAATGTAAACTGTGCCTTTTATTCCATAGCCTACTTATCAATCATAAAATATAACTTTGCTGATTCAGTTACCAAAACAACAAATATTCTAAATTTAAAAATAAATATTATACTGCTGATTCAGCTGTCCAGATAAAATAAAATCTTAGAACACAATCATATACCATAAAATTTTACCAGTAAATTATAAGAAGTATCTTGAACTACAAAGAAATTGACATTTTTTTTGACCAATGCTCCTACTTTTATTGTGCAGTACTCCGGGTTTCATCTTTTGCTCATAAATTCATGAGGGGAATATGAAGTTCAATTCAGATTTCTGGTGAATTACATGCAAAGGGTTTGTTTTTTCCCCCCTCCTTTTATCAAAATGTTAACATGCATTTTTTTTCCCCACCCTCTCAGCTTTTATTCCATATCCCTATATTCCCAGAAAAGAGCTAAAGAGATCATTGCAATAGAATTTACTAGAGGCTCCTTGGAGTCCTGCCTTCATTATGAAATATAAACACTCCTTCAGAGAAAGGTGTTTCCTGCTTTGGTTATATTTTCTAGTGCTACATTGTCTGTGATATCTCCATAGCTACTTCTGTCACGATCTTAAAAACTTTAGCTTTTTTTTTCTTCCCCAGGGAAAAGTTACACATAATTGTGTCCTGATTTACCAAAACTCTTCATATTTATATCTTGAAATTTGCCAAATTGCCCATTAGGATCTCACTAGAAAGAACCAGGTATAATCCCTATTCAATATGAAGGCAATTAGTCTATGGATTCCAGAAAGGTTCTAGGATAAAACATAAATCTAACTCTTTCAGAATCCTCCCTACGTTTCCTTTCAGGGCAGAGCCTAATCAAACAGAAGAGCTGACTGCATCCCAGAAAATACATTGCCCTAAATATCTCCATTGCATGTTTCTTTTTAGTTATAATTATCACCTCCATTAACACTTACTGGGCTCTTTTGTGAACTTAACATGAATTCTTCATTAAAAATGACACATTATTATGTGAAATGGAGAAAAAAAATAAATTCATAATAAAACATCATGTCATTCATTCTTACCAAAAACAAATAAGCTTAATGGTAAAAATATTTAAAGCTAATATTTAACCATTAATTTATAACTGGAATTTATAGTCAATTTTAAAGTACTTTTTTTGGCTGGCAGATTCCAAACTACTATTTACACACTAAAACAATTAGTGTGTTAGTACCTAAAAAAGTAAAGCGTGTTCACATTTGTTTTGCCCTTATATTTTCACAGTGTCAGTGAGCTGGAGATAATAATGCATGAGTCCATTTTAACACATGGAAAAGGGGTTCGTAGTTATACACGGGGTATGTGTGCTGCTTGATTTCGTTACACTGGTCCAACACTGAGTGACCACAACTTGCGCTAATTTCTCCTGCTGCCTGGCCCCCAACACATTCATTGTTTTTCTGAATTGCAAACAAGAAAAATAGCATTGCCAACCAAAAATAAAACGTAAATAATGTCAATTTCTTTGTAATAGGAGTCATTAGGGACAAGGTCTAGTCTGATATTCAAGAGAGCTTATCCTTCTCAGTCACATTCAAATACATATTTGAAGGTTAATAATATAAGTAATGAAGATTTGAGAGAAAAAAAACAGTAAATATATATGAAATATTTTTAAATGTCCCTTTTATTTAAAAAAGGACAATATTCTGTTTCTAATATTTTTCTGCTTTGCGGAAAAGAGTGAAAATAATTAAGAAGAAAATAAATGGTTTTCAGCTTCTCTAAAAATGAAAACTTGCAAGTTTAACAAACTCCACAAAGGGTAGGTTTAATATTGGATCCCCTACACCAGACAAATTTTTGACAAGGTTTAATTGTTGTGGTCTAAGAGAAGTTAAACTTATGCAAAATACGTATCTGGCCACAAGGAACATCAAAAGCACCAAAAACTTAGAGACACACTTTCTAGGCACCAAACGCCTGAAGTTCCGTGGTTCTCTAATGTGTGTCAGAACCACCTAGACTGGTGCATAAAACTGATCTGTGCACCTCAGCCCAGAGAACCTGATTCAGTAGTTCCGGGGTGGAGCCTGATAATTTACATTTTAACAAGTTTCCAGTGATGACGATGATGATTCTCCTAATCCAGGGAGGACAATTTGAGAACCACTGTTTTACCTCAGTCACTTACTTGACTCAACTGCTGTGGAACCCTTAGTATACTTTGCCCAAACTTTCTAGATGACTACCTTATGTTGTTTGGGCCAGTTAGTGTTACTGACAAATAAGGCCACTTCTTCATTAAAGCATTACTTTGGAATATCTTCATCATCTCTACATTGCACAGCACTCTTTAGAGCAACCCAATAGCACAGATATTTAATTTGTGAAAACAAAAATATTTTTATATATAGTATCTTTAGTTCTTAATGTACAGATTTGACAGTAAAGGAGTAAGATGAATATGCTATTTAAAGACTAACTGGGCTGTTGACTTGATGTTAAAACAACGAAGTGTGGGTACAAGTGGGTAGCCTCCATCCTTAGAACATACCTGTGACGGGTGCGTCGATATCCAGCAAATTTTTTTCCTGTCGAAGAATTGAAGCCCCCTCTGTTATTATTCTCAATGCAACACTCTCTTCCAGCCTGCCCTCCTTCATGAGATGTGCCTTTAAGATATCCACACGAGGTTTCCCATCGTTATCAAACACTTCTTTTGCTGTAAGCCGGTGACTCGGAGGAAATGGGACAGCTGAAAGAGAAAAAGTCAAATTCTTACATGAGCCAAAACTCAACAACAAACGATTCCACCAAATAACCACCAAATATCTACTATTATCACTAAACACCTATTAGAGTATTTTAAAGAGTTCCCACATTAAAATGATCAAGGGCTATCAAACATTAAATGCTTCCTTTGATTCCAGATGTAAATTGATTGCTGCAAGGAAATTTATAGTTCTTATTTGTCCAGTACCTATGTCTTACATCTAGAAGTGTTGAGTTAATAACAAATAAAGGAGAGAGATTCGTTTCTGTTTGGCAATGATAAATTCAGCAAAAGAAAATAGTTCCTATACTTCCGACCATAACTGACCTGTGCAAGATGTTTCCCCATTACAAAGCAGGCTCCTCCACTGGGATTGGAGGAATGGGAACAGGTCTGGAGACTAGGTCTGCCCCTTCAACTAGAGTCACTTCTCTGAGTAAATGGAAGGACTTGCTGTGTAAGGGGAGAGCAGGAATCTGAGAGCAACAAAGGCAAAATCGCACAGAATATTGAACAGGAAATCAGGATTTGTGTGTGTATGGACTGAAGGGACATCTTGAAGAGTGAGGGGACAGTATGACATCAGTGAGGAGACACAGGTATTTAGGAATGTGATACAATGACAAACTCCACTTACTGCTCAGATTTAGAACCAACCACTCACTACACCATATCCCCCATGCCTTCTTAGTAACAGTAAGAAGCTCTCTTGTAGATACTGCCATTCTTCACATCTGTGAATACATTCCTCTTCACACATTCAGCTGCAGGCTGTCCAGGACATTCCTACAATGTGCTAGGACAACCCCAGGTCCCTGGGCAGAGATGATATAATGGCAGTTAAATCTAATAAATGGCCAGTAAGCCCCATCAGTGAGGGAAACTCACTATTTCTTTATTTCACATGAGGGTTCATCAACTGGACAATTCACATCTGTTAGAAATATCTGGAAGGAGCATAAAACAGCTTCATGTAATTTTCATCTGCCATGTGCATGATGCTGTTAATAGATGCATACGGACATCTCCTTCTGAGGCTACCTCTCTTAAAAAGAACACTTGATATTAAGGAATAAACCTGGCCCTCTTACTTCCTTAAAAGTGTCTCAAAGAAGCGAGATTTATGGTAGATCTAGGCCAGGATATTTTGTGCCATCTCATAGCACTGATTAGTTAGTTATCCAAGAGAAATTATAACTACTTAAAGAGAAAAAGAAGAATCAGGAAATGAGCCTATTCTAATAGATGCTAATAATTTGCTAACAATCCAGGCATGTCTATTTAACTACGCTGCGAAAATGAAGTGGCAGTGGCAGACTCAGTGAATGAGCACGTGGCTCTTGCGGTCACACGAACCTGGGCGTGAGCTTTGGCTCTGCTCACTCACCACTTGTATGACCCTGGGCAAGTTAAATAACCCCCTATGGCTTCTGTTACCCACCTGTAAAGTGGGAATTCTGTCTGAGTATTGATGTAATAACTCAAGTAAATACTAACAGTAGTAACTATCATGTAAAGAGTGTTTATTTTATGCCAGGCAATGGTTGGGTAATAAAGTCAGACAGAACAGTAAAGTTGAAAAATGAGTAAGTCGTATGTACACGTGTTTATATATAAACTTATTTTGTCCCCATAACATTACTGTGGGAGAGAAAGTTGATACTCAACAAATATTAAGCACCTTGCGCAAGATAATCACATAGAAATTTATATGTAGACCCACTAAGTGTAACCTCCAGCAGTGTGTGCCAGTCTATGTGTTAACAACTGCACTACACTCCTTCCCAGAAAGCACTTAAGACAAAGCTTAATAATTAAAAAGTGATGAGCAAATCACATTTGAGAACTGAAGGTCTAACAAATATTGAGAGGTGTTCTTTAAAACACCGCTTTTAATTTCAAAAATTATGATGAAAGCATGAAGAAAAACAAAGGACAAAAATGTATAATGCTGAAGAATAGTGTGAAACAAGAAAAAGGAAATTTAAGAATTAGAAGAAGAGAAGAAAAAAGAGGAAATAAGGTCATTAGACTACAGGCATTTGGAGATTTTTGTTCATTTTGTGTCTTTGCTTCTCCCCCTTTTTCTTGCCCAACATACAGAGGGTGCCAAAAAAAAAAAAGTGTGCACATTTTAAGAAAGGAAAATTGTAATACAATGTAATATACATATATATATATATAGATAGAGATAGATGGCGTATTACAGAATTATACACCTGAGATCCATGTAACTTTACTAACAATTGTCACCCCAATAAACTTTAATAAAAAACAAAATTGTAATACTCAATATATACCGATAACAAAATATGAATATAAGTCATGTGTATACATGTTTTTTTCACCCCCGGTATATGCTTGTTAAGAAAAAATGAAAACATTTCAATGGCCACATTTCTTTACTTAGGTCTTCATGTATGCTTTGAAATAGGAAACATCTTACTTGGTGACTCCTCAAAATTCCCCAGATACAGGATAGAGGGTGGATAGGGAGAACTTCAAAAGGACACATGGGGAATGAAGAGGTGATTTTTTTTTTTTTTCCTGAGTGACTTCCCAAAATACGAATTGGACAACTGTGATGGTTTAAGTGACTGCAGAACTGTCAGGCAAGTATTTTAGAAGCATCGAAGGGAAAGAAGCTGATTTAGTTAGGCCGATAAAAGCAGTGGGACTCTGCCACTCCTGCACTAACTGGTCTTATTAAATAAACTAAGATAGACCAAAGGATTAAACCTGAAAAAGCCCAAGCACTTACATTTTTACATAAAGAAGGTGAGAGGCCAAAGGAGAGCCACCCCAGGGATGGAGGCACCATGTTCACGAATTACACTTTCTCCAAGTTCCCAGACTCTCCAAGGCCAAGATCACTACAATAACAGATGTTCCACCCTTCGCTGCCAATCTCTTACCTTCTAGTAATTGCTAATCCTAAAGTGACTGGCGAAGGTAGCGCCACCTACTCTGAGATATTCGAGCTGGTTCCAAATTAACAGGAACGAGAAGAGAGTGACACGCCAATCAGACGGTCTGTTTCCAGTTGGATGATAGGGACACTGATGAGATGGAACCCTTTACCAGTTCAACAGATGGTAAGGCTTCCAGGGAACCAAGATGGGCAGCAGTGATGCCAAAGATCGAACACAGATGCTATCAGCCAGAGAGAAGATTTCTGGCACAAAAATAAGAGTGGACTAATATTTGTGTATTTGTGCACCCTTTGGCTTCATAAAAAAATAACAGCCTTACAAAGGTCAGATTTATTTGCTTTCCCTGTTTACCCAGAGTCCTACATGCAAACCTGTGTCAAATATTGAGCAAAAATACTTACACTAAAGAATCCAATGTGCTTAGTAAACATTTCTTTCATTAACTTGTTGTAGAAATGGCTATGCTTGCTACAACACAATGAAACTGGATTTCCGTTTCTCTCCTTTGCTTTCAGTATTAGCAGCTGCTTTCATTGAGGCATGAGAGGGCCAGAATGGGAAGAATCAAGTTTGTGCATGCTAATAAAAATTCAGAGATAACTGCTGATATTTGGGCTAAAACAATTTTCTGTGTTTTGTTTTTTTCTATTAAATCTATTGGGAGACACTGGTTAGTAAAACTACATAGGTTTCAAGTGTACAATTCTATAATACATCATCCATCTATTGTATCGTGTGTTCACCACTCAAAGTCAAATCTCCTGTCACCATATTTGACCGCCTTTTCCCTCATCTATCCCTGTGCCACCTGACCCTCTGGTAACCACTAAACTATTATCTGTGTCTATGAGTTTTTGTTTATCTGTCTTATTCCTTTCAGTTTATATCCCACATATGAGTGAAATCATATGGCTCTCACCTTTTCTATCTGAGATATTTCACTTGGCACGATAATCTCAGGATAACTACCTAGTAAATACAGAATGTGGTGTTATAATACACTTCTTAGGAGCATTCTAAAAATAGAAACACTCTCAGCTTTCTCCACTTCACAATTCCTACTCAATATCACCCCCCCAAAAAAATACAACAGCAAAAGAGCAAAAATTTGGGGCAGGTAGGTCCTTGACTGACTCCTGACCAACCAACAAAGGAGGCTTTAAAAGGCAAACAACATACTGGAAAAGAATCTTGTTCCCATGTCACTGACTGTGGAAATGTGGCAGAAACTGAATTCCAATGGACAGGATATGGTTGTTTTCTATTTCTTGTTGCCACAGGGAGTTCATCTATCTGATATAGAGAAAGCTTACTAGTCTGAGGCCAAAATCACGTGTATGCATTATTGTCATCTACACGACAATTATTGAAGTTGTTGTCTATTATGCATTCACCAACAGAGAAACACATTTCAAGTCAGAAGGCCTTGTAGTCAGAGTAATCCTAGCCCTCAATTATGGCTGACTATGGGGACCAAACTTCAAAGAGTCAGGGGTCTCCTCCTGCAGTTTGGTCAGTTTTAAACAAATACCGTGTACCTCAGTAACCATACGTGATCTGCTATCACTCTAGCTTGCCAAGATTTCTGTTCCTCAAATCCACTTTAGCCGCTATTGAGGGGATTTCTAATTTGATAGGAAATATCCAAGAATCATTGTCATGGTGATACCTTCACTGGAAGGAAAAGCAGGAAATCTGCTGCCTGACCTGTTCCTAGAGTAACTGTCATAACGCTGCTGACATCAGAGAATCACAGACTTAAGAGAACAATTAGCCTAGTAATTTTTTCAAATCTTTGTTTTGCTTTAAAACAAATTTTTGGATTTTTTCCTCAAATAAAATGACATCTGGAAACTCAAGTATATCCAAAGAAAAACAGTCTAAAGCAGGCTTGCTTGCCTCTCTTCTCCCCTAAAATGGCTCACAAAATCTTGGGGCTCCTTGAAGCAAAATTAGAAAAACTCCCAATTTAGAGTGACTCTTGATCCCTCAGATTAAAGAGGAAATTGAACCCCAGAGAGAGGATAAGGGAACTGTTCAAGGTCAAAGGATTAGTCAGTGGCAAAACCAACACTAAACTTTAGGTCTCCTGGTTTGTATTCCAGCACTTTACCCTCTAGATTTGCTCTGTCCAATAAGGAACTGACAAGACACGTATGGTTTTTAAACACTTGAAAAGTGGCTATTCCAAACTGTGGTGTGCTGCAAGTCTACAATATGCACTGGATTTAGAACATATCACACAAGGGGAAAATAGAATGTAAAATAGTCTCATTATTATTTTTGTATTAATTAATGTTGAAAATAGTAAGATTTGAGATATATTAGGCTAAATCAAATGTATTATTGATATTAATTCCACCTATTCCTTTTTACACTTTTAATAGAGCCACTAGAACTTTTAAAAGTGCATAAATGGCTTGTATTAGATTATTGTTGGACGGGGTACATCTTTCTCAACAAGTGAGAACAGAGTGAGTGGAAATTATATCCTTTAATCTTTCTTCTCTTCTAACTTTGGTTCCTATAAAACTTCAAACTATCTCAAAACTGGCCGCACACTGGAATTGCTTTTAAAAGCAAATGATGTCCAGGCCCAGTCTCTAAAAATTCTGATCTAACTTGTCTAGGGTGGTGTGTTTTTAAAGAAACCCAGGGTACACTAACGTGAAGTTCAGACTGGTATTCACTGAACTATACTATAAGTAAAGGCATACAAAATGCCAGACAGTTTAATCTCCCCCCCGAAACACGCTCCACTATGTCAATCAACCACAGCAGATGCAATGTCTTTGCAAGTCCAGACACGTTCATTTCATCCCTCTCTGTAATCAGAACACGTACAGGAACGGTTCTTGTCCCATATTTCATGTGGCTACTGTCTGCACAAAGGCTGTTGAAGTAACTTATGTCAGCACATGTTAGGAGAACAGCTTACGGATATCACATGTCAGACGCAACTTAAAACTCATTCTGGCCTGACGTCCATAGATTGGCACTTCCTCTACTCCCTTCTGGACATTTGTATATGTCACAAACTACTATTCTAATCAAACCACATCAATCAACCAGTCAATTGTCAAGCACCTATTAAGCACCCACTACGCACGGTCATGCAAGGCAGTGTGAAGGGTCTGGGAGAAGTGAACCATAGAGAACAAACAGAAGCAGAACAGCCTCTGAAGAGCTTATCATGTGGTATAATTATTACTTTTTGTTTCAGATAGCTGGGAAAGTGTTAAACTGCAAAGCCGAAGAACAAAATTTAAAGAAAATGAAAGACTGTCAGCAGTAAGGTTAAAAAAAAACAAAAAGGGTCTTTATCTACCTTAAGGTTATGCCTGGGTTCCTAGAAACTCAGATGCAGTTGCACAATTATTTTGTCTAACGTATATAATAAATAATCTAATTTTTCAGATGACTTCAGAAGATGAGGTTCTGTTTTGAAGGTAAGTAATAAAAAATAGAATATGCTAATTATAAGATATAATATTCCAGCTAAAATATACCAAAGTGGCTCCATCATCAGTTACTAAAATATGTGAAATCCGATCCCTCTTTTGAATAAAGAGTGAAAGAGATCTAGAAAAGGAAGTACTAGTGACTTTTCACTAAATTTTATTTGGGTTCCAATATTGAGCAATTAGGATTGACTCATATTCTTCTGGTTTTAAAAAAAATTCTATCAGTATGGGGATACATGTTTATCCATGCACATAATATCTATATGTAAAGATATGCAAACCATATTGTGTGGGAGAGGTGGCTTAAAAATGAAACCACAGCTAGTCTTCAAGAAAAACAAGGTAGGAACTTATTTGTTAGGGTCCTATTTATGCTTCTTCTGTAGATACTTGTCACATGTTTGTTTGAAAGGCTCTGGCTTTCATTACAGATATTAATGCCTGTCAAATTAAAATATGCTTGCCCATCTCAAGTGAATATTAATTTTACAAACAGAAATATCCAGTCCCACTTAAGCTATAAGAATTCTTCACAGTAGGTCTATAAATAAAACCCCAATTTATTAACTTACTGGTGTGTTTTTTTCCCACTGCTATGGTGACCTCGTCCATACTTAGCAGAGTCCTCTTTACCCACCCCCTCTGAATACTACCACATAAATCCTGAGCCTTAAACTGTATTAAATTATTAAACACAGTATGTGTACTGATCATTTCACTAGCAAACTGAACACCTCATTTGGTTGGCCTGAATGTTTACAGGCAAATATAGCACAATGGTATTTTATGTGACATCCCAAAACTGTTAATAAAAGGGCACTCTCGTACTCAAAGCATTTGTTCAAATAAGAGATCTTTTTTCCTCTGACTTACAGAATGTATGTTATACACAGTAGCTTTTTAACCGAAATCTGAAATGTGTTACGAGCAATTCTTTAACAAAGCTCAGATACCAATTGAAAGAATTATTGTTACAACTACAATGGATTAATAATTAGTGAAAATGAGTACTTAACAGTATAGTCAGAGGTTCTTTTATCATCTAATTTCAATATAATTTGCATTTAAACATGCTTATTGATATATAGCTACTCCTTATCTTTTGCACAGCTTTTCTTATTCTCTAGTCACTATACATTTTGCAGTCTAAGGACTCAGAACACAAGAATGGGTACACAGGCCACAGCTGCTTCCACATGTAGTCTCGGGTAGTTCTATCACAATACTCCTTTGAAGTTTTGATATTCTGGTTAGTTCATTTGATCACTAGAAAAATTGCAAGTGGCTTACATAACAAATTTTGTAATAATGATTCAACATGAAAGACTATTTGATAAAAGTTGTAAGATTGTCAGGATATTTCAGTATTATTAAAAAGCTTAAATAAAATCTAATTTTTTGTTGTTAAAATAAAAAAGTTACATACACAAGCCCAGCAATTAACATGGGGGCAATGCCAGTCAAATTTTTTTATACATGTATGTGATAGAAGCAAAATTATATTTACTGCATTTGAAATATGACATTGAGGGTTTAGATTAAACTAAAAATTTTAATATTAAGTGCTTAATTTAAATATTTAAATTAAATATTTTAAAAATATAACTGAAAATGCGTTGTTTTATAAGGGTCTATTCTACAGTGTTTTTTTAATTAAAAAAATATAGTCAGCTATATTGTTATACCAATAGGTACCCTAACTACATTTGATCTCAGTATTGGATGAAGTGATTACAGCAATATTTTCAGCCAATGAAAATTTACAGTAATCTCTAGAATAGCAAACTTATAATAATGCATAAAATACTACTCACTGGGATAAACTTAAACCTTCGTTTATCTATCTATTTATCTATTCATTGCCTTGAATATTTTCTTTTTCTCTGGAGAAATGTCACAGAAGCAGATTAAAATCAAGAAACAAACAAGATACTTTAAGACAATTTGAATTTAATTCCCAAGTGAATAGGTCCCTTTGAACATAATAATTATCCTTTACAAATGAAGACTATCCAGGGATTGTAAAACCTTAGTTAACTCAAGACACACTTTACTATTCTGAAATCCTCACCTCAAAGGCCTAAGACATGAAATATACGCAAAGACTTAACCTATATTGGAATTGAACTATTTGATTAGAGATTCTTTAATAAATATAAATTTAGAAATCTCTATTAAAAATAGCAAACTTGCAAAACATACTACATCCCTCAAATATGTGCTCAGCATCAGGACCTCAAATGTGTACTTCCCAAATCATAATCACACATCTATTTAAAAATTGGAATGCTTTAAGAAATACCACCTACAATTGTATCCTCTCAAACTTCATTTTCATTTATCTTTAAACTGTAAATCAATTTTGATTTCAAAACAAACATAAATTTCTTAATCTGTCAAATGGAAAATGGCTAATTTCATAGTAAAGCTGCAACAGACTGCATGCCCTTCTTCAATAAAGAGCCACCGTTAAAAGAGATTTTCCGCTCTTACATAAAGCATATTTTGTGCATAAAGAAAAATATTCTCAAATAACTAGGGAAACAGATTGCTGGGATAATAAAGCCAACTGCAAATTTACAGAGAATACCAAACCTCGTTCTTTAAATGAACCAATCAATCACTACTCAAAACTCATCAGAATTATTACATATGTAGTAGAGTGATCGACAATCACGTTCCACTGAGCAACTAGTCCAATTCCCTGGCATTTGACAGAATTCAATCAATGCGTTTTTGAATGAGTTAAAAAAAATTAATCAACTTTTTTTTCCTTGTTCACTCAGAATTTGAGTAAAATTTTTGTGGTTCTAGAAGTAGTTTTAAAAGAGAGAACAGAAAAGAAAAATGGCCTTGTTCAGATCTCAAAGCATGTAATTATAAAAACGATAGTCAACACCCAAAATAACTCAGAAACTGAGACCTTCATTTAACAGATATCTCTTTAACGTATTCATTACAGGAAAGAGTCCATGGATGTCAGACAGTGGGGTGGGAGCTAGTGGCCCATCCCCAAGATGAAACAGATAGACGTGGTCTAAAAGTAAGCAACAGATAGAAAACTGAAAAGAGAAGGGGGGAAAAAATCACTACAAAAAGTTTGAAGTACTAAATGTCTTTAATCCCCTATGTGAATACAGGAACATCAATAAAATGTATTATTTGTGATGTAAAATTGACACAATAAAAATAAAAATCATATTGTATCGGGACAACAGTGCTTCGTGTTTTTAAGCTCATGAAGTGATATTGCATAGAATTTCAGAAAGCAGTTCAAATACTACCTTTAGAAAGGTTATAAGAATGCTATCGGATACCAAATTGAATAAAAATCACAAAAATCTCTTAAAAAAAGAATGCTATTAACATATATTTATTGAAGTATGCTTCAGTAAAAAACACATTTTTTTTAATTGCTAAACTTAAGATATCTGAGATTTATTAGACTAACACTTTCTCAACATCACTAAGTGTCAGAAACAGTTCAGGAGGAGAAAGACCTCTTTTCCCTTCTTTTTAGTACCTGTTTAAGGAATTATCACTACCAGTCAGAGCAAATCCAAATCTTACCAAGAAACACAAAATGAAAAATATATTGTGAAATGCATCTGCCAAGAAGAGCTAAAAACTAGGTTATCTAACTCATGCTAAGCACATATAGAATAGCAGAGAGAGCAACATAATCCCATGGTATATGACTTTGGGTTATTTCCCCAGAATATTAAAAAAAACTTCAGTTCCATAAATTTGTCACTGTCCAAATTAAAGACATTCATTTAGGCATGATGGTGAGTCATTTCAGCAGCACTGTGTTTTTCTTAAAGTTACACTTGCAGAGTTCATAACTGGCACACTAGACATACAGCATATTTTATTACCATAACATTTAAAATCATTCTTTGTCTTAAATTCCCACTCAAGAAATAATCATGATTAGATGTAGAACTACCACCAGGTTAATACAAATGTAAGATATAGGCTATGTCCAGTGAAAAGTAATATCTCTGTTTCTCTCTCTCTCTCTCTCTCTCTCTCTCTCTCTCTCTCTCTCTCTCTCTCTCTCTTTCTCTCTCTCTTTCTCTCTCTCACACACACACACACACACACACACACACACACACACACACACATCAAATTGTGTCTATTACTCTAACAATGGACTTGAAGCCCTTCGATGCATGATCATGTCCCACTTATTCAGAGTTCTGGTACCCACCATCCTCACCAACCATAGTGCAATCACTCATCCAGAAATAATAAAAAAGTTGAACAGGGGTGAGAACACTCTCCACGAAATCTATGCCCCTTACTCCACAGGAAAGAAATGGAACCATTCTCAATAAACTTGAGAAAAGGATGGTAGTCTGACATAAATGAACATATGTTTATATAGCTCCATATTTCACAACAGCCCCAGGGGTAACAGAGTATGTCCATGGTGTTTACGACAGTATACATTCTACATTTCATAAGTATCTCTCAATCCAGATTATCAAATAATACATTCTGTTACAAAGAGGAAAAGGTGCAATATAATTTGGATACACTTTCATTAAATAGAATTTTAAATGATTTAATGTTTAAAAAGATATGTCTACTTATATGATAATTTCTCAATGAAATATCTCCTTCCCTGATCACAGCACATAAATAAATGTTTATATATATTGTCAATTCCTTTTGGAATAAAGTTCAAATCATGAAAAGTCCTCATTCACAAAAAGTGCATTCAGTTATTCATAATGAAACCCAACATAGTCTTTGATTTGCTAATACTTTATGTATCAGGTAAATTTTTTGAAATGATATATAAAGTATATACATTAAGGATTGGAGACAGAAAAATGTCATAAAAATTCTATTCATTACATACATACAAACTAACTAAAAACAACTTTCCTTTATAAGCCTGAGAAAACAAGAAACCTTTGTTTTTCTGATAATATTGTTCTTCAAAACTAACTGGGTCAATAACATCATGATTTTTGAGAATGTTTACATTTGTACAGAAAAATAATTTATACTTTTGCAATGGAGACTGCACTTCAACAGGGCAAAGTGCAACTAAAGTTCAGGAAAATTTAAAGGAAAAAAGAACCAAAAACTATTGGTTTTCATCACTTGAGGAAGTCAAATTTGAATTCAGCTGACCAAGTTAGATTGTATTTTTTTTAAAAAAAGCAAAATCCTAAATAGCATGTAACTTTACTAGAGCAATTTCCCACAGGTACTGGCCATGCTTACTCTTCACACAGCCTGGGGGGACCCAATTATTACTCACACCAAATGATAAACAAAACAAATGATAATCAGTCAAGCAACCTCTTTTAAACTCCCTAAACTCTAGACTCTAATTACTCTAAGGGTTTCAGTACCCAAGAGAGAAAAATGTCTGTCCTAGAAGCAAAGACAGAATTTTGAATATGATTCTCCCCAAGAGGCCATTTCAGTTGCATTTTGGAAATAGGACTGATTTTGCTCTTTTTTTTTTTTTAATGCAAATCATTTTCCCACCCCAGGTACAGCTATTCAAATAACAAATTTTTTGTGACTAAACACAGAACAATGTGGATCACTGTACAGACTATCTACTGCCTGCAAGGTATACTATCACCACCATTACACTCAAGCAACAAACGAAGAAAATTACAGGAAATTTCACAGCAATCATTTGTTCATATGCATTCATACACTCGAGATAAGAAGTTGATCAAGTCATCAAGAGCTCGTTAAAATCATATTTTGTAAAAGTTAGTAATCAAAGGACAGGCATCTAAAGAAAGAAGTATTTAAAAATATGGTTAATAAAAGAAAACACAAAACAAATACAAAGTAAAGAAAAACTGCAGACTTTCAAGAATATATGGATTTATTACAAGGAAAGAAAACCAAGCTGTGTAAAGCATCAAAAAAAATTAAAGAGTTTGTGAACTTGCTGAAATTCTGCAGCAATATTGTATGTTGCAGAAATTTCTGGGAAGAATGTCCACAGTTTAACAGTCTCAAACGGGCCCTTGACCCAGTGAGGCTAAGATCTGGTCCCATCAAGGCTTCCCCTCCCCATTACTGTGGCAATCATGCTAGTCTAGTTCCTTAACTACACTCTTTATTTAGATTATTAAGATAATGGTCAGACTATTTTTTCAAATCCCCAGTTATTTCCCCTTAATCCATCTTATCCTGAAACCCTATGGTCTGGCCATACCCGACTACTTAATACTCTAAGTATTCCAAGTAATTTTGCACCTTTCTTCAAGCCTTTCAGAGACAGTAAGGCAAGGGGAGTAAAAGCAGGAACTCAGAAGCAAGACTGCCTGGCTTTACATCCCAACTTCACGAACTGTATGATCGTGGGCAAGTAATTTAACTTTTCTCTGCTACAGTTTCCTGATCTGTAAATGGACAGGATTAAATAAACTAGTGTGTGTGAAGTGCTTGGAACATTATTGGCACAGTAAATACTTCATCAGTATTTGCCATCATTAACAAGTGTCTTGCTTATCTTCTTAACCACGCAGCCTCCTAGTTATCCCTATTCAGATGCCACAGCTTCTGACAAGACCCAAAGCCTGCGATCCATCCAAACTCTACATCCCGGAATAACGGATACTTAATAAAAAGTCCCTTGAATGCCAAAACACAAAGTTTGTTTGTTTGTTTGTTTACTTTGTGTTTGTTTTGTGCTTATCTTTGCCTTTAAAACACAAAGCACTTGCTGCCTGTATTAATTTTCATACTTTTGTACTCATGAAACACCCCACACATCATTAAATGAGTTCTATGCTAAGTTCAATAAATGTGTGTAAACCTGAAATTATGTATTTAAATATCATTTAATTCCCCCCCCAATTTTCTAGTTGAAGAAACTGAGGCTCAAAGAGAATGAGAATAGTAATGATAATAATAATTAAAATAATAATAATCACTGACACATAGCACTTCCTCTATCCCAGACACCATTCTAAACACTTTATAACTCTAAACACTCATTTAATGTTCATAAAAATCTTGTGATGTGATATGCATACTATTAACCCATTTTCCACACACAGGAACCCTGACACAAAGAAATTCAAGAACTTTACCAAGCTGACATAGGAATGAGTAGGGCTCACACCAAGCCCCCGGGGCTCAGAGTTGAGTTTTTAATCCTTGCTACAGTGCCTGTGTAAATAAACAGTGACTCATCCAATAATCCAAAGATAATTAAAGGCAAAACCTGAAGCACACACTTAAGTTGTCTGGATTCCCTGAACAATGCTGTTTCCTTTTGACCTCACTATTCCCTACCCAGAGTGATGGACACTCAAAAAACATTTGTCAAATGATTTACTAATATGCGATTCACATCTTATCACGTAATTCTCTAAATGCAGTAATATTTATCCTGAATTCAGTTTGCTCCTTGAACACCTTACTTGGTTTTTCTGTCTTCTTATTTAATTGCTCCCAGCTTGAAAGAGACCAAAATATTACAAGGAATAACTGGTTCACTATTCAGCTTGTAAAAGGTACAAGGTCTTGGTTGTAATTTGGTTTCTGATGGGTTGGTCCAAAGGCAGAAGGAGCCTCTAAAGTATTTCCACATATGAGCATTGAGCTTGGTTTCTTGCCAAAGCCCAAAAGTTTTCCATCAGAGACTGTTGGCCGCCTCTCAGACTGGCCTGTGATTTTGTTTAAAGTGTGCCTCCCCAATCTTTACTCCTTAAAATGCCTGGTTAATCTTCTTCCCATTGGCAATTTTCAGCAATGTGGCACACAATCTGAGCTGTAAAAACCACAAAGTGTTGTCGTTGTGAGTTCTGAAGTTCCTAGTCACCTACCTTCACATTCTGGCTTTAGCAGTTATGTATCCTTAAGAAATCCTTGAGAAACCATAGTTCCCTCCATGTAAAATGGTGATAGATACCTCTCAAGAGGCTGTTGAAAGAATTAAATGAGATCATACTTGTAAAAGTGTTTAGTGCAATATTTCGTGTGAAATATGAAATCAAATTTGTTAAGTACATTTTTTTGTATTATTTGTTATGATTGTGCTTCAGTAAATTCCCACAAGATTTTTTGTTGCTGTTGTTCCATATGCCAGCATTTTGTTGCATCACCTGAAAATTCTCATTTACACTTGACCCATTTATACCTCAAGAAAACACCAAAGATTACATAAATGTTTGTACCATATATGCAGCCTGACAGCGAGCAACTTAACCTTGCCAGGTGACATTAAACATGGTCCCAGGATGGTTGCCTAATCAAGAACTGTATTCACATCAAGGGCATATATGCAATTCTTACTATGAGTATAATGTGACCTTAGTGGAAGATTCAGAGGAGCAATTCCCACAGAAACCCAGAGACTACTGGTCCTTCCAAAAAACATCAGATTTTATATGTACAGCAGCATTTCCGGTTCTGGGCTAATAGATGTTTTATAAAACATATTTTCTGGGGGACAAAAAAAGCTCCAGAATGCTGTGTTATACATGGTTAAGTGGACTTATTTATGGCAAGTTTTCTTAGAGATTTGAACATGCTGTTGTGTCTTATGACTACCTAGGAGGTAAATTAATGCCTCATTTCCCAACGTTTTTTCCCCCACAAAACTAACTCTTTCTTTGACATTATGTTTTGTGAAAGCCTCCTATAAACAAATAACCAAATCAATTATTTTGACAAAGTGAGTCAGTCAGTCCATACAAACATGAATATTTAACAATAGAGGCCAACAAAATTGGCCAGAAATTTAAGTCAAAACCATAAACACATTAGTTTGTTTTAGCTAAGGACATAGTATATTTTGCTATCAATTTCCAAACCAAAAAAAGGTAGAAAACTTGCTATTTACTCACATATCATCATACTGAACATTATACTACCATGCAATAAAAATCAACATCTCTTAGTCTATACTGCACATATTATTTATTTAATGATTTTTTTACTACAACCATATAATAGTTTAAGTCAAATATGATTTGAAGATACCAAATGCTATTAGGTGTCTTAAAATCAATATTGAATAAATAAATCTCAATTTACCTCAATTCAAAACCTCTCTAACTGTGTTAATTTGACTGCTCTACTAGGCAGACAGAAATGTCATTTGGGACAAAGAACTATTTACAAACATAAGCTTTTTCAACTTTAAAAAATTATTAAACGTGAAAACGATATCTGTACGTGCTTTACATTTTTGAAACATTTTAATACGTATGATTTAATTCAATCTTCATAATAATGCTACGTGATAGGTATCACAATGTTTATCATTTCATAGATCAAAATAATAACAGAAATGATTTTGCATTGCACATTAAGGATAGCATAGCTAGTGTATGCGGCCAAGATATAATCCTAGAGTCTTGACTCCAAATCCCATGCCCTCTCCACTAAAGCTCACAACATTAATCTGAAAATGCCTACAAATTGTAGTTTGTCAGAGGCAGTTGTCTGTTTCCCTTTAAGAAGCTAATTAAGTACGAAAAAAACCAAAGAATTCCAACCAAAGGAAAGAAACCTTTGGTTTTTGACAAGCAGGACTGCCACAGACACAGGCATCTCCCATGCCTTCCTTTCACTTTCAAACCCAGTGTTGGGCATTCTAGATCTGTGAACTGGGGCCAGACCCACCGTTCAGCACGCCAGTCAGAGACAACAAACACTGTCAATCATTAAGTGTTTACTCAAACAATTACAATGGATTTTTGCCCTCAACTAAAACAGTTGCTCCTTCTTATTTTAAGGACTTACATTAAAAAAGTTCAGGTAATGCCGGTGTGGTTGCTTCAAGGCTCTGGACCCCCACAAAGTGGGTTCGGATCCTTTTTCTGCTACCTAATAGGTTTCAATTTTGGGGGTGATTAACCTCCCTTGTGTTCCCTCATCTGTAAAATGCAGATAATAATAGCACCTATTGCACACGGCTATTGTGAAGATTCAATAAGACACGTCAGGCAAAAACTTAGAACAATGCCTGACACCCATTAAGTGCTCAGTAAGTGCTTAATTATAATGATGAGACTTGTTAAAAGGAGCAAAACCAGAAAAACTATAGTAGCACCCTGAGTTGTGATTCACCAGGAAAGACATCAGGAATCATTACAGGCCTTCATTCCGAGATGACTCTCTTGCCATAAAGTATGTTTTTGCTATCAGCATTGATAACCTTCTCCATGGAAGAAGTTCTCTTTCTACCTATTAGATAAACACAATTTAAAACTCAAGAATGTGGCTCCTCAGGGCTGGGGACATTAGGACCAAGTGAAAGTGAGTCCGAAAGGCCTGGAGGTCTGCTGTTTGTTCATTTAAATTGAAAACAATTAAAATTGAATTTCAACAAGACTGTTTAAAAACAACAAAATTAAATTTGAACCTTTAAAATTTGAAAATAAAAAATAAAAAAAGAATGTGACTCATCCTATAGCAGAATAATTGGTAACAGCTCCCCTGATCAGGCCAACCTGATCTGGGAAGCAATTTAGGTTAGTTTATTGATGTAACTAGCCAGCAAAATCACTTGGGTGAGCTCACTGAAATAACCCAGTGATCAAATGCGAAGAAAACCCAAATTATGTTATGAAAGTCTCACTTTGATAAGCTCTGAGTGAACAGAAATCCAAAATCACTGGCAGACTTTGGCACATGCCCACAACTAGCCACAGCCATTTTCCTTCTAGTAATTTCTCGTTTTCATTTAAACTAATAAAATACCAAAGGGGAAAGGGGCAGGAGGATGGTAGATGAGGATAAACGGGGTCAAATATGTAGTGATAGAAGGAGAACTGACTCTGGGTGGTGAACGCACAATGTGATATACAGATGATGTAATACAGAATTGTACACTTGAAACCTATGTAACTTTACTAACTGTGGGGACAGAGCCAGAAGTATAGTTTCCAGGCTCTTGGCCTCACATGGAAAGGTGCTGGCTCAGGTAGTAAATGGCCATCAACTGTGATTGAATGGCCATCAGCTGTGGCTAGCTGGCCGTCAGCTGTAACCAGTGAGCCATTGGCCACTAATATTAACTGCTGTGGCTACGCTAGCAGAAAATGGAGGCTAGCAAGAAGATGGTGGCTGGCAAGCGCAATAATCAAATGTTTTCATGCTTATGGAATAACTATGTGTAATTATGTACCTCTTTGCTAACAAAATTCTCAAGTCCTTTCATTAGATTTTTGTCTTGTATATATTCACTGAATTCAGTTTGCACTGAGGGATTGTCATTTTGCCCAATATAATATTTATTGTTAATGTTTACAATAATATAATTAATAATGTACAAATATAATAGTACATTTAGCAGATGTAATATGTGCCTTCAAGAAAACTGTCTCAAAACTTTTAAATATAAATTCAAATTACTATAAAATTGAAGGAAAAAAAGCCTATTCAGATATCTAAGAGACATCAAGCAAAATATAAAAATATAAATACATGTCATTTTCTAAGGAATACTTGTACATAACTGAAAAGGTTATTGCCAAAACACAGAATGCTTTAATTAATACAGATTATATTGATTTCTTCCAAATTCCTCATTTTTAAAACTAGAAAAGGAATAAAAATTTTTTCTCTATTTTTTCTTGTACTTACTTATTAACCATCCAGTTACCTATTAAGCAAAATGTAATTTCTTCTTAATTTGTTACTATGTGAACATTTTCTTCCCTTTGGTAAAGAAAGTGAAACGGAAGGAAAGTTCAGTTATGTGTTTCAGAAACAAGGACTTGTTCCCCATTATCCGAATGTCCCTTTTAACTAAATAAAATGAAACTTCAGTTGTTTTCATTTGAGCCTTTTTAAAAATTCCTAATTTAATAAAACTAATGTAATTTGCACCAGAACAAACTTCATATTGCTGATATACTGAATTTGTTCTAAAACATCACTAATCTATTTCAAGTGTGTGATGTACTCTCCTATATAGTATATAAAAAAAATGCTTTCCATTGAGAAAAGGTTTAGAAACATATCAGTTTAACATTCAAGTTATGTTACCAAGGATCAACAAGAGCAGCACTTAAGTAGTGGAGAAATACAAGACAGATTCAGTAGATGACAGGCTGTATCATCACCAAACTTAGAGGATTTTTTATTAAACAAGTGTCTGGCTTTATTAAAAGAAACAAGTCCCCAAGTCTTGAACTTTGATGCCAACAAGGAATATCTCATAGAAGAACCTAAGAATGAAGGTACTCTTTGAGGTGAATTTTTTGGCTGACCTACATACATATGAATGCAAAGGAAAGACATTTCACCATCAATAAATTACACCATTTTACTGATTTCTCATTTGGAAAAATATTATTTAGCCATTGCACCATGTTAGGGAAATAACATGATCCTCAAATGAACTTCAATTATATAAAATGTTTCGTCTCAATTGCAGAATTAATGACACTCCCAAATCAAGGAACTCGTGGTGACAACAAATGAGCACAATTACAGTTTTTTGAATCCTGAACTTTACTTTTGCCAAGTAATGGTGCTATATATTTCACCAGCTGATGACAATATTGTGAGCCCCGCATTCACAAAACATGTGAGTCCTTTCAAACTACTTTCTAGAAATGCTCATTTGCTATAAAAAAATGTTGTGTTGATTATAATAGCCTACTTCTTAGAATTAATCAAAATTGCCACATACATCAGCGGTAAATTATATCAAAAACCATTTTGAAAGTGAAGCTACTGAAAAATTCCTTCCCTAAAGTATTATCCAAGTATTGATAACATACCTTCAAGGATCAGGGAAAATAAAAATGTTTCAATAACTGTAAGTAAGGGATGCTATTTTGTAGCACAAATCAATTAAATGGTGCTCACTCTTAGAAATGCTTCTAAGATTTGTTGCAGAAATGAGCTACATTAGTGGATAAACTGAGGTTAGACATTCTATATGGATTTCATTGATCCCTTGGAGCACTTCGCTTTGGTGTCAACAGTTTCATTACTTGAATTTGAGACCTGGCTTTCCCATAAACATAAAAAATAAGGGTTTATTGTCCCCATTTGACAGATTAAGAAAAAAGCTTAAATATGTTGTGCAAGTTCACTAAAATTAAGTGACAGTTTGGATACATACCCAAGTAAATCCAGTTTCAACATTTTACACTGTATCATGCTACATTCCCTAATTTATTAAATAAAATTGGTATTCAAAATAACTTTCAAAAACATTCATTTTTAGACTATCAAATCTAATTTTGTGTATATGCTGAGTGAAACAGTGTGAAATGTTTACTAGTCCTCGAGTTAGCTGACAGAGTCAGGCAGGGCTCCACCACAAAAAGGCTATTTAACTTCACTTTTGAATTGCTCAGTTTCCTTATTTTTAAAATAAGGGAATAAACCAGTAGGCTCCAGATTCCTTTTCATTTTGGAAATACAAGCTACGCAGAGGTTTCAAGTATTCACCTCTTTCAGCACCGGGGACATTCCCCAGGCTACAGTTTTGGAAGTAACACTTTTAAAAGCAGAAATCAGCATAAGGCGGCCTGTGCATTCAGTTGTGTGGTGTGGGTATTATACAAAAATGTTTGGATGAGTCAGAAACTGAGGGCCAAAATTCTGTCCCCACTGAATGAGGTCAAACCCTGTACTTTTCCCACTTCCTGCATAGAGTAGACACAGGCTAGTCCCGTGACCCTGAGGGATGCTAAAGGGATCTACATCTTAATAAAGGATTTGTTTGTTGAGGTTGGACAAGAAAATTAACGCAATGTTTCCAATTACTCCTCTTCACTTCTGGAGCTTAAGGATGAACCCGTCTTGATGAAGAGCTCATCAAGGAGATTTAGTAAATAAATATTAAAGGAAGGTAAAGGGGAGAAAAAAGAGGGAGAAAAATGACCCAAAAAAAAGTGTTAAAAGATAAAGAAGGCAGAGAGTTATTAAGTACTTTAAGAAAAATTCCTTAAAAACTGCATTATTTTATGGAATAACTTGTTTTCAGAGTTAAAATGTGGAAAAACTGAAGCATACTCTCTCATCTTCATTGTTGAATTTTTTTCCCTTCACTTAAAAAAAAAATTGTGTTACACCCATGTGTTCCCATAGCTCTTCACTATATAAGGTCAACTTTTGTTTTCACAAACACTAGGAAGGCTGAATAATAATTACCCACAGTTTAGATCCTTTCTAGAAACAATTCATTTAAAGAAAACAAAGGGAAAAAAATCATGTGTAACAATGGAAAAAAACAGTTCATCCAACATCTAGATAAGATAGGAACACAAATAATAAGACTATTACAGCAGTGGAGATTCACCTATAAAACAAACTGCTCTCTGGGAAAAAGAAACATAGAACTAATGGAGTAAATGGATGCGAAGGGAAAGTGACAGGTTTTGCGGGCTGAAATGGACACTATTATACTTTGGTTTTTTTAAGTCTCAAATTAGACATAAGCAGTCAGCAGCCAGTGAAAAATGTTCTCTATCACTATTTACCCTCCACAGTTTTTAATTGATATCCATCCATATGCTCCTTTTTATAGCAAATAAATACATGGTCCTTTCAAGGAACAGCTGCTGGAGATCTGAGTCTGTTCATTCATTTAAAAACCCCTTTCAAGTGTCTCTTAGATTAAGTCAGACACTGAGCAAGTTGTTGGACAATCAATGGTAAAAGTCCTACTTTGCTTCAGGGTATAAGAATGGGGAATAATGGAAGGGTGAAATTGGGGTTCTCATATTTACTGCCAAAGTCTGATGTGCTCAAAGTTTTCCTAAATGTTTCATCATACATCTGAAAAATATAATATTTAAAGGATAATTTGAAAATTCATTAATAATGTGAGCTTACTAATAAGAAGAAGATAACTTAGGAAAATTGCCACAGTAAAAAATATTTTGAATACACCTGAGTTAATGACAAATATCCATGTACACAGCAGTCACAACCCAATTCTTAACAGAAAAGCACAGAAATGCCTAAAACCACAGTAAGATACTTAAAGATAATCTGAAGGTAAAGTTAGTGGTGAAAAAAATATACAGAACACCCCTGACATTATTTCCATTTAAAAAAAAAACTAATACAATTGCCTTGATGGTCTTTAGGTATATCTATGACATTTAACGACATCATCAATATTTTATACCCAACTCTTAGAAGAGATCACCAAACAATGGACAATATAGGCCTTATACATTAATAAAATCTTTTTTTCCCCTTAAAAAGTATTCTACAGTATTATGGACACTGTACATAAGTAGAAATACAGTTAAAAGTAAAGTTTTGGTATATTATTTCAAGAGACAGCTTTCGAACCAAATCTTAAGAATAATATTAAAAACGAGCATGGAAGCAAAGACAGAGAGAATTAATCTCTTTTTAAAAAATAATTACTGTGATAATAAAATCTCATTATTAAGTTAAACACAGTTAGGCTCTCTTTCATCAAACTTTCAGCAGACCTGCCTATAAGGAAATATCATTCACAAGTTATCTCAAAGGGGAAACTAAACTAAATCACATTATTCTGAATCATTTATGGTGAACAATAAAACCTTTATTCCTTGAAGCTCTATTTTCTTTAAATTAAAGCAATCTAAAAAGTAGTCAACACCTAGAATTAAATGAATATTCAACACACATTACAGGTTTTGGTACTGTCATCTTAGGAGAGGCCAGTTAACAAATGTATTCCATATAACAATGAAGATTGATTTTTTAAATACATTAAGTTACAAAATGAAATGAGAGAATTCAAACTCAAAAATCAGAAGATTTCCAAATTTGCTTAATTAACGAGTTATACAAATGTACAACTTTATAGCATTAAGAATGAAACTAACTTTACATAAAATGTGACCAAATGAATGTTATTGAACATCCATAATGATCATTTTCCATGAAGTTAAATAGTTATAATCATGAGGTTTGATTAGCATGCTCTGGTTTCTTGCACGCCATATTATCATTATAATCAAAAAATGGGAAGAAATTTTCTCCAATTAAATATAAAACAGATGATCACACTTAGGAAGAAAACATGTTTCACTGACACATATACTTAAGATTACAAATACATACGCATATTTTTATCATTAAGGAAATCAGATTATTTAGTATCCAAAACTTTATATTAAATTGTCAAATCCTTTGAGACAAAAAAAAAGAATACATTCTTGTAATAATACTATATCTATACCCAATGCTTTGTTTTTCACAATTACATGAGGGCATGTTTTGGGTTTTCTTTTTCCTCGTTTCTTTTATTTACTAAAAAAAGTAGTCCAATGAGAAAAAGGAAATTACCCTATTCTCCTTTTACCAGAAACATTTATTTCAATCCTTTTTTAAATAATAAAACTAAAACATAATCTCTTAAATAGACAGTACTGACACTGAATTTTATTTAACTGGTGCATTTTAATAAAATTATCTAGCTTTCCTGATACTCAAGGAAAAACATACTTGTCTGGGTGCAACTGGCACTATAGAAAAAACTTTTTTTTGGTGTAATTATTCTTTACACCTACTACATACAAATGCAACACTTCAGTTATTTTACTTTTCCAATTTCCCTGTTTACATGAAGATAGCATCTGTTATCTAACTGCCCTCTAAACATTCTCTATCAACTGACATAGGCACTCACACACAAATATCCATTCATATTAAATTACAGCATGTATGCTAGTCACTTCAGTAAGTTAATAAATTTATAATTTACCTTAAGATCTGCATTATGAAATGTTGGCTAAACCCAAATGATCTTTTGTCTTAAATTCCTCCTGTGGTTTTATTGAAACAGATTGTCCCATTTGAAGTAAACCATGAGAAAGTCCAAATATTCTATTCCAAATCACTCCACACCAGTCTTTTACCAAAAATTCCAGTGAATAGGAAATTTTTTTTAATCAAAAATGATGTCAAATGGGGTACAGCATAGGGAATAGAGTCAATGGAATTGTAACAGCTACGTACGATATCAGAGGGGCAATAGACGGGAGCCATCACTTTGTGAGGGGTGAAATGTCTATTACATTGTTTTGTACACCTGAAACTGAAAAAAAAAAAAAAAAGCCAAACAGAATTAAACAATTCTAAGCTAAAATCATTCATATTATAATTTGATAAGAGAAAGCTTTCCAAATTCCTCCTACGAAATGACTGGCTTCGATTGGTTCAAGGTTTCATCTATACATATTTTCCACTAGTTGCTAAGTGGTAGAAGCACTAAGTCCAACTGTACATTGTATAATATATGAAATGTGATGACTGGTTACCCAAGGACCTTTAAAAGAATCACACTATAGTGCCTCTTACAATGAACTCACATGGAATTATATGAAATATACAGCTGCTTCTGCAGTTACTATGTGTAATAGATGTAAATAAGTCTATTTATATTAATATGCTTAGTAAAACAATATTTTGCATTAATATTTTACATCATGTAAACGATTTTTGATTTTCTCATCTGACATATCCTAGGTCACATCACTTAAAAATCTTGTTTCAAAGATAAATCATATTTTGAGAATTAAAAGCTATGCTAGTCAGTACCACTTTAAAGATGCAAACGAACAAAAACCCCATAACAATTCTAACTTGGAATTCTAAGTCTTATGCTCATTTCATGGAAAAACATGAATGTATCAGAGATTATTTCAAGTAGCCTACACTTGGAAAAACCACCTCCAAAATCAAGTCCAACCTAGACAACTGGCACATAGAAATGTAAGTCCAATTTGTGGTTCCTGCCCACAGTTAGAAACGACTGCGTAACACCAGAGTGGACACGTTTCTAGTATGTAAGAATATTTATAATTCCAAGCATATTTATTGTATACAAGTAATATTTAACACCACCAGTTAGTTATTTTTTAAACTGCTTCAAGGAACAAAATCCACTCTCCCTGAAAGCAAATACGTGTCTTAGTTACTACCTGGTAGCCAAGATAATTTAAACCTCACACATGCTCTCTCTTCTAGAGGTGTTTCTTAACACAATCAAAACACATTTAAAAATAGGAGCTATCCAACCAAGAGGAGAGATCCAACTAATCCTTAATTTGTTTTTGTTTTCTTTAGAGATCTACCCTATTGAATTCTCATTCCTTCTCATAGATATAAAATCACCTGTATTTAAACTTAGGAACTCAGATAATAAGTGAATTCTGAAAATACTTTAAATCGTCATAAACATTTATCAAACTTCTCAGACCCTTGGAAAATCATTGCTCTGTTAGGGTATATTACTTCAGGTGTCCTTTGAAGTAACAGTGGTCCCCTTGTGCCAAGCACATTGTTACATAACCCTAGGACTTCCTCTAGGTATTTGCACTGATCATCAAAGATGAAAGGAGGACCCAGCATGACTGGGCTCACCAGGTAGGCACAGAGCTGGATGCTTCAACACGCATTATCTGATTAGATTCTCATGACAACATCATTAGGTAACGCCGAAAAATACACAGCAGATCAGAGAAACCCTCTTTCTAGATAATGGATAGCACAAATATTTGAAATTCATCTTCTACACCCAAAATAACAGAGATCCAGTTTTAAAGGAGCATTTTCTGGATAACACTGGGCAAAAAACTAAATATCCTTGGATTATTTTCCTTAACAATGAACATCAAGAGAATATTATTATAGGAAAAACTATTAAAATTTCTATATTAAAAACTATACAAGACGCTTAACATTTTTACTGTTTCTAATTTTCACATTTCAATCTACTTTTCAGTCAATGCTCTCTTGCAATCATGCGACTTCCTGTCTGCTTGATTCAATGATATGTCATGTTCAGGATGAATTGTTGAGCATTATAAAATTTTTACCTACTGAAATCTTTACTGTTAAAATCTGTAGTTACTTTGATACATCACATTTATTTAAAGGTAAATCCATTCCTTCTCACAACCACTGCCAGCACCACCACCACCAGGATCAGTAAAACAAACACCACACCTAGAATAAGCTATACTAAAACCAATCTCAGGACTTATTCGGAGCTTTTGTTCATTTTCTTTCCTTCTTTCCTTCTTTCCTCCCTTGTTTCATCCATTCTTTCCTCCCTTCCTTCTTTCCTTCTTTCCTTCCTTCCTTGCTTCTTTCCTTCCCTCTCTTCTTACTTTTTCTTTTATTTTAGTGTAGAAGAAAGAGCTACTTCATTTCAAAAAATATATATGAGAAACACATATATGGACAGAATTCATTTCCACATTGAATCAAATATCCAGTTTGTAAATCTTTCCACCCCAAACACATATTAAAAATACGTTCAATAACAATGGTACACCATAATTGCTCTTTTTAGTCATTGTTTTTCTAGTCCTTTAAAATAATACCACACCAATAAAATCTTAAAAAAAAAAAATAATAATAATACCACACAAAAGATTAACTTAATTTTTCCTTCATTTCTGTATGTGAGTAAATGTGCACTAGAGAAAGGACACACCTTATACTCTTTACATTACCCAGCATCACATATGGAAATCAGATTATTTTTCCCAATTGTTATTTTATTCCAAGGTCATGACTATCTATTGGCATGTATCCAGGAATGGATGAATCATTGTACTGATGAAAATGTGGTTCATAAAAATATCATTTACATCAAAGATAGGCCAATTTCGGAGGATAGAATGAGGATCTACTCTTAATCAAACAATAAAAATATGAATGGATATTATTAAAAAGGAATACGCTTAAGCTTACTTGAAGAGGTATTCTTGCTCCAGTATATCTGATAAAAGACATGTCCTACACTGAAATATGGATATCAAGCTGGATTGATTGCAAAGACACAGGTAAAATTTAATTATCTATGCCAATAGTGCAAGACACTGGGGCACATAATCCAAAAAGTATTTGTATTTGAAAGATAGATATTTGAGTATCTCTGACAGCCTATTAAAGCCCATGATTTTCAATAAAATTATGAAGTCATTCTAAAAAGTCTATTCAAGTCTATTTGCCCAGGCTTCCAAACTTGTCAACCCCTTCACATTAGCTTCTGCATTACCCCCATGCAAGAGATGAACTAAGTAGTCTCTTAGACTAATAGGAAGATTGGCTTAAATTTGACCTTGGCTCTCTCTTTATAATTAGCTGATTCATTCCCTGGGGGAAAGAGGTAATTAACTTACTGGTTCAGAACTTCCTCGGGGAAAAAAAAAATGTAACTGACTCACTTAAAAGGGCTTTCCTTTTTTCTGCAGATCTAATGCAATCTCAGATTTAGATAGAAACTATAATTTATAAAATTATTTCAAACATATTAGCTCCTTGGCTCCACACAACAGTCCATAGCTTAGTTTAGGCCAGAGAGGTACAGGGCATGGACAGGATAGGATAAATGATAATGGCAAAATTATAATGCCATTCACTAGATAAAACTAAAATTCAAGTGTCCTGACTCTCAGTTTAGTTCTCTTTCCCTGACTCCACAATGCCATGTCCACAAGAATGTTATAGCAATATTTATAGTGTAGTGATGTTTCCAATTGAGGTAATGTATTAGTAAAGCAATTCAGGACACGTTTAAAAGCACACGTTCCAGAAAATTCCCTATAAAGTGAAACCTTTGTTTTTCTCTACAATCTCCTTCCAGAAACCAGAACTCTAATTTTTTTAAGATAAGACATCAATAATAACATATCACAATTTTACAGGTAATTATTTAATATTATTTTAACAGCAATACTCCAGAAACTACATATAACTTTGAATCTACGATAGTCTCTGATTCACCAGACAATTGCCTAGAAAGTGAACAACCTCCAATATCTTTAAACACCAATCTATAAAAGTAGTCCCATAGGGTTAAAAAATTCTTAAAGAGAAAATAAAATACTGAACTGATGAATACCAATAATACCCCAAGTCAAACTAAAATTATGAAAATACCAAAAAGTAAATGATTTAGAATAACATAAAAGACATGAAGCACAAATAATTATGGAGTCACAAGATGGGTGACCACATTATTTATCATCCACATCAGGACACTTTGAAGAATAAAAGGAGTGCTATTAATAATTGCACTGGGACAACAGACATCAATTGGGACTGTCCTGGAAATAAACAGGACAAATGGTCACTTTAATTTTATGTTCACCAGCCAAATATTTTTCAAGGATTCCTAAGTATCTTGATTTTGTTTTTGTTTTTGTTTTTTTAGGTCACAATTATTTTCCTTCATTCCATCCTACCCCTGCTTCTCTTACAATCCAGGAAAATATTACTCAAACCACTTAACGCCTTCTTCTCTACATGTCCGACTTTGTCTGTTAACTAGGACAAGAAATGTTTATTAGTCTGAAAATCTCCTTTAAAAGCTATTACTTCTACAATCTCAGCTTTATGACCTCTGTTTCCATTTCAAAATGTCATGGCCAGAGCCCGGAGGAGCAATCAGCAGTCTGGTTTCTGCCTGCACTAATACACCACTCTAATATTTGAAATTGCCTGAACCTGGACTTTGAAAAGTCTGCTATAGCTAATTTCAGGAAGGTATATTAAAAACATAACATTTTCTGAAATTCACTATTTAGAATAAATAAAGAAATTTGGCGGGGAGGGGTAGAAAAACTAGTCAATATTATACATAAGAAGTTTCACTACACAAAAGTACTGTTAGGGTTTCTAAAGACTTTTTCATGAACTCTTACATGCTTAAATCCTTCCAATGGTTTATCATCTTCTACAGGGGAAAGCCAAAGCCCTCACAAATAATTATATGATTTCTCCCCATTTCTCACCCCCAGCAACACCACTTTGACCTCTTCTTTTCGTACTCTCTCCCATCACTCACTAGGCACCAGCCAACCCAACCCTCTGAAATTCCCAGAACCATAAAACACACTGCTGACTCAGGGATTAAAATTTGCTGTGGCTGGAACACTCCCCCATGTGAGCCAGCACTCAGGCTGCTCCCTCACCTCCCTTAGGACACCTCTGTGAGACCTTCCCTAACCACACTATTTTAAATTGAACACTCCCCAGCAATCCCCATCTTCCTTTCTAGCTTTATTGTTCTCTACAAAACCATTATTTGATGTCATTTATTTTTTTCTGTCATGTTCTCACTAGAAGGCAAGATTCATGAGGACAAAGGTATTTTCATAGAATGTGCTCACGACTGTATCTCCAGTGCTGAGAAAAAACAAACCAAAAAACTCACTAAAATTTGTTAAATACATAAATAAATTAATAATATAAGGAGCGCAACACATTGAATGCACTAAGCTCTCAAAAATGGCTAGCCATCTGGCACTTTGGTCACAAATCCTTCTGCAAACCTTGCTTGCCTACAGATGATTTAAAATTTACAATTAAAATGTTGGCCAGTTGTTAAATACCCCTTTGGGTGTCTCTGAAACATAGAATTCTTTATACTTCAAAGAATGTATTGGTTCCAGAATGTTTTGATCAGTAACAGGTACAACAAATTAGAATTGTATTATGTGTTTAAGGATATTTCTAAAAGAAATATTAAACATATGCATTTTATGACAGATAAATTTAAAATACAAAAAAATAAAGATTCCTTTAGGTATGTTATATATAAAATACTCAAAGGAAGTTATACATAAAATACTAATAGGAAAACAAAGATCGTCCTCTTTTGTCTCTGAAATATCTGGGATAAATATAGATTTAAGAGTGAGCATTTTGTGTCAAACTAAATAAAATGCAAATATCAACATCAGAAACACTGATAATCAAATTTTCAGATCAAGATGAATATCTGCGTATGAGTGTGGGAAATAAGAAAAGAATGGTGAGGTACAAATACAAAATTCCTATTTGCTTTGAATATAAAATACTTATGGATAACAAACTGTACTTTATAATACTGTCAGGGTATTGATGTTGAAATACCTGAAATTTTGAGATTCTAACACTACAGTAATATTACTCTTCTATCTATGTGGAGAAAACCTTATAGATATCGCACCTGAGCCTTGAAGGATTTTAATATAGTTGAACAAGCTTGTGCTGAGACAGCTGTGCTAAAACATGAGTTGTGAGTTTTATGAAAATCCAGGATCCTTGCAGACACACACACACACACACACACACACACACACAGTCTTCTTCCTTCCTCCATCCTAGTTGTTACTTCATCCACACCTAGACAAAATTTCTCAAAAGAAGTGATAAAATTAAAAACTCAGCACTTCCTGACATCTGGTATGTTTAGCTGGAACCCAATCACATGTTTCGATTGCCTAGGCTTCCTTGAGAGAGATAATGCAAATCTGTACCATAATAACCAAAGTCACAGGAGCAGACCATTGACTTTGGGAAAGAATGCGGCTAGGTGAATGAGTCTCTAGAAGGACCCTTTCGACAATTATCGAAAGCAAAACAAGTTCTAACACAGTGAACTCACCAGTGTAGAATATCACTGAATTAAAGTTCTAAATGCACAGCCATGTTTCTTGCACCAGGAAGTCATTACAACCTGGTACATCTTTCTCAAGCATCAGTTTTACTCAAAGATCTAACAGGGAAAGATCTTTTTTCTTGTGTTGAAACAAACACATACATTTGGAGGACGGTGAAATGTTTGTATGACTATTTTTCATAATAAAGCGTATGACTTCAAAATGTATCCCCACTTACAAGGGCCCCTCAGAACTATTATCTCTCATGCAACCCAGAAGAACGTGGCCATCACGTCATTCGTCTCTACAGCCGTGGCATCTTCTGATAGAAAGAAATCTTTGAAACATCATAACCTCAAGTAGAGAAAAGAAAATACACATATAACCACAAACCTGTCCCTGGTTCAGGAGGATTATTTTTGTATGTGATGGGCAGAGCATACATAACATCAAATACACAAATGTTTACAATTTATTTATAATAAATCAGGATCAACTGTAAATGAGCATTCAAAAAATAAAATGTGACATGCATTTACCTATAATTATAATAGGTATTATTATAATAGGTATAATAGGTAAATGCGTGTCACATTTTTATTTTTGGAATGCTCATTTATAGTTGACCCTGATTTATTACAAATGAATTGTAAACACTTGTGTATATAATTATATACACAATGATATAATTTATACGTAATATAAATATATAATACGTATTTATTTATACATATATAAATTATGATATAAAAAATAAAAATTTATATATATATAAATTACATTATTTAATAAATATAATACACTTGTGGGGGAAAGTAAGCTCACTGCATACTTAATTCCTCTTAGGAAAATAAATGCTCATCAATTTCTCAAGAGATTGATTGGGTTATGAATAACTTACAACCCAATGTAATCTTTTCCTTATGTCTAACCCTTGCTTTGTCCTCATAATCTGTAAACTCTCCTCTCTTGTTTTACATGCAGGATTGTGCAGTGTTATCATATGTAATGGTACAACTATTCATCAACTGTCTTTCACTCTATAATGTAAGTGTTGAAAAAGCAAGAAATACTTCATATATCAGTGAATATTTAGATTAGTACCTCACACATAGAAGAATGCTCACCAAGTATCTGTTGAATTAACGAAGTGAATAAATGAAAGAGTAAATAAATAATTCTAACTTCTCCTCCTCATGTTTTAATCACACTAGTGGTGCTTCAAGAAGAGTGAACACAATTCCTCTCATCATCCAACAGGCCTTTCAAGGGGATTCTCTATTCAGTGATTCAAGCTATACTTGACCAAATAAGGTTAGTTATATATCACATAAAATGTAACAAATAATTTTAAATAAATGCAACCACCTTTTCCTGACTAAAGAACAAATACCTAAAATACTTGTTTTTCAGGGAGCCAGAACACAATTTCTTTTTCATGATGTGAAATCCCTAGTCACTTAAACAGGGAATTCTCCTTGAAATCACCATGAGACAATTCTTTCAGCATATACCTCCAGAGACTGCTACAGAACTACACAAATCTCAAATTCTGAATGGAAATTATTGAAATGCTAATACTGTGTTTCCCCAAAAATAAGACCTAGCTGGACAATCAGCTCCAATATATCTTTTGAAGCAAAAATTAACATAAGACCCAGTATTATATATTATTATATTATATTATATTATATTATATTATATTATATTATATTATATTATATTAAGACCTTATATAAATTTTTGCTCTGAAAAGCACAATAGAGCTAAGTGTCCGGCTAGGTCTCATTTTTGGGGAAATACAGTATGTGGAAACTTATGAAAATTAAATCACAATTCAAAATTATGAATGGCCAGCGTCCACAATGTCTTTAAAAATATGTACAAAGTAATGGAATTTAAATAAAAACTATTTCAATCTAAGATATGGAAATTTAAAAGCCAAATACTTAAATAACATAAAAAGCCTTGATTAAAGACACTATGCAATAAGGAGCTTTACATTTTATCTTTTCAAATTATTGTAAGTTAGGACTCTTTCATTTGGTGCATAAGAAATCAAAACAAAATGCAAGCATATCTGGAAAACAAAGTCCTTCACACCAACAAGCTGTTTTTCAAAAGATGCTTTTGTAAATTTGGAGCACTTGATGAAATTCCCAAAGAGCTAACTAGTAAAGATTTAAACTTTGGGACCAGGAGAGGGCCAGGCAACACTAATAGACGTGAACTCTATCCCTGGTAAAATACTGTCCTTTATTAATCATCAGGGAACAACAGGCAATGGAAAGAAACTATTGTGAAAGAGAGCCATTTAATTTGACAAGACCTAGAAGTAGATACTAACTCTACAAAGGTAACCTCTACAGAAAATTCCAGTCAGTACTGTATCATTAAATATTAGTTTTATTTTTCCAATTAAAAAAGTGTGAGGGACTCTTGGAAATTTATTTTTGACTGGACACCCAGCCTATAAACTCCTACCACTCCCCTTAACAGCACTGAAACAATAAGCCATTTCTACAGTAGTGTTATATGAACTTGCAAATGGCTGAAGTATAAAGTAGAATGATAAAATGAGTCTAGTAAATAATTATCTCTCCAAATCTGTACTGCAGAAGGGTACAAAAACATAGTTTTTTGTTTGTTGGTTTTAGAGACCAACCAAAAACAAATTCAAGACAACTTAAGAAACGAATAACAGAGAAGCAACACAATGAAACACTAAAAGTGTATATGTAATTTTCAGAATTAAGATTTGTGTTCATTATTTTACAAATATTATTTACATGTACACAAAAATGATACATTTGGGTGATAATGCCTAGAGGCTTTGAATGGAATTCCAAGTGTCCAGTCCCAAATTAAGGAGAGCTTGAGTTTCTAGGATAATTCTAGGAAGTCAGCTACCTATTGAGGGGTCTTGCCATTGCAGATTCCTCTGTGCAAAGAAACTGACTGTTCTTCAAGATTCATTTACCAAGTACATGAGAAACATAACCATTTGAGCGAAACTGATTTTGTGATAGCCTCTTTTCTCAAACTGGCACTTTTCAAGAACCGTATTTGTTTCTTATTTTGATCTATGCATTCTTTGCAAAAGTAAACCTTGCCTTAAATAAACAAGGAGTTTGGTAGTATACTATCAGGTGAAAAAAGTGAATTTAAAAACACAGCGTGTTTATATAAATTGAACCCTCAGGAGTTAGTCAGAAGCTAGTCCAGTGTCCACTTTAGTCCCTGGGTCAAATGTTGAATTAATTGCTCCTTTGGTATTAAATAATATTCCCAGTGTTGTCCATACTGCAGCACGTAAAAAGGGGAGCAGCAAAAGGAAGAGGAGAAAAGGAGGTTACTAAAAGGTGGGTAGGTGCTTTCAAAGTCATAGTAGTTGCTTTTCCATGCAAAGAGGACAAGAAAGGAAAGGGAGAAGATAACAAATGGAAAATTAGGGAAGGATAGATGAAAAAGCATTAGGAATGGGAAAATGATGGAAAGATACTCAAAGATATTCAAAAAGGGTAAAAAAAATCTATATTTGAAACCATTTATCACTGGTCTTGATAAATGGTCTTGATACATATATTTTTCTCTCCATTAAAATTTTGTTCAACTAAAAAAAAAATAAATAAATAAATAAAATAAATAAATAAATAAAAATTTTGTTCAACTACAAAATTGATTAAAAAAAATAATCCAACTTCCATGAAATCATGCTGATGTGAGTTATAAAAGATTTTAATCAAGTCTTGACAATTATTAAACCTTAAATGTTAATAATCTTTGGAAACATTTTGTTTATCATAATTCAAAAAACAAGTTTACTGTATCAGTCAGAATTATCCCCTCCAGAAATAGGTCTGAAAGTCTATCACCACTTGAAATTCTATCTTACTTTAAAGACCAACATCACTTCTATTTGAATTACAGTTTCATTGACTTTATTTATTATTTCATGTATCTCTAAGGAAGAAAAACATACTGCCAAATAATTTAGAACTTTCATCAACTCTAAGACACATCCTAATTTTAGAAATGTGTGCGGGGGGAAAAAAATGTTCATTAGAACAGAAGAAATCTCTCAACTGGCTCCTCCTATCTCATCTCCCAAATTCCCTTTCAAACTTCATTCTGCCCCATGAGTTACCTGCATGGAAGATCACTGTCCAACCAGAAAAGCCACTGTCTCCCTTCTGCCTAAATAAGATCTAAATTGGATATTAGTAGCACACAAAGTTTTTCACAGACCAAACCCAATCAGCTCTCTGGTCCCACCTTCTGCCACTCCCACAATATAACTGTATTCCTGGAGTCACAAGGAGGATCTCTACTTTGCATAAATAGAACATGTTTTTTTCAAGGTTTTCTATGTATTCTGTGAAGTGCCCCTTCCTATGAACTGTGTCTCCTCCCCACCTTCCTCATCTAGGAAAATCCTACTCACCCTTCATAAGCTGTCTTGCATGAAGCATTTTCAAAACACAAAGTCATTCCAAGGTACCCAGGAGTTTGGATAATTTTATAAGAGTCAATTTCCAAATCTTCAATTCCCAGATCTCTTTCTTACAACTATTTCCTTGAGAATATTCATTCTTTCCCATCAACACCCCTGCCCCTTTTCTTTTACCAAAGTTCTTCTCCACTTTGCAAATCTTACAATGACATATTGTCTAGGGCTTAAAAACCTTCAGAGCACCAACCAACTGGAGACAACTCAGACCTCTCTTTCAGGAGGGAGGGTCCTGTAAGAGCAAACCAAGAAAAGTGGAAGGCAGCGATCAATTCACCCAGCCACTAACTCATGGCCAGACTCCCTGCCTGTACCTATCCGTAGGTCAGACTATCAGTCAGTCCATGTATCTCAGTATTAGAAATCAGAAATGAGATGCTTGGGGAAGGGTGCATAGTTTATTTAAATTGAAAAATGAAATCGTACCTTTTCTTACCAAAAGTGAAGTCTAATTTGACAAATGAAGACTAGCTATATTAATCGGATAATGTGGTGGATATTTTCCAATTTGAACTAAATCAGTTTTGGAGACTTTGACCACACACACACACACACACACACACACACACATATGGCTATTTATATGTTACTATATATATATATATGTATATATATATATATATCACATATAAAACATACCATAAGCAAGAAATTATATCCTTTACAGATGCATTGTTATACTTATCTACTGCTATAAATTCTCGTTACATGTTTGTCTCCCTCCAATGGACCATCACTTAATTAAAATACTAAACTGTGTATTAGTCATCTCTTAAATATCTCATTTACTGAGGTGTTCGGTAGATTTTTGATGGATTACTGGACCAATTAGAGCTACAATTAAATCTTTATTAAAATTTTACATTAGAAATTCCTACTCTGTTAAATAAATAAAAGAAGCATTCCCAACCAAAAGTACTAATTTCCCTCCTCTTAAATACTGTCACTCAACTCAGCATTCTACGCTAAAGAAATTACTTCAGTATATTTCATATTTTCTATAAAAGCAAAAAGTTCCTCAAAGTTAAGACCCATATCAGACTGACAATCTGTCATCACCTCAGCACCTAAGGTAAACCGATATTTTTGAATGAATTACTAATTTAAAATTAACATATCAACCTTTGCTCTTTGGAACACTGATACCTAATTTAATCTTACTGCCATGTGCTTTGGCTCAGGATAGAGAAGGTAATTCCTAAAAAGAAAAAAGTGCTGTCAGTATATGAATACGATGCCACTGACTCACCACGAGCAGGGCAGGCATGCGGAGTTATTTTTCCCAGTACGAATGATGAACTGTGCTGACTGAGCCATTTGGGTCCTCCTGAGATCAATGGCACACATATTTCAAACAGCCGCCAGGATTTCAGATAGAATTTTTGGCCACTGAGTAGAGCTGGCATTTTTTTTCTTAAAAACATTATGGCCATTTTACTCAATGTGACAATACTAAGAGCCAAAATAAAATAACCAAGAGCATACACAGTAGTGATAAATGCTTAGTCTCTTGTTGAGACCCTTTAGATCTTCTGATCATCTCTAATTCCTTCTTACATGAGTCCTTTTGAGGTCTCAATATAGCATATCTGACTAGATGTAAACCAAATAGTTATGAGATGAATTTGACATGCTTTCCTTCCAATTGCATACTGGTCGTACCATGGATCAGCTTCATAGAAAAAGGACTACGTCTCTGCTTTCCAATTGCCATATAAAACCTCCTTCCTAACTCTCTTGAGTTTTAAATTAGTTTCATGACTTTAAATTTAAAAAGAAATAATACTATTTGTTTATTTATTCTGAAAATACCAACTTTAATAACTGATGTTATTCCATTTTTAATAGTATATATTCTAGTCTTCCAACAACAGAAAAGAAATCCTCAGTGATAAATAAGAATACTATACACATTTACTGATGTTTATTAAAATACTATTTAAGTAATGAAATCTACCAATGAAATAAAATCAGGCTGTTCCTTTCATATTCATTTAAAGGATTCCCATGTAAACTGACATCCTGCTTCTATGCAATGTCACCAACATGAAATGCCACAATGACATTTTTCAGTTCACTATTGCCTCATTATCTCGATTTTCTTATTCATTCATTCATTCATTCATTCATTCATTCATTCATCATTTTTACTTACTAGGCTGCCCTCTCCCAAAATAAATTATCTAAACTTAATGTGAACTACAAAAATGTAGTTTTGGTTTGTTTTTTTATTCTACGCGTACTTGCAAGGAAAAGAACACCTTCCTAATAAGTAGACACTACACCTAAAGTATAAATGAACCTCTGAAAACTTACATTAGAAAGAATTTTAACATCTATGCATACGAAAAACAGCTATCTAGAAACATGAATGGAAGAGTACAAGGCAAGGATTTTAAACCTGACATTAGCATAGCAAACCAACCTGGTTTGCGTGAACTGAGGAGGAAGTTTTCCCAGTGCCCATCTTTCATTTCTAAAACCAGAACAGTCCCCGTACACTGGGACCGATTGGTCTCCCCACTTGACACAGCAAACTAAAACTTAGATCCTCAGTATCTCTTTATAAAGCCGTGAACTCAAAGTAAATCATAAACATTTGAAAGAGATAATGTACGCTGTTTAACATTTTGATTTTTTAAAACAGTTCAGAATAATACTTATTTTGTTTGCATATTTTAAGGAAAATGTAAATAAACCCTAAAAGGCTTTTGAAAACCCTACGAGTTTACTTTTCACTTTCTATTACCAAGTTAACTGGCTTTTAAGTGGTAGTTTATTAAAAGTCAAGAAAAACAAATAAAATGAACTACATTATCAGTTATTTAACCCAAATGAAAATTTTATGAATTCCTAGCAGAAGAACTTTCAGGTCATTTTTATTAAATGATTTAGGTTACATAAAGCACCTATTAATACAATTTTATTTTTTATATTGCAAAGTGGTACTGAATTCTTGGCAAACTGTTAAAAGTAATAGGAAAGCCTGTCCATTTTAACACGAGTTAAGGCAGTGAAAAATTTACATGTTCAAAGTGAAAAACGTACAAAAGATAAAACTTGAGCTGAGCTGCAGCTGAGCTCCCAGGTGGCTCAGCTGGTTGGAGCGTGTCCTCGCATGTCCCATCAACCACAAGGTTGCGGGTTCGACTCCCACAAGGGAAGGCGGGCTCCGCGCCCTGCAACTAATAATGGCAACTGGACCTGGAGCTGAGCTGCGCCCTCCACAATTAAGATTGCAAGGACAACAACTTGACTTGGAAAAAGTCCTGGAAGTACACACTGTTCCCCAATAAAGTCCTGTTCCCCTTCCCCAATAAAAAAAAAACTTAGAAAAAAGAAAAATGTACAAAGATAAATATTAGCATGGTATGATTACCTTTTACTTAATCATATCTTTGTGCCAGAAAACAAAATTCTCCTGTGATTTGTTTTTTAATGTTGAAATCACAGAGTCTGAATACTACTCCAAAGTTATTAAAGAAGCAAAGGTCTAATCTGTTTAGAAGAAATGTGAAGCCTTCAGGAGTTATTCACAAATAATTACTACAAACAGGCTTTCTTGACAACAAACTTTCAATCACACACATATGACTAGTTAAATAAAACACAGAAATAATTGGCTTTTCAACATAAATCATTAATGCACAAAAGATACTGTTTTAGACATTACTTCAAAATAAAACTTTTTCAAAAACAATTATAGGCCTGCATTTAAACTACCCAAGTTATACATAATTTATACAATTTAAGAACAAAACCCTTTTAAAACAAGCTATGTCTGTGACTAATTTGAGTGTGGGGCTAAACTGCCTTAGAAAAAGATTTAAATGACAAGGACATTTTAATGCATCTTATTTGGGTCTCAAAGAACACTACTGAGGTTGACCATTCTCCCTACGAGTCACTGGCAATCTCTGTTACTACAGGTGTGTGAAAGGGTTAGCAGACCTACATGTGCATAAATATCAGAATCCTACACACACCCACACAATGTGTGCTCTGCATCCGTGGAGATAATGTGCGTCTGCATCAGTGTTAGCACTGACATGAATGTAAAATCCCATGCAATGAAGAATGAGTGCTCATGAAATCATTATCCCCTCACTAGATGATCAGCTTTCCGAAGACAGGGCTTGCTTCTGTTTTTCTTCCATTTCCCTAAAGCCCATAAAAGTGCCTGGGCATCAATAGATGGTCAGTGAACATGTTTAATTAATAGAACATATGATGGTCATTGAAATCTTGTCTGTTGGAATAACCGTTAACAGTAAATACTTGTGAACTTTATTTAAGAACGAGTTGAAAGAATCAGATTTGTTTTGGGAAGCAATTTCTCATATACTAGTATTTATCCCAAAACAACACAGTATGATAATCATGTGATAGCCACCTTGTCTAAAATTGTTGTACCTCATATTTAGAAAGATGTTTTCCCCATTGTTGTTACAGAAGGTAACACAAAATTTTAACTAAAATGAATATTAACTCAACAAGAATACACCCTTTGCACTCACTGTGCAGGACCCACATGACTTTCAGATTAAAAATGACAATTTTCCCCATATTTAAATTTAAATCTATATTCTACTTCTAAAGGATCTAAAAAATGGAGAGCAAGTGAAAAAGTCAAATTCACCATGGCTCGACTAGGAAAACCATTATATTATCACAGCTGATGATTCATTCAAACAATACAGAATATGAACTCTGCCAGACACTGGGCCGGGCTCTGAAAAAACAAAGGCAACAAGACAGACACCAGCCCTGAACTCACGGAGTTTGTAGTATTGTAGACAAATAACCAAAGGAACAAATAATATAATCACAAATTATGGCAAGTGTTATGAAGGAAATGGGGTACAAAGATAAAGAGTAAAAAGGGGAAACCAACTTTAAATAGTATGGTCAGGACAGTATGAGATGAGGAAGTGGCATTTCGGTCGAGATCTGAAGGATGACAAAAACTCAGTGATGTGAAAAGCAGAAGGAAACACATTCTAGGCATAGAAAATAGCAAGTGCAAAAGCCTGAAGTGGGAAAGAGCTTAGCACTTAGAAGAACTGAAAGAAACCTTGTTACTTGAGCAAAGATGAAGGGGGTTAGGGTGGGGACACCATCTGTGGCTGAAGGAGTAAGCACCAAAGAATGTATATTAACGTGTAACAGGAAACCATTAAAAGATTTATGTAGGGAACTAATAAGATGCCACAGGAGATCTCTCCTTGCTGTGTGGGGAATGAGACTGGGGAGTAAGGATGGGAACTGATGGTGGCCAAACCCCTGCCTTGATACATTTATTAAATTTCACCATCTGTACATTTATTAAATATCACCATCTGTATAAGGCAAGGGAGCACATTTCAAAGTTGTTTCTTTTCCTCTGAATTTCTGAATACCTTTTTAACCATCCCTCATTTTTCTACTAACAACCCATTATTTCAAATAAATATAATCAACATATCCCTAAGAAAAGCTCTAGATTCAGAAGGCCCATTTTTTACATCTTGGCTCTTCTGCTTACTAGTTTTGTGAAGACTAGTTTTTGTGCCCTTACCTGTAAAGTGGGGATAATAATAGAATTTATTTCTTAGACATATTATGAAGATTATATCACATAATCTGTATAAACCTCTTAGAACAGTAGGCTAATAAGAATTAAATAAAATCATCCATATAAAGCTCTTGGCAACTGCATCATTATATCGAAAGTAACAGTTACCATTCTTTTAATTAAATTATTATTTAAAGGCAGCCTCAGAAGTCTTCCTTTATTGGCTATCCTTTATGAATTGAAAAATACAATGTATCCTGGAAAACTCAAGTCCAGCAGAAAATACAGCAACTGCAATTGTGACTTCCCAATTAATGAAATCTAATCAATAAGTGGGTAAATATAACATTATCACTGTGTCAGCTGAACCATCTGAATTACCATTCTCCAGCATTCTGGGGAGTGGAGGGTGTGAGGAATAACGTGAAGATTCAGTTATTGAGTAGTTAAACAATGTCCACATAAAACAGCATGAAAAATATAACATAGGAAGAGCTTGTATTAGAGAAGGCAAACTAGCAATGAGCTTGCATAAGGATTAGCTAGACCACCATCAATATGTATTTTAAAAGTATTTTATTTATGGAGTGGCTGGTTAGCTCAGCAGGTTAGAATGTGGTGCTGATAACACCAAGGTTGCTGGTTAGATACCCACATGGGCCACTGTGAGCCATGCCCTCCTTAAAAAAAAAAGAAAAGGTATTTTATTTATAATTTCAGTAACAGGTTCTCAGCTTCTCAATATATGCTTTCATAACATTAGGTGGGTGCAAAAGTAATTGCAGTTTTTGCAATTATTTTTAACCTTTTAAACCGCAATTACTTCTACACCAACCTAATACCTGTATTAGCATCTAACAACCACACGTTTTTGTTTGTGTTGTTATTAAATACTGTTGCTGATTAGATATCAACTCCTTAAAAGAATAAAACATGTCTGTCTTGCTCAACAGGGTACCTCCAGGCCTAGGTGGAGGTCAGAATCTTAGTGGGCAACTCCAGTGGGTGCGATGGGGCACTGCCAGACTCCAGCCAGGACTCCTTTCCAGAACCGTGGCTTCTCCTCCTCCCAGCTTCCAGGCGCACTGGCTGCTGACTGCTCATAACTGCCCCACTCAAGGCTTCATCAATGCAGTACAGCAAATGCCCAGCCTCCTTGCCCGGAACTCAGAACCACTCGGGAGGGCCATACCAGCTGCAAAGCGCATGGGTTCACCCCTCTATTGTAACTGCCTCACAGTTCAGCTTCTTCTTTCTGTCCTCACTCCCTTCAGTCTCGCCTAGGTGCTCACCAACACTCCTCCTGCTCATAAATCTCGGACTGTTTCCCAGCAACTTGTCCTAAGACACTGCCCAACAAACACACGTAGAATGAATGAATGATTCTGCCAATAGACCCATCCATACATACCTTTCAAAAGAAAAACACATTCTTAAGGCATAGCCAACAGATAAACTAGTAATAAAGATGTCAATAAACTTTACAAATATAATCCTACCATTTCAGTTCACTATTTTATTTAATGTTAAATAAAAAGAATTACTATCAGAACTGATTTAGTATCTTGTCCTCCAATTTGAGACCACAAACCAATTAAAAGGCAGATGGCATTAGTTCTTTAGGAATTTCAAAAAAAAACTATTTTCATTTTAATGGAGAAAATGATATATGGTTAACATAGGTGTCTTGAACCCATTCATTTCTTTCAAACTTCCACACCCAACTACTTTTTTCATAAGAATAGGCCTAATATTTACTCAAAGGCAAAAGTGATTTAATTCCAGCAATAAAAAGCTCAGTTTTTTAAGACAAGTTAATATCTTTTTAAATTGAAAAAGCAGCTTACATCTCTTCAATATTCTAATTTTATTACATAAAGTGATTAAAATTGAATACATAAAAAAAGGAAAGTTTTAGCTTTAAGATCAAAAAATAAGGAGACATAATAAAAATGGTGGTGCGGGAAATACATTCAAGCTTATTTTCTTCCACATAAAAAACTGAAGTCCCCCTGGGGCTATTTACAATCTTAAAGTGCATACTTTAAAGAGTTGGGATTCAAAAAGTATAGTTTTTCCACTTCAAAAATCAATATTTATCTCAGACCACAAGCTGCAATCTTAATTGTTTTGGTGGGAAGCTCTTCAATTTTAATGGATATAAAAAGAGAATCTACTCTGTTCACCAACAACTAGAATGATGTTCTCAAGTATATCCTCCTATCACCTATCCCTTAACTAGCCTTCTGAGACTTAAGTCTCTCTCTGACCTAAGATGTTTTGAATGCCTTACAATTATTGCTTTACTGGCACTTTGATGACTCATAATTATTTTTAGGATCAAAACTCTAACGTAACCACCCTCTGGTCTGCCAGTATTCCCTAGTATCAGTGAAACATACACATCTATTGCCCACAATTAAATTAACTTCCTCTACCTACAAACACTATTATTCAAAGAAAGTTTACTGAAAGTCAGGAAACAGATTGTGAAGAGTTACTGAATTCCATAAGCAGAACTTGAAACAAAAGTTTATTTCTGCCAGTAACAGCAAGAGGCTACATATGCAACTTAGATTGTCCTGCCCTCCTTTGCACCTTATCATATGCAAATACAAACATCTCTCTCGGCAGAAGCATAGAAATAAATCATTTTCTTAAAAAGTAATGGTCTCACTGAATTCTACTTTCCAACAAAATTTAAACATTTTATTTTATATTATTCCTTAAAGCATTATTCATATCACACTCAATTACTCCTTTTATCTTTCTCAGTAATGTCAAAATCTCAATAGTCCAATTTAAAACAAACAAACACACCAAGCCAAAAAAAAAAAAAAAAAAGTTTAAAATTCTCTTCACAAACAGAAGAAAAGCAATTCCTGGAGAAAACAATTCTACTCAGATATGGCAGAAAATCTGGAGAGCATTAGGATATCTAATTATCACAATTTGGAAGCAAGAAGAAGCAATGGAGAAAATCAAGTAGATGGTAAACATGAGAATCATTGTTAAATATTAATTCATGAATAAATAAGAAAAATGGTAATCATTTTAACGATTCATCTCTGCTTTCCCAACTCTTCTCCATTAAGACAAAACCATGAAGACATATGAAGGCGGCCCTCGGGCCGTGTACACAGAATTGGCACTCAGGAGATGTCGATATTCCAACACTGGAAAGCATGACTCATCCAAGTCGTTACTCCTTTAGGTGACCAATTACAACCGAGACTGTATCTGCATGCCAAACCAGTCCAAAAGCTCACTCTTCAGACACAATAAGAGTTAAAATGGAGCTCCCCTGTGGTGGTGGGTTCAAGCACATTTCACTGTGCACTGACATTAGCTAGAACTTAAGTGAATATAATCTTCTACAATAGGTTAAGGAGGGTTAGGATAAAAGGCAACTATATAGCCAACCGCTGTTTTGGGTAGCTACTGGAACATGGTTGGTTTGTGCATCATTTTACTCTAAGTTCTACACATACTTGTGTTCGGAAATACAGTAGAGGAAAGAAAGCATTTTTAAGAGTGAGAGTACGAGCAGGATAAAGCAACAGTTAAAATGGTGAATGCTATGAAAATCTTCTGGCCTTTTAAAGATTCTGTACACAATAGAGTTCTCTCTCCAGAGAACATCACTACACAAAACCAAAAGGGACCACATACTTTAGCAGCAGGTTCTGGGAATTACTAAATTACATAAAATTAATGGAATGTGGTTCTTTGCAATGAATAAATTTATAAATAAATGTTGAGTGCCTTACGCTTTTTATTCCACTGGGTGAGCTGCTAGAGTAATCAATTCAATAGACATTAAGGAGGCGCACTACATGTCTGAGGGGCAGCTTGACTTTTTCTCCTTGTCCTTATCCAGATTCCTTTCTGTGTTGAAGAAAAAATAATCAGGTTGGTCTCTGAATTTAAATCTGGAGTGCCGGAAGGTCATATATGCAAATAGGATAAAAATTAAAAAGAAAAGCAGCGTTTAGATAAGCCAAAGACACAAGTGTATACAAATAAACATAAAAAAATATTAAAATGTTTGAAAATAAATCAACTATTTTCAATTTACTTAAAACTTTGTAATATTCAGAAGATCTTTCTAAAAGTTACAAAAACAGAAACTATGGCTGGAATTTCTGTGGTCCAACCCAAGAATACAAACTAATGTCCTAAGTCCAAGTGATCCACATTTAAACCTTCAGAGGCAATAGTAAGCCCCATGGGCATGTAAGTAAGGTTCTTCCTACAAAGTGATGGTGGGTAGAGTAAAAAAAGAAATGACTTAAGCTTTACTTCCTGTAATTAGGCAAATCTCTACATCCCTATGAAAAGTTACTTCATCAATACATTGTCAGTATCATTCTTCTTAGCTACCTCATAGTTTTGACAGGAAAGCCACATAAAGATAGTGTGTGGAAGGGTTCTGTAAATTTTAGAGCACGATACAGATGAAAGGTAACAGCGATACTAGATGCAGTATCAGTGCTGCTGTCTCTACCACAAAACAAGCGCTCAACAATATGTGTTGATTGAAAAAATGACCATTTAAAAATAATTTTTAAAACCTAAGACCAGATCACCAAATGACACCAATACGTCACATTATATTAACATTATATTCTGGAATGTTCTAGTAATCTATAAAAATCGCCAATATTAATCCAGTTCAGATATTGGACATTGCTTACTATTTACCAGGCCCTCTTCTAAAGACTTTACAAATATTAACCTGACAACACCTCCCTGAGGCAGACTCTAATATCAGAATCTGCTTCATCTATCTATCTTTACTTACAGATGAAGAAGATTGCCTAACTCACAATACAGGGCTAAGTAATTCATCAAAAATTACTGAAGTCTGCAAGCGGAAGACTCAATTCAAATCTAAAAAAGTATGGCTCTAGTAACCATGCTTTTAAACTAAAATGAATTCATTAACCAGTGGCAAATAGGTAAGTAAGTGTGTCTGTACAAACATTACAGTATGTGACCAAAGTAATATTTTCAGATAAAATCAATTTGGGAACGTCATTAATTGTGCTACACAGTCATAATTCTTTTATATTCTGGAGCTAACTCAACGTCATTGTATCTATTATATGGACTCCTTGTTTCACTCTTCTCTCTGCCTTCAAAATGTTCCTTCTCCATACCGCAGATATGTTCACAATTGTCTATCTTTAGTTTTGTTAAAATATGAAAATGCTTAAACATGTGGAATTCTTAAACAAAATAAAAATCATTATAGAGACACCTAGATTATGTGAATGTTGCCAGTCATTGGTTCATTAACTATTTACTGCTGACTGCTATAAGCATTATGTTAGGTACTGAATGGGGATAGGCTAGCAATTAAAGACATAACCTTAATTATTTTTAAAGCTAATTAACACAAAAAACATATTTATATGAGACAGCTTGGAAATTACGTTTTTTAAAAAACACATACCTCCAAGCGAAAACTGATAGGCTACTAGTTGAATAAAAAAAGTTCTGAAGAGAAAGAGAAAGGGTCAGCTTCTGAGGAGAGATGTGCCAGAGAACAGAAATGAAGTTAACTCCATGTGCTTTACATTTTTCAGTACAAAAATACGTAAGTTTAATAAAATATAGGAGAACTGGATTCTCCATCCATTTCTCCCATCAAGAATTTCTGTGACCTCCAGGCTATCTGCATGGGTCATTATCAGCATTAAATCAAGAAATCTGAGTTTTTGAACCCTTGAACTAGGGCTTCTGCTACCACTAAATCTGTCATCTATTACCCACTAATACGGCAGCAGCTCATGCAGTGGACTACTACTGGGTTAAAGCGAGCAGAGAGGTTGATAGTGAGCATGGTAGTGTCTCTACCAACAGTGGTTCAAAAATTTGGAAAACATTTAAAGCAAAACCATTTTCTCTTATATCCCAGCCTTTACAATCTATAACTTAGAAAACTCTTCATCTGTTTTTCTTCTGCTCATCTTACAACTGCCCAACACCCACCCGTCAATCTGTTCCAGGCAGCTAACTCCCTTACACCATACATATGCACATACACACACAAATGTGGGCACACATGCACACACCTCTTCATGGACACAGCACATGCTCTTATTCACACACCTCAGGACACAGAACATATTACCTATTCTGAACCACCTCTATAAGCTTTCGGTGGAGAAAGAGCACAGGAAGTTACAGAATGGGTCTGTGAAAGAAGTGTACGGTTAACAACTTTTGGCCAAGAGTGAGACGTCCGGAGTCAAATCCCAGTTCTTCACTTCATGCCTGCGTGGTCTTGAGTGGTTAGTCTTTCCAACCTCCACTCTTCTCATTCACTGAATCTTGGATGAAGAAATAGCTAACACAATTTCCAGTGCAAAACTCTTCATTCGTGAAAGAATACAAGTGAATTCAAAGGGAGACAGAATACTTTTGATTTACATGATAAGGTTTCGGTATTTTTATATATGTATATATATATAAATATATATATATATATATAAAAGGAGAGAGAGGATCAAAAATTTCTTTCTCAGGAAGGTTGGATCACGGTCTCTTATTGAGTAGCATGTAGGCTTCTTTATGCCGAAGGCAAGGTGACAACATTTTCCAAATACTGGTAATATTTGAAACATTAGAGTCACATTAGTCACTGTGTCTGATATATTAGTCATGTACCCACATAACAACATTTCAGTCAATGAGGGACCATGTATAGGACCACAGTGGGCCTAAAAACTCCCAGTGATGTCATAGCCCTCATGAGGTCACAGTACAATGCATGACACATGTGTCTGTGGTGGTGCTGATATGAACACACCGCCTGTGCTGCCACTTACAGTAGAACACACACAGGTATGCATAGTACGTCATACTTGATAATGACAAACGACTATGCTACGGGTTTAAGCATTTATGAAACTATACTCTTTATTGTTATATTACAGTATACTTTTTCTACTTATAAGTAAAAATAGTTTGCTGTCAAACAGTATGCTGTGTGAAGCTGGCAGCAGCCTCATACATCTCGTGTTTACTGTGCCTCTGGATTGCATCATTTTCTCTTGTGCTTGATGTAATCTCATGTTGTTTTGTACAGCAACATGCTGTGCAGACTTGTATCCTAGGAGCAATAGGCTATGCCACGTAGCCTACGTGTGTAATGGGCGATACCACCTAGGTTGCTGTTAAGAGGATGTTTTCACGAGGAAATCGCCTGACAACACGTTTCTCAAAACATTAGCCTCATCGTAAAATGTGCATGACAGTCTGGTTTTTAGTGCTGGTGTGCTATTTTAAAACATGTTTCCTGTATACAAGTCTACTTCTTCAAATGTATTTTGTAGAAAAGTCACACCAGGACCAACCTCCAATAATATGCCTATTTTTATTCTCCACCAATGTCTACTCCCCACTGCACAAAAGTTAAGAGTCTATATACCTCTATAGGATTTCCTACTTTTTTGTTGCTGAAGAATGTTTGTGATGATAACGAGAGAAGAGTGGAACAAGGCGGCTATGTCATTAACCTCCTCAATCTGCAAGTTGAACAACCCAGAAACAGCATACAAAGAACTCGGCACATGGAGTACTGACAGCACATTCTACTGAGGGCACGTACCATGCTGATTTTTAATCAAGTCCCTGGAATAAGAGGAAGTTGAGAAATAACTAATGAGGACTGACTAGCAGCACAATGAAAGAGTAGCTGTCCCCAGGCAGACAAGAGAGAAGCCAACAGCTCACATACACGGGTCACACGAAAGGTACGCAGGCAAACAACACAGAATAGATCCAGGTATTTGACGTGACACACTCTTTCTGTATTTTAAAGGAGCTTAAAATATTTTGGTAGCTGTTCCTTGACGCTGTACCATACATGATCTAGTTGAGTCTGGAATCAGCTCATATGGAATTTCAAGTCAAACTGGTACAAAGTCAGAGCACTCCATTCTGCACCATAGTACCTATGTGTGAAAAGTTTAGAGACATTAACTGCGTGGCTCTGTAAGAAACGGCTTTAAAGGAAACGATTTAAAATCATTTCCCAGCTATGTCATAATTTTACACAGATCACTGACAAAAAAGACAAGGGAGAAAACTTGACTCTACCTATGAAACGGGACTATCATAACTGTCAGCCTGCATATATTTCAAAGAGAGCTTGTGAAATTTAATGAGATTGGTGAGTAGTTTCTCCATACATGTTTGAATGGATTTTTCGTTTTAAATGGCTTCCCATCAAGGCTTTTAAAAGATAAAAGGAGATGCAATCTGCTCACACACAGAGAAGGCACAGGCCATTTTCCGATGCTGGGCTCCACACTCGTCCTAGTCTCATTATCCAGCTGCACTTGCCTGCCCCATGCTTAACTCACACCTTCTCCCACAAAGCACCACCTTTCCTTCCAGCTCAGCCTTACCTCAGCGGTGCCAGCATGCCTGCAACCTTCTTGAACACAACACCGAGGACGGGTTTCTGATTTTTCACCTTTTTATTAGTAATACAGACAAGAATTTCGTTAAATCACTATATACAATATACTTTTACCATCACTTTATTTAACTCAATTCACTATCACCTTCTGTAGGTTTGTTTGTTTGTGTTTGATTGTTTTAAAAAGGTCTTGAATTTACCTCTCCTCCAAGGTCACTGCCACCACCCTAGACCAGGTCATCCTCAACCCTCTCCTAAAGCATTTCAAGAGCTTCCTTCCTCTACTCCTCTGTTTACCCAGTTGATCCCTAGAAGACTTATCTTCCCCAAACACTATTCAGTATGTCCTCTAAAACCTGTATCAATCAGTTGCATCTGTGTCCTATTATGATATTTCACAAGTGTACCTGTCACAGGAAACATAAAAAGGCACCCATAGCCAACTAGGTTTGAGATATTCTGATTGCTATATACCCCTCATGGAATTTCATTGTGTACATTAATATATTAAAATCTCTTTAATTTTGAGGTGCAGAAACCCGTGTACCTTTCTTTAATATACCATATCCCATACTTTTTTTGATAAAGGGACTCTTCCTTGCCCCAAAACGTGCTCTAATGGTACCATTTAGGAAATGCTACTGCCATGTATCAGTTCCAAGCACTTCTCTGGCTTTCAGTTCCCGCCTCCATCCTTGAGAACTCATGGTCACCAGCTTCCTGTCACTTTCCTTCACCTCGGATGTCGGATGTCCACAGCCCAGTCTCTGCAAGTACGTTATAATACCCAACTCTTTCCCAACCCCATTCCTCATGTTGTGTCTCTGTCCATCTCCACCTCCTCCTCATTTCTATGCAGTTAAATCCTGCTTAGGCTTGTGATTTATAAATATTAATATATTTGGTTAAACTTTGATGCTAATGAGGCAAAAGTGAAAAGGGTAACTACTCCTAAACCAATTAATTCAACCTTGAATTTGCAGCCTTTTCCTGTAACCTTCACCTTGATCTTCCACTTGTTCCACAAAATAATGTGTAGTACAAATTACAAAGTAACAACCTATGTCACTTTACAGTTTAGACTGCAGGAGAAGCCTTAAGAAGGCAGTACAATGTGAAAAGAACTTGAGTTTCAGAGCCAGAACTGGGTGCGCATTCAATTTCTACATTAGAATTGCTTCCTTGCATTATTCCAGGTAGAATTAGAGATGATGCATTTAAGGCATGCAAAACCTAATTAGTACTGAAGAAATGGCAATTACCAAATTAAAAGGAAACTACTGTTCTTCAGAGATAATCTGTTACATGACAAAATGTAATATGAATTTTTATCTCTCAAATGTTTAAATGTACATAATTATTATTGCTTTTCATAAATAGCAAACATCTATCAAATTCCACCGTACATCCACGTGTTCTGGGGATGGGGTTTGTCATCACCACTGTCACTGACTGATAAGACACAGGATCAACTCAATGAATGTTGATTTAACAAGATATGTGTTGGATTGCTGTTTTGTATTTCAAAGTATTATCTGTCCTTTTTTCCCAAAGGCACTAAAGATACCAATCTGGATTCCAATTGCTACATACTGACGATATTGTCAAACTGTGATCACCAGATGGCCTTTTTTTCCTGAAGAATCAGTTTAATACAATGATTAAAACAAAAAATTAGGTTGTTCTTTCTTTCGAATAAAGTATCTTTACAGCCTATAAGAGAAGAATGCTTTCAATTTTATAAGAGAAACTGTACTTCCATTGAATCCAAAGAAAATTGCCTTATTTTTATCTTTAACGTTTTTATTATACATTAATATTAACTTATGAGGGAGAACTAGTACCAATGATTTTCTTACTTCTCAAATTATCTCATAAAATTATGTTTATATGCAGACAAATGTAGAATGGTGAGAAAAAAATGACAGAAAATCCTTTAAAGTTTCATTTACTGCAGCAATGAATACACGTTATATGCATATATATACACAAATATTTCTTTTATTTCTCTCTATGTTCCCCCAAAGATATTTTTTTTTCCTTCTATATGATGCCAATAGATGAAGGGTCTTAGATATTTTTACTCATGTTTTGCTAATCACAAAACTCAATTCCAGAGATTTTTTTCTACTGTGTGAAAATATGGCTGATACACAGTATACCTAGTTGCTAAAAGTAAACGGAAACATCCACGTAAGTTACACAGAACCAAAATTAAGTTGGATCCAACAATGACTATTCCTTTGGAATATGGTACACTAACTTTTTGTCCTCTAGAATCACATACCATTTGTTTGTTACATGTTCTATAATTGCTGAGCATGGGGAATTCTGTAAAGCTCTTCTGAATAATAGAAAACAAAAATGCTGTAGAGATTAAAAGCAGTGTGAAAGTCGCAGATGAATCAAAGGTGTACAGTAACAACTGCCACTTCAAGGAAAGTACATTCTAACACCCTCTTTCTTTGCTTTCCCAAAAGGTTCAAAAATAGTGTATCAATTTTTGCCAACTGGAAGAAATGTTTGCCATTATCCAAAGCAAAAAAAGCAAAGTAGGATGTCAACCTCCGCCTATGAGCAAGCATACATGTAAATACCAAGATGGTGTCTGTGGTGGTAATGAAAGTCACAGTATAGTAATAAGCCATACTCTATCTCATTAATCAAAGAATTAAACAGGTGTCCCTTCAGAACCAGAACTCAGAACCAGATTCACCTGCTAGAAAGGTGCTCCTTTCAGAAAGGTCACATCTTGCTGAAAAGGTGCACAGTACCCATTTCTCATTCCTGAAACTATAGTTTTAAGACAAAATCCATTCTGAGGAGCAAACATTAGTAACCCCAAATTCCACATAAGAAGACTGCCTACATGTACAATGACACTCAGTAATATGCAGCAGAATCCATACCTAAAGTCCAAAGTCCACGTCTTTAGCCAAAATTACCATGCTGGTCTCCGTATTGCCAGTACACTGCCATTTTAATCTGTTCTTATTTTTCCACCTTAGTCTCAAAAGAATAAGACAAACATGAATTATTTCTTGGTTTGTCTGTCATATTACTAAACAGAGATTTGGTAGGGTTGTAAATAAAGTAGAGAATTACTGAAGAAATATAAACATCCACTCAATTCAAATATAATTATTTCTTACCTTTCTTCTGATTTATATGTGATTTCTTTTTCTCAGTTGGTGATTACTCAACAATGAAAACTTAAACACACCACTATAAAACTGATGAAAAAGGGGTCTGATGGAAATCCCTCTACTCAAATTTTTAACTCCACGGTAATGGTTTTTAACTACATCTATACTGAAAAGTGCTGTAACTTTAGAGTTCCAGACCCTCTGAGGACTATATATTGGCCCCATACAGGTCCATATATAACTGTTTTTAATGGATAACTGAAAGTACAAAACAAATTACTATTAGTATTAACTTATCCTTTATACATTTGCAGCCTGGCCCAGAGGCTCAATTCCCTTGAAGTAATTCTTGAAGTAATTCTTAAAAGATATATCTATCTTATTTGACAGTTTGCTCTGTCATCAGCCTTATTAAACCATCAAGCCCACACTTACCATCTGGGGGAAGTGAAACACTGGAGATCCAAGACTGTTACCTGCATCTGGCTCCAGGAGTTTGCCTCTTGGTAAGTCATGGGCCCCCACACAGAGAGAAAAGGACTCTGAGAAACCTGACGGAGAGGGGCACCCCTCCGAGGGACTGGAAAACCAACCCTGATTGAGTTACTACGTCCAAGAGTGACTTCTAAGTTCTCCCTAACCACCACCACTTTTCCCATAAGAGGATGGCCTGGGTTTGTTCCTAATCAATACTGAGATAAATCTGTTCAGAAACCTCTACTGTTCTATTACATATCATGTGTAAGAATTAAGTGTTGTTACACCAAAACCCATCTTTCCTTCTATCCCAGCTTAAATTAAGCCTGGGGAGAAAAACATACTTTAGGGCAAAGACACGCTTTAATCTGTCAACGTATGTGGTCAAACTCAACCAGCTGTCAAATATACGTTTCCAAGATTCCTGGTCCTACACCAAGCTCTGATCGGAAACAAAAAGCTTTCACACATGCAAATAATAGACAAAACCACAAACTGAGATTGATCATGAAACGTTTTTTTCTGCTTAGGTTTACTTAATGAAGTCAAAATATGATTATCCCAAATGGTATAGCGTCTATAACTGACAACCACTAAACAGAAGATCCCTGCTATACTACTTTTTAGCATACAAAATTATATCTGTGAGAAGCAGATGGTCAATGTCAACTTGGCACCATTCCACCATCTGCTCTGTGCGTAGCTAGTCCAGTTCAGAGCTTTTACTTAAAGATAAAAGGAAGACAATAATATTGTTGAAGCCAAGAGAAGCCTTCTTCCTGGAACTGTCCCAACATGTGAAATACATACACCAAATACCTTCAAGGGGAACAACTTATCTAAGATATATCAATGTCTTATTTTCATTTAACTAAAATCTAAATAACAACATTCATTTCTATGGTACCCCACAGGTATTTGCTTAACAGGATAAGAAAAAGAGTAACAATTATACAGCAGGTCCTCGAATAATGTCATTTCCTTATGTCATTGATGAGGAAAAAAAAGTATTGACTCCTGGCTGGGGTCATATTCTATGTGGAGTTTGCATTTTCTCCTCATCCACAGACTCTGGTTTCCTCCCACATCCCAAAGATGTTCACATGAGGTGAATGGCACGTCCACACTGTCCCAGTGTGAGTGAGTGTGAGTGTGGGTGGCCCTATGATGGAAGGGCGACCTATCCAGGGTGGACCCCACCTTCCGCCCTGAGCTGCTGGGATTGGGCCAAACGTGACCCTGAACTAGAATAACTGAATTGGAAAATAATAATCTTACTTGTTTTTATTATTCTTTCTTAAATGTATGTATAGCTCAAATTTATTTCCATGTTTAATATTAGAAGTGTTTTGCATCTTTATTTAGAAGTTTGGTGATGTTTTCGTGACCAGAAATATGTCACAGGAATTTCACTCTTATTTCTATCAATCAGCCTATGGTAAAATTGGTTTCTTTATACATCGTTTCTCTTAAAGTAGCAGTTCCAAGAACCAAACAATCAGTTTAAATGAGGACTTACTGTACTGAAAAAAAAAAAAAAAAGGATATAAAGAATAGATTGCATATACCACAAGAGGATACATAACAATAAAAACAACAGTTTAAACACTCTTGCTGAGTGTGTTTTTCATTTGCTACTACAGAGCATAAAGTGTGTTAATGAAGGAAAATCTTCACAGCACTGTGGCTTCATATCCAATTGTAGCACAAAAATAGGTATCTTTTGCACCATCATATAATCTTTACTTTTTTGCACTTACTGTACTGAAAAATGCAAAATGAAATCTATACTAGACCTTCTACAGAGGGGGCCAAAAAATGTATGTACATTTTAAGAAAGGAAAAAACTGTATTAAAATTGTAATACTCAATATATACCAATAACAAAAGATGACAAGTCACGTATATATATATACACATATATATTTAATACAGTATATATATATACTTGACACCTCTGGCATTTTCAAGATGAATTAGAGGTTATCCTTTATTCAAAAATCATATATTTCAACCTGAATGCAATAAATATTACTCATTACAAAATGTACAAAGAAATTACCTTTTATAAAATTATTGTTTTATAAATGTATTATAATACATAAAATTAGCAGTTGTAAATCAAGTAGATGATATGCTACACATGTAAGTATGGTAGATAATACGGCACACCTTTCTGTCGCACCTAGGTGTATCAGGCATGGTTCCAGTTGCTTTACATCTGTTAGTTCTTCAGTCCTCAAAACACCCTATCCAGGGACAGCTACGTAATTTGCAGGGCCCAGTGCAAAACAAAAATGCAAGTCCCGTGTTATAATTGCAGGATAAAAGCTTTTTCCTTTCTTCCATGGCCTGTCCCTCTCATGAAATATTTGCAGGGCGAAAGCAGATATCCACAGGTGCCTGGGCCCTCTCCTGTCCCTGACACGGAGCGCATGCCCCACTGGTTGATCCGACTCCCTGTCCCCAAGCCCAGGCCCCACTGGAGGCACAGGCAGGCAGAGGGAGCAGGAGAGGGGGCAGCACAGAACCCCTCCAGAGAAGCGGGAGGCAGGCGCAGGAGGGACCACCTGTGAGCCAAGGCTCCAGGCCCCATCTGACCTCAGAACAAACCGGAAATCCAAAGTAAAATTTATTAAGAATATCGAGATATGACCACAGAGCATTAAACTCCAACACAAGGCTGCATTCTGAATGCCAGACCACGTGCGATGTCACTGGTTGCATGCCCTAGAAGCTCCCCTGTCCCGAAAGAGGGGACTAATAAACACTATTATTTCTCCATTTTACAGGTGAGGAAACTGAAGCACAGAGAAGATAATTAACTTCCCCAAAGTCTCCCAGCATATAAGAGGCAGAGTCAGAATTCAAACTCAGACAAGATTCACACAAAATCTTGACTTTAGGGTCTATTTACACAACACTAAAAGGAAATTTAAAGAAATATATATTTTAGTCTCTATGTAGTCCACTATTTCTAAATAACAATTTCTAATCTATCCATATCTAAAAGGCACATGCACAATTATTAGTTATAAAATCATATACAAAAAAACCAGGAAAAAAATCTAAACTTTATTCATTTATGTAAATGACACCCAGATATAAAAAGTTAACTATTTGCTGATTTTCATTTCCAGAAAAGAAGAAAGAGGATGAGGACTATATTATATGCATTAGCAGTATATAGCTGCCTTATATGTTGATATCTGCATTTCAAAGATCTGGTGTCATATATTTACATAAATATCTGGGTCCTAAAACAGCATTCTAAGTGTGACTTTAAGGTTTTTCAGAAACATGAAAATAACTGTCAGTACTTGAACCCCAAGCAATCATATGACCTCTCTCTTGCACTTCCACATCTTTCTGTACACCCTTCCTCCTTCTTGACTAATATCTCCTATAACCGCAAACACCTGGTATCATCATCCTATCTAATTATAAAAAGAGTTTTCTCTTAAATTTCCCCATCACTTAGGCCAATTAAAAACGCCAATGTCCCAATTCATTTGTTCATTGACTATTTATTGAACAAATCCGATGTGCCCTGTAGACTTTAAATTGCATGTGTGCAGATTATCTGATTAAGCTAACACCATAACTGACAAATTCTGATAACATTATGATTTAAATAAGAGCTCTAGCACTTAAAGCACTATCGCACACTCACACTATTCTGGGCTTTCCAATGAAGCAATCCCTGCTGTATCATACCAGTGTGTATATGAAAAGAAGAGGGAAAAAATAGAGCCTCTCTTTTATGATCCACCTTAGAAAAAGAGAAGCCAATTCCAGATTTCTTGGTGGGGATATGGCAAAGCACATAGCCTAGAAAATTACAAAGGACAGAAAATCACTTCATTGCTGTAGTCACCCTGTGCCCCCCCCACCTCCAATTTCTAATCATTCAACTTCCTTTCTACAGTGACAGATGTTTTAGAGTTGTATCATACCCATGCCAGTTAAGATAAAAAAAATAATAACTATCTTTCCAAATAATGTAATCCAAACTGACCTACTCAGTATGATTCAGTTTCTTCCAACTCCCAGCAGAGTTTGCTCTTCCAGTTACAATTTAGTAATTTGTACCAAAGGTATTGGTTTGCACATCGGCCTGAAGCAGTAAAACTGTGAGGTCAAGGGCTGAGTCTCTCTCATCTCTGCACTCAGTGAGAGAACCTAACACGTATTAAGCACTTAGTGAATAATGAAAGAAACAATTATCAGATATAATTCATAAGTTTATCATTTCAGTTTGGATACTGGTTCACACCTGTGATCAGCAAATAAACGATAAACATTCTTGAACTGAGGTAAAAATAGTTTTATTTCCATTTTTTAAAAACTGCCTTGCATTTTGAATTTTTAAAAAGCAAGAATCAGTGATTTGGTGATTGCTCTGTAACATTTTTCAAACTCCAAAATGTTAATTATTATAATAATGAATGATGATAGTTCTTGGCAATGTCTCTATGAATAAATATTAAATAATATAATTTCTATTTTTTTAAAGTATTCCTTCATACACTAAAAAACTAGAACAGTGCTGACTGACATCTTTCATACAGAAAAATCAGGGTGGACATTGTGTAATCGGATTTTGAAGATCAACTTCATTTAGTAAACTTAATAAGATAAATCAAATAAGTATTAATTGACCATTCCCTCTGTTAAGCTAAATGTTAAATATTAAGTCTTGCCCAAGTTTTGCTGCTATAGACTATGATTGTCTATAATTTTTTTTTTTTTAATACAGACACTCAACCAACATTTAATGACCTTAGCTTGTTTCTCTCTCTAGACTACAAAATTCTGGAAGACAAACCCTTCATCCAATTAATCTTTGTATATTCCATCATGCAAAATACAGAGTATTATGTGTAATTAACAGGAAAAGAGCAGTGTGGGAATGAACAAATCCTTCCACTCCACAACACTGGAACATGAAAAGCACAATGAGGAGAAAAAAAGCATGAGTTCTAGGACGAAGATGTGAAGTTGTACAAGAAAATGTTTCCTTCCTTTTCTTCGAGGAGCCAGAAACCTTCAAATTTCACAAATTTCACAATGGAAAAGCCTATCCTTTGTACTTCCAATTTTATTTATCCCTACCCCCAATCACCCTGCCCCCAATCCACTGCAAATCCATCCTCCGAGGCTTAGCCTCTAAGATTTCTCTTATAACAAGCATCCTAAGACTGCCTCCTTTTCATTACTGATCAAAACATCCATTTCCTTACTGTAGTCTATGTCACTTCTGGAAAACAAGAACTAACTCACATTACACTGCAATATTTAATAAACAACAACCGCAGGTATTTGTGTTTATTAACTCCTATAAATCACTGAGGCAGAATATCTTGCTTTGTTAAAAAAAAAAAAAATGGGGAGGGCTCTGTCAACAATTCAGAGAGATGGCACTTTGGTGAAGGAGAATCAGCATCTCTATCTCATTTCCAACTTGACACCTCTATTGCCCCTTCCTTCTCTCCTCAACTCAGTAGTTTTTATTCTTATTTCATCAGAAAGCCAAGGTTCTCTACTCTCACTGTTCTTTTTAAAAAGGTAAAAATATCGTGTCTCCATATTATATCTGCTGCTTTTATGTAAAAATTGTATTTTCATTTTTTGGTCATTACATTTTTCAGAGCAACATAAATAGTTCACCTTGCACTTACGAAACACCAAGCCCTGCATGAAGATAACAATGGGGATAGAAAACAAATTAAGACACGGACTATCTTCACCAATATTTCATGATATTTTATCACACTTTGCATATTTATAATGATCAATTTTATTTTTAAATTAATTAAAAGCTGATTCTAATATCTTACTAGCAACTAAAAATAACTGAAGTCTGTAAACATAAAAGCAGTCTCTTCTTGAAATGTTAACCTTCTGAAAGTAAAAGTGAAATTTTAAACATTTAAATTGAAGATTTATTTATTCCTTCTTTTCTTTTGATATCATACACTTCTGTATGGTGCTACATGTATTTAAACACTGTGTTCAAAAGCGTACTGACACATTAGAGGGATGTTTAAAATTAGAGGGATGTTTAGCTGTCCCTTTTGTTACTGCAATCAATGTCAGCACTGTATTAATGTTACTTTATCCTAAGGAACCATAAAATAATCCTCAAATCTACTTTACTGTTTACCTTTCTCTTTCCTCTCCCTTTTTAAAAGTAGGATAATGAATCCTTTTAAGTCACTTTCCTGTCTTTTTTCTACACTATAGTCACAAATCATTGGTGAATTTCCAATATGTCTAACAATTTATTTTCTTTTCTGCCCTTGGAACTGGTACTGGTCTTCTATTCACCCCTCTTACTATATCAAGATTTTTACTGAAAATATGTATTACAAATTGTAACAAAGGTATATGTATGGATTCTTAATAGAGATCAGTTACCAGACCAATACAGATACCGTGTAATTTTGCTATCAAATCGGAGTCAGAATAGACAGAGTTAACTTTTATAAAATCATCTAATATCGGAAGAGTTTTATACCAACCAGGAAAAAGGATGTTTTCAGGGTACAATAGTAAAGTCAGCAATGTACAATCTTAGCTATTGTTCATTCTGGCAAATCACCACTGGCTGATTTACTACAGGTTGCTAATTATACGACAGCCCATAAACATTGCTAGAAATTCCAAATGTCCATCTGCCTGAAGTGTAACTAACTACATGTGCTGTAAAAGTTGAACAATCATGATCACTGGCCAACTCAGAAGGCAAATATTTGGCTAGCAGGCTGCCTGTTCACTAGCGTTCGCATTCACTCATATCAAATAAACCATATCCACAACAGCCATTTAAATGGCTGGTAAGGAGTCTGGTGAAGTTAAACTGAGATAGGATGATTGCGGGATTTTGATGATGGAAGGAGTCAACAGACCTGTTAGGAACCAGCTGTGTTGTGTTGGGAGTGTTTGCCAGCGGTACTGTGTGGTCCCACAAGTACCAGGGTAATCTTAGGGTTCTGTCCCAGGATAGTGATTTAAGTCATGGAGAGGAAGAGTCACAGGGAAGACAAAGGAAAACTGTCATTTAGTGTATGCCCCCTATGAAATAAAGCACTGAACTAGATACTTTCAAGTTGATTAATTTGTTTAGTATTCTCATTAATGCTGCAAATTTTATCATTGCTACGTTTTTCACACATGAAGAGGAAGAAAGATTAATTTTGCTAGGGTCACTCAAGTGAGCGAAGGGTGGGATCTCAATCTCAACAGTTCAGATTGCAGAACCCCACCTGGCCTGGCTGTGTGCCTTTCACAGGTCGCTTTACCTTTCTGATACTCAGTTTCCACATCATTAAGTGAACTCTAAAGATACTTCCATGTTATTAGTCATGCCTGATTCTTTCAGTTTTGTTGTCTTCTTTCTTATTCCTTCATTAATGCGTGGTGGAGGGTTGTTTAATAGAGATAAAGTGTATTAATTTTCCAAAAGGAAAATCATTAAATAAATGGGTTAGTTACCTTCATCCCAAGTTAGAGAATTAGTACACAGAAGACATTTTGCCAGTGCTCCAGGTTCAGTGACTGAATCCAAGGAGCAGATTATCAGCCATTTCATTTGACATTTAGAATCTGTTAGGAGTTTGTTGTGAAGCCCATAAATATTTACTGTTTGTGGGCTCTGTTTACCTCACCTACAATGGGCAAATCAGGGACTACTGGTTTGGTCCATAAATATTATCTGTCACACAGGGTTGTCCTAATAATCAAATACACACAAACACACACACACACACACACACACACACACACGGTTGGTGCAAAAATAATTGCAGTTTTTGGAATTATTTTTAACCTTTTAAACCAATTACTTTTGCACCAACCTAATACAAACACACACACTTAGAAGAGTGTCTGGCATGCAGCATGCTCTACAAAGTACTATTTATTTATATTACATTGGATAACGTACCTCTTCATCCATGAAACATACAGATTACATAATTTCTGACAGACAATATTAATGGCTGTGTAAGGGATCCATGCCTAATCACAAACATACTTTTTGTTTATTTTTGGTCGAAGAATAGTAATTACCAATTACGCACTGATTGTATTTACAATACATCCAGAAACACTTTCAACTTTTTAAATCCGTCTTCTATCCAAAATATTCAGAATGTATTATCCTTGTTTCCCAAGTGACCAGAAATAATTCCTGTTATAACTATGTTAACAAATGCAACAGTGCTCAAAACAAATTTATTAATATTATATCCTACTTGTCCAGAGACAGGAAAGCATACAAAATTGCCTGGAGACAATAAGTATTCCACAAATATTTACTGTAAGAACAAATGAATATATAAATGAACAAATAATTCTTTTGAAAGAAGGTGTGATCTCCGTAGCAGTAAAGCATTCAAAACAATACAAAATCAACTAGAAATAAAATTCCAACTTTAATCAAGAACACTAAATCTGAAGTATAAATACTGAATTCTCATAAATTTATTGATTCGAAAGCACAATAAAATATAGTAGCTAAGGAAACCTTCACAAAACTTCGCTAAAAAAAGTGGACATTGTAGAGGGTACGTAAGGAACTATTCAAATGGATTATCACTGATGTGAAGGAACCACAGCCCATATCTTCCACAGTCAATTTGCCCCAATTTTCTGATGAACCAATGAACCACTGACAAACAAAAGAAAGAGAATGGGCTCCAGAAAAGAGGGCTACTGCATTCTCACAAGCAAGTCTTCCTTTTGGACATGGAACAAGAAGGTAATCTATATGTTCCCTCAAATGTGTCATTGTTCCAGACACTGATTTCTAGTGGGAACAGTAGATGCCATCTCAATTCCTCTGCTTTGATGGGAAAGGTGTGATTTTGACCCAAAACCCTAAATATCTCTCTTTTTGGGGAACTATTCATTCCTTTGAATTTTCCCTCTTTTTTACCTACTGTTGAGCTAAACCATTTCTCTGCCACCACTCATTTCCAGGTCTCCTTCTCCTCTCTCTCCCCAGTCACAGTAAGCTTTCCTTTGATAAAACTCAGAAAGGAGAAAGTCTAACAATGACGTCTTCAGTTCCCTTTCTTGAAAGACATTAAATCTCTGGGAAATTAAGTCTCTTTGCGAAGAAACCAAACAAGCATCCAGTTGATTCTGGAAACCGAACAAACCACTCCAAATTCGGAGTTTTACCCAGGTCTTCTCAGCGCTAAAGGAAGCATTTAGTATATGCCCAGAGTCAGAAAATCAGCTTTCTGTTTTTGACTCTTCAGCTCACTCCATCTAGAGAGCAGATTATACCTTTAATCTCTGCTCTGGGTTTCCCCATCTACCAAAAATGAGAACCAGAGGTTTTCTTCAGTTTATATTTAAATACTTTTATTACTCTGTAACTTCCTTCTCTTCACGCTGAGGAAAACACCACTACCAGTTCTTTGCCCCTCTCCTATTATCACTCTCTACCAACTCCAACATGCAAACTCTTTCCTCTTGTGAGTCCTTGAAATAAATTCAAGTTGGAAACTAGTTAGAAAATGGATCAGAAACCCAGCTGTTACAAAGCTTACTGCTGAGCATTTTCTTTTCCATTTCATGGTTTCCTTGCTCCTCTCCCAGCTGACAGGTCGGCAATCAATCGTTCATTCGACAAATGTCCGCGATGAACCCCAGCATCTCCGCCCCCTCCACTCCTGTTGACCAGACCCCACGGTGTGGAACTGGTCCTCCGAGCTGGCAGCTTTGTTATACCAGGCAAGAATTTTCTTTCATGAGCTGAAAATGAAGGATCTGAGTACTAGCTTCACAAAGGTACTCATCTGAGTGTATCTGGCATGAAACAAAAGTAACCTGGTTAGGACTATAAAGCAACGCCAGACATATTCACAGTGCTCCATTGAAATCGTTATGTTCATAACAACTTAGAAATTCTGAACGGTGGTTTGGATTTCTTGGATAAAAAAACCAACCACACCATGCTGAAAGATGCTGACTTTTTATCAGGGCAGTAGATCCAGACTGGCAAACTGAAATAAGTATGTGAACCTGCTGGCAAAAGCTGCCTCCTCTGAGACAGGTGCCTTCTCTATCTGCTTCCATCTTATCAGCCTCATGTCCCTATAATCGTCCCTATAAACACAACTTGTTTCCAAAATATATGCTAATAAAATGCTAAAAGCTGTCAAGGCAGAGCACTTAAGATACTTCCAGAACAATTTTAATACTAATAACTGTTTCCTTTCATGGCAGAAACTGCTGCTTTCAGCCTCAGCCAATTTTAGCTAGATGACCAGTTTAGAAAGCATTATTGTAAAAATGCAGTTTGACTGATGCCAGTTTCTCTTAATGACTCATCTTCAGCTGCACAGGCTTCTGAAGACAGGGTAAATCATATCAACAAGAAAGGTGCAAAATTGCCATTTTAATAAACATCTCGGCATCATGGGGTTGCATACTATCTCTCATTTAAATTTTTCCCTTAGATAATTCTGAGATGACAAAAAAAAGATGCGATTGTGGTGGTGGTGGGGGGTGTATGTGTATAGTACTAGAAATGTAACAACCTAAAATTTTCTGAACACACTGGCTTCATTTCTGGTCTTACAAAGCACTTCATAATCCAAAAAAAAATTTTTTTTCACAGTCCAATGCAAAATCTAAATGACCTAATAAACTCATTCCTCAAAATAGTATATCTGATTTCCAAGGAAATATTTTACTTTCCTAGTACTATTCTGGTCTATATGGGACTATTCGAGATCTTTCTAGAATGGCAGGTATGTCATCTAAATAATCTTTTATATTAGAACTTTCAAATGGTCTTTCATCACTAAAGGCAAGTTCGGTTTCAACTGTCAGGTAAGGCCCTCATGAGTCAAATTATTCACTAAAGAATGAATGTCCGTAACACACTATATCTTTCTATCTCTCTAAAATGTAAGTCCAAATCATCTGCCTCTTCCTCTGTAACAACCACCTCTGCTCATCTAAAGTAATTCATTCTACAAGCTGCTCTCTGACAATCTTACAATCACTTTTCAATTGTTATCATCAGGTAAATCATTCTCATGAAAGATATTAATTTCTGTTTCAATTAACATTGTCACCTACTTTCTGATTATTCCTATCTACAATAGGCTAGGAGAGAAGATCCATTAAAGTAAATCATTTAATTACTTTCACTGTCCTAGGGATACATGAGATCTTAAAAGGAAATAAAGTTAAAAGGACAAATGATGTTTAGCTCACAGGCAAGGTAACAACAATATTATCACTCATTTTTACTAAGTATTTACTATGGAGCAGTCTCTGGCTAAATACTTGATACCCATGTTTTACTTAATTTTGATGAAACTATATGAGGTAGGTACCAGTAACTGAGACCTGGCTAGCTTAGTTATGCCAAGATCAAAACAGGCATAGAAGTGTCAAAGTCAAGACTCTCTTACAGCATATGGGTTCTCCTTCAAGAACGACAGAAGTCTGATGATAGTCAGTATTCAGTTACAGTGAAAGGATATTGTGGAAAATTCCATAAAAGGAGGCAACAATGTACATATCTTTCCTCAAGCACTCCAGAATCAAATCCATAATTTGAAGCAATAGTGTGACTTTCTTTACCCTTTAGTATTTATAACAAGATATTGTGTTTATCGTAATGTAACATTATCACTCCACAATTTTTCAGTGTTCCAGGCCTTTTAAAGGCATGTCCCAAACAATGGCATTTCTTCCAAAACATTTGCAAATTTCACACAGTGAAGTAATTGCCTTTGGAACATCAGTCTGAAAACAGCATGCACTAGCCTTTATAAATTACTGATGTAGTACAATTATTTTCTCTGTATTGAAAAGTCAGAATTTTATTTTCTGCAAAGGTATCAATGATCCCATTGCAAAGCACTGGCCAGAGGTTTACATATTAGTTGAAAAATACGTAATTAATTATGGGCTCTGCAAGTTCCCAAATTATGAGTTTCCCCACACATTCTTATAGAGATCTCATCTAAAAAATACTTAACCTATGTTGTGCATTGTTAACCCCACAAATACATTTATCAAAAGAATCAAGCATTAATGTTTATTCTCCTCAGAAATACTTAATCTAGTCTACTTATATGTTTTTATAGGATTAAAGTATGAAACATTCAGAGAGGTTATTAACCTTGCTATATTAATAACCAAAAATGATTTTCAAATATTTTTATAAAAACTATTCAGTGAGTTAAATATTAACCCTGAGCTAAGGTAGAATACAAAAACTGATTTTTTTAAACATAAGTTTTTATATTAAATTTTCTTTTATTTTTAGTAGAAAAGGAAGAATTCACCAATCCCCTTCCTATTTTACTAATCACTCTGCAAACAGGCAATCAAAAGCAATGTTATCTACATTATTTTATTGAGGCAATACTAAGTCAATAATAAGACTACACACATATACACATATACACACATATACCCCCAGCCTTCACCCTCATCCAGATCATAAAAATACTTCTAGACTCGTGTAAAATTAACTCATAACCCTAAAACACATTCCAGTTAAAATTCTCCCAAATTAAGGGTATACATGAAATTACATACATTGTTGAAGTCATTCATTGCTATTTAGCTTTGGCTTGAAATTTTGTTTAAGATTTTATTTTTCTGAGCACTTTTAGGTTCACAGCAAAGTTGAAAAGGTAGAGGTTTCCCATATAATCCCCACCCCCACGCATGTAGAGCCTACCCCATTGTCAACGTCACTCACCAGAGGGGTATATTTAAGCTACATTTTTTTGATGTTAAGAAAATCATATTTAACTACAGTGAATGCGTATCTTTTTAAACTAATCACAAAAGTAGCACTTCATATTGTAAGGGCTAACAGGAACCTTAGCGATTGCCTAATCCAAGATTTCATTTTACAGAAAGGAAAGTGAGGCAAAGGCAGGTAAAAAAATATATATATATTGCTCAAAGACAAATTCAGATGGTCCCTAAATATCTGAGATTGTGATGCAGTTTTAATTTCCTGGGACTATAGTATGCTCCATAACTTTCAACTCTACATATACATAATGCCTTCCAAAAATAATTAGAAAAATGCAAATCAGGTTGATATTAGCTATCACCATCCACCTGATCAACTTACTCTCGTAGTTCGTGGTGCAGCTACTTGTTAAGAAGAAAAGTGCATTAAGCTCTATGCCCGTGGTTGACCCAATGGCCCTCAGACGCTCCTTAGGTAGTGCGTGCTCAGAGGAGCCTGAAGGAGGTCCTGGAGAGCAAACAGCTGGAGAAAAACAAGGCTGAGATCCCACCACCATGATCCACAGCACACATGAAGTTAATGTACTTTGACACCCAATGCACACACCCAGGTGTGTTACATGTACACACTTGAGAAAATATATTTAAGCTGGAGACTTATATCACATATTCTTATATCATATATTAAAATTGTATCTTATCACATATATATCACATATTAAAATTTTCATTTTTTTTCAACTCTCACTCCTGTCAAGCAAAATCCTGGGATAAATATATAATACTAAGTAATAGCTATTGCACAATATGTAGGAATATGCAATCTTCCATCCATCTCAGAAAATCTTAGACTTACATGGTAAATGACTTAACTCGTATCCCTTAACCCTGGTTGAACATTCAAATTAGCTGCGGAGCTTATACAAAACACTAATGCCTGGACGCCATCCCAGATCAATTAGATCAGAATTTCTAAGAGTGGGGCCCTGAACATCAATGCCATTCTTGAACCTGTTATTCCAAAAGACATGTTGCATCTCATTCAACAATTCAGTCAACTCCTCACTGATAGAGGGCAATATGTTAAACACCAAGTATATATATATATATATATATATATATATATATATATATATATATATATATATATATATATGGCAAGACAAATAATATGTGCTTCTTACCTTCAAGGAGGGGAGCTTTCTAAAATTCTGGGTTATTATACTGTCAACTTTACATTTCTAGTGTAATATCATCTTGGGATTTTTTGTGTGTGTTTTTGTTTTGCTGTTTTGGTCATGATGGAGGGCAAAATGCCAACCCTCCCCCAAAAGTACACAAAGGTCAGAGTCCTCTGCTCACCACTAGAGAAGCACCTCTCCAGACAGATACCAACCCATTAATTAGTCAGTTCCTTTAATCAAACAAGGAAAAATACATTTAACCACATTATCATCTAATCCACATTAGCTTTATTGTATATTGTGTCTATTAAGGTACCATTCAAGGGTTTTATAAAAGTGGAACAGAAATCTAAACATGTTATGCAAACTATCTTTTTTCTGATCACTCTTCCCATTTTACCAAATTATTAAGTGAGGTCAGCTGGATTGAAACAGAAGCTAGTGAAGAGAGCGCTTCAATTGGTGCGATACAACAATTACTGGGAAGAGTCTCTGTCCAAAGCTATCTTTTTACAAGATTATCTGAAATCACAGATGCTCATACTAATTCACAATTTTGTTCTTATGTACAGACTTTGAAACAAGCAGAAAATTTTAATATACCTTCAGATAAAGTATTGCATTTACATTAACTAAATCAAACAAAGCATACATCTCTTTTCTTATCTTTCTGTCCATATGATAAGTTCCTACAAGCGAGGTACTGTTTCTGTTTCTCTCTTTTTTTAATGACCCAGCACTTGATTAGTGAGTGAGAAGTTACTGTAGTTCACAATGATATGTGAGGTTTTGGAGTTTTTAATTTCAACAGGAATTGAAGTGTTTTTTTTTTTTTAAATCATTAACATAAAAACTGAAATGACTGTTGAGGGTTACGAAGAAAAACAATTCCTCTTGAACTTTCTTCATGAAACATTTTTTTTTGGAAACCAGCAAGCAATTACTATTTAACACATAGAAAAATGCACAGTATACAAATGTACATAAAATTCAGTGTATTGTGCTGGTCTTTATCCCTCAGTCTCAGAGTTAACCTACATCATAAGTGCCCAGTTACACGGGCCAATGACCCTCAATTTGGTCATAATGGTTTTGTAATTCAAATAATCATTCAACAAATAATTCATTTAATCACCCCAGAAAGGGTAGCAAACTCAAATACCTATAGGAGTCAGGGAGGCAAAGTAACTGAAAGTGTACATGGAGTGAAGAGGGGATCGAGGGAGGCAAGGTAGGAGGCTGGCAATACGTGCCCTTCTTACAGGAGGCAGCTATAAAAAGATTTTATAGGAAGACTTTTGAATCCTGAAGGTTGGAATCTAATGCAAACCATTTAAATGTCTTGGAAGGACAAATAATTCTCTGTGACCTGGGAAGGAGCCTTCACCTCTGATCTGGATGATTAAAAGACAATATTTTTGTCCTTAGGAGAGGAACAAAAAAAATGTACATTACTGTTTTCCTTAAGAATTCACTGAACTTTATTTTCTTGTAGTCTACCATTTGTCAACCCATTGTAATAATGCATTAGAGTCCGCTTTAAGATACTCAAGTTATTTCATCTTGAGTTTTTCTAACTCAATTGGCCCAAACCTCTAAAAATGTGTTAACAAATAAGAAAATCGGCAAAAGAAGACTGAGCCTTTTTTTTTTTTTTTGACAATGATGAATGGTGATTCAGGGAACAGATAACTGAATATGAATCACTTAGAAACATGAATAAATATAAACAGTGAGTTTCTGCTCATTCATGCTTTCTGTCTTTGTCAGCATTTGGGGGCAGAAGCTGAATGAAAGGTAACGAGTGGCTAAATTCCAAAGTAAAATGATACATCAAAAACCACACAAGATTTGCAAAAGATATACAAACATTGCCTCAAACCAGACATCGCCCATTTAACATGATTCCAAAAAAATAAAACTGAACTATCTGACAAACTTCATTGGTCATTTGCTGATAAGATAAAGACCTAATTCTGTAATTCCGAACAAATCAAGCAAAGTGATGTAGATAAATGTCTCTATAGTAATGAAGTTTGCAGATTCTACCCAGAAAAAAAAAATGTGTTTTTACAAATGTATTAGTGACAGCATACTAAAGGGCACGGGAATTGAGGTCACCTCTTCCTGTGGATGAACTACCTTTATATATACAAAGAGAAAGAAGAATAATTTCATTCTTCAACAGGTTTACTTTCTTACAACCTAGTTTCCACAAAACTAAGACCTTGCCAGACAACCAGCTCTAATGCGTCTTTTGGAGCAAAAATTAATATATTATATAATATATTACAGTAAAATAAAACTGGGTCTTATAGTAAAATAAGACCAGGTCTTAGATTAATTTTTGCTCCAAAAGACACATTAGAGCTGATTGTCCGGCTAGGTCTTAGTTTCGGAGAAACACGGGAAGTGCCTTTGAGTAACAACTGTAATTATACAGTGTTTTTAAAGCTTCTTACTTCTCTTCATTTACACTATTTTTCATCAAAACTCTGTATTCTCTCATCAATTCCCATACTCTTATTTCTTTCCTTAACTCTGTCAAAATACGTAAAGACAAATATAAATGTAAAGAAAAATAATGACATATATCCTTATACTTGTACAATTTATATGTAGCATCAAAAGTATAAAAAAGTATATACAATTATAAAGTATACTTTTTCAATGACGTTATAAAATTCAGATGTGGCCCTGGATATGTGATAGTTACTAATATATTATAAAAATTAGTCCCACTATTATAAATAGAGTTGTCTATATAATGTTCCTTATTTAAAATCATGGTGATATCAACACAATGTACACCAACCACAGCTTAAGGACAAAATTTAAAACCTAATAACTAAGAATTGCTTAATAAAATCACGAAGAAAAGTCAAGGTTGGGACTAACATAAAGACAATGGCTTTCCATTGATGACTCAGAGACGATACGATGAGAAATAGGAATACAGTCCACACTGAAGTCTCCCAATTGAACCTGAGTTCAACTAACGAAAGGATTTTAAATTAAGGGTTATTTGTATCAAACATATTCACAGAAGAAAGGTAAGAGAACAAATACTCTGAAAGGTGAAAATAAATAGTAAGTGCTCAACAATTGCTGATTAGTGATGTTTTCCTCTTTTATCTGTAGATTCTACCAACTATCTCTTATCTTCAAATAAGCCAAATTCCGTAAGGACCTGAGACCCATGTACCACATTACTACCCAGAGCAGTCCTTCTCCGGCCACTGATGGAGCTATGGTATGAAGTTAGGTAAACAAGCATCTTCTTAACAATCTGTCTCTGCCCTGGGGCTTCATCGGTTACCTGGGAAATAAATAACATGTATGCATAGATTTCCACACCCTCACACTGATGCGGACTGAAGACTCTATAAAATGGAACTCAATTTCCTGCTTGTGAGAAAAAGACATACTCGTACTAGTAGAGAATCCATATACTGCACAGAATGTACCTTAGATATAGGATAAGTTAATGGTTCATTTGTAAGTTGAATAAAAGGCTACTTCCATTAAATCAAAAGGTTTTCATAACTCACTAGAATACACAATATGTATGAATTAAGCATAAACGTAAAGATTTTTTTCAACCCATTTATTCAAAGTCTAGGAATTGCTAAGACTTGCATTACATACTTGCGATTACAATGCCCCTATATCTAGTGGGAAAGGCAATCAAGTAATCAAATAATTAAATATAGAAATTGCTGTGATGGCTACTTTGCTGGCCATAAGCATAAGGTTTATAATAGAAGTACTTGAAGCCCACATTCTACTGAGACTGGAGGAGGCAGACGTCAAGAGATTTGAGGAATGCGTTCTAAAGAAGGTGACACCTAATCTGGCACAGAAGTGGAGGGAAGTGTGTTCCAGGCAGATGTAAGACCACGGCCAAGACTGAAGCCACAGTGGGCCTGGTGGAGCAGAGGGACCCAGTAATAAAGGGAGCTTGGACTTCGTCCTTTAAGTAAAGGGAAACCACTAAAAGGTTTTAAGTAAAGGAATAATATGCAAGCTGCTTCTACCATATTTCAGTTACTTAACTGCCTTTACGTTAAATACTGGCAACACTTAAATACATATAACATCTAAAATCAGATTCCAATTAATATTTTAAAATTTTAGCCCTATCTCTTATTAAGTAATCAATCGATTCCATACACATTTTCTGAAGGTGGAAGTGTGTTTTGAAGAAAAAGAAAAAAAAACAACTTTGAGAACTGGAGTGGAGTGGGCATTCACGATAAAGGTATAGAAACCGGGAAAGCACAGGGCATGCTGGGAAAGCAAATAACTGAGTCTTCTTATAAGTATAGTAGGATTTCAGTCTCAAAAAAACAAAAAAAGTTAACATGAACAGCGATAAAGCAGAAAGGGAAATTAAATGTCTTTAATTTAATTTAGAAGCTAACAGAGGAACAACTAACGTATTGTAAATTGAAGAGTGACAAGTTACATGAGAAAACATACCGAGTCTACAGACAGTGTGTAGGGGAAACTAGAATTATAAAACAAAATTTTTAAGGTTTTTTTTTTAACTTTTTCAGTTTAAATAAATAATTTCCTCTCTTTTATGAATATGTATACAAAATGGCATAGATTAAAGTAAAATGGAGAAGGGGAAAAAATCTATAAATTCTCCTTAATTAGTCTATTTTGAACTAAAGCAAATGGGAAAGAAACATTACCCCTTTTCTGCAAAACTACGTGCACACACTCAATCATCACTGAAAGAAATCTGAGAAAAGACAAAACTCTGTCCCATTTCAGTGGCTGCCTTCGCCAGGGGGACGTACAGATTAATGGGCCTCCAGGAAGCACACTCATCTCTCAGGGCTTACTCTGATTCCGTAGTGCTATGCGACCATGAGGCTGGAATCAACTCAAACACATACAACCATCTTCATCGAAAAGAGTACCCTAGATACATCAGTACCACTATGAAGAGCTGCAAACCAGAGTCAACAACACATAGGGTAACACTGGAATCACTTCACTACCAATGAACTAAAGATAACACAATTTCAACTTCATCTCACCTCTACATCTAGACAAAACTAAGGGAGATTCAAATCCAGTAATATCCTAAGAGCATATCATTCACTTTAAGGTGCTGAGAAACATTAGGATTACTATCTTAGTCACACATGTAACATACCCTGTTTCCCCAAAAATAAGACCTATCCGGACAATCAGCTCTAATGTGTCTATTTTACTATAAGACTGGGTCTTATATAACATAACATAACATCACATCACATCACATCACAACACAACACAACATAATATAACATAACACGAGGTCTTATTTTACTATAAGACCGGGTATAATATAATACCAGGTCTCATATTAACTTTTGCTCCAAAAGACACATTAGAGCTGACTGTCTGGCTAGGTCTTTATTTACGGGGAAACAGGGAACCTCTGACCCAAATGCCCAAGACTTGTGTGTATTGAAGACATGTTCCGTAAGCAACTACAGGAAGAAAGCCAAGGACGTCAGGATTTCATTTCTATGTCACGTTCATGAATCCCATCTTGGCATTAGGTTCCTGTAACTGAGTGGCTCACAGGACTTCCTGCTAAATATCTGCCCAAAGTTCATAAACATTATTTGTTCAGCCCAGAAGAAAACTGCTACAAAAATTATAGAAGGACCATCACCAAATGTATTTATGTCTACTACTATCAAATTAGTCAGCATTTTTCATTTTTAATATTACTTTTATAGCAATCCTACAGCCTGTCTTCAGAAACTTTGTCAAAAAAATTAATCCCGGCTGCTGTGATTCTACCATCCTCATTAACTCAAAATCCCTCTGCTTCCTCAATTCTCTCTCCCTTGAATCCTTTCTGAGTTTTAAGCATCCCTCCTCTTTGCTAAAGCAAATCTTCCACCCATTTCCTTGAAAGTCCTTTGCCAGCTCTAGTCCATTGTTTTATTATGCAGAATAGTTCTCTTACGTTTCCAGATTCTCCTTGCGGATTGGCTCTTTTCTCTCTTCCTACCAAAACTCTCAGGTCTCATCCATACTAATAAAAAGAATAACCTTTCCTCTGATTCTGTTCCCTCTCAATGCACTCACTCCCTTTGTGGTTGCTTCCCCTGCCCTGGGAATGTCTGGAAAATGAAGACTGCTCCAGCTGCTCTGATTCCTCACTTCCCACCCACCACCTCACTCCCTGGTTATGCCACCTCTACTGTGCTTAAATTGTTCTCCCAACTCCTACCATCTCTGTCTTTCCACAATTCCACTACTCTAATCTGCTGGCAGGATTAGAGTTCATCAAAAACTGGGTCATCCAAAACCCATCCAGTTCTGTCACCTCATGCATGCAGTCATCTACTATGGTTTTATGTTAGTTGATATTTCTACTCTTTGTCTCAAAGGCATCTCTCGGTGCCAGTATATTGCTATGGGTGCTTTTTACTTCCACCTAAAATATGGTGATACCATCCAATTGGTCTCTCCACCTTTATCAACTCACTGTATAAAGCAGGTTATAACAAATCTTTCCAGACATAAACTAGATCATTCCTTACTAATAAGACCATAAGTTACCTTATACCCGGAAGGCAGCATATAATCTTCCAGACATCCAGCAGCAATCACGCCATTGTTTTGCTCTAAATCTTCACTCCTTCCACAAGTGAATTAAGTGCCATCTTCTTAGTTTGTTACTCAAGGCTTTGTACAGTACGGCCCAAAACCATCTTTTTAAATCTACTTTTTTCTAACTTAAATTCTAGAATTCCAATAAACAATATTAAATTGTTGTTCCCATCCATGAAGGAAAGGATAAAATGCTATTTACTTTGGCTTTCTACCATACACAGAAGTGTCATTATGCAAAAAGTGTTCAATAATAATCATCCAGTGAACCACCCATAAAATTAATAACTTAATCAAAAGACAAAAAGGAATATGTGCCATGCAAAAAAGAAATTGTGTGTGTCTATGTGTGTGTGTGTATTTTTTACTGCTATATCCCCATAACCCAGAAAATCTTGTATTGATAGGCACTCATTAAGTTGGATTGTGGGAATCATAGGTATATTGCGATACTTACCCACTTTGTTTTACAGCTGTGAAACAGAGAAAGTGTACTGCTGTCATAATTAAGCACTTAAACATGAACATCATGAGGAAGATAACACACAAGTATTTGTATGATAAGAGTCTAAATATGGCAGTACTCCAGAAATGTATTATCAGTAGAAGGAAAGCCCTTACTTAGCCTCTATAAGCTGGCCATAGGTTTTTCCTGGTACATGTTAACATTTTATAAATGTTGGTTTTTCCCACAGTAATCTCTGTGGCATAGTTTGCTGCTGAGGATTTTACTGAATGTTAGGAGGAATTCCTACAAATGGACTTAAATGCACATAACATGTTGAGATAGTATTGAAAATGCACTTTTGATGCTTCAAAGTATGCTACATTGCAATCAAGTTCTTTGAGGAACATTTCGTATGGATAACAATTTCAAGAGGTCAAAATGAAAAAGAAGGTTCTGAGTTTAAAACATTTTTGTTATCTAACATCTGAAACTTTTAAAATAGCTATAGTTATTGCATGAAAAAAAGCATCTATGGAATCCATGAAGAACACAGGCCATTCATAATGGGCATATACACCTTTATAACCAAACACACATTTTAAAAGTAAAAGCTTTGTTAGGGGTTGTAAATGTGTTCCTCAATCTATTACTCACTCACAAGGTTTAGAGGAATGTCAAACATTAGGTACTAGATAAGAATGTTCAAACTAAATGTCCTTCAGACTCTGAGAAACAAAGAAATGACTCACTGCATAATGTCATAAGTTTCTTAGAGACAAAAAAACAATTGCTTACCCATTATTTGAAATGCACTATATGCTACAAGAAATGAGGCACCAAAAGCTGTTTCAAGTAGACCTTCTTGGTCTAGTTAAATGGTTATATTAAGATAGATCTCCTAGAAATGTCACATCTGTACTCTAGCAAAAAGCACCCTTCCAACTTCTTTTATACTCACTTTATTTAACTTGAATAGTTTTTATTTCTTAATTTACAGGTTGGCTGGTCCAGTCCAATCTCCCTACATAGGCTTTAACAATTGATCAGGATCCATTTTTATTAGCATTATCATTTGCATTGAAATAAATCATGGCCTAAAAATTCTTTTTTGTAAATTTGTACTCTAAAGTAGGTTAAATACAGTGTGATTCTATGAACTTTCATGAAGTTTCATAAGCTACAAGTGAAAATCATTGTAACAACTTTTTGTTAGATCCCTGTATTAACATGGACTGCCACGTTCCTGGTTTCCAAAACAGGCGAGACCTGGGGGCCTATCAGGTTGACTACATAACTTATTCATTTTACCTCTACCAAGCCACGCTTTCCTCTAAAAGAAATCACTCTATGGCTAAATTTATAAAATATAATATGCGTTCTATTATGAAAACCAAACACAGGAAACAGAAAAAATTCTGTACCTGACAGGCGATATACTGGAACTGTGAGCAAGTGTCACCCGTCGGGAGGGTCTGAGAGGAGGTAGTGCTTATAGAAGTTCTCGCACTCTGTGTCATCACGAGAACCCTACACGCGAGAACGCTACAGGAGGAAGAATTCTGGGTTTCTAACGAAGCTCTGTAGTGCTACCTTCCCCTTCCAGCAACTTCCTTTTCCCTGCCACAAATACCCTTCTGGCTTGGCACACAGGCCAGAGTGTGCACGTGGCTTGCCATGTGTGCATCCACTGGGTTGCAACCCTCTCTTTTGCCTCAAAGAAATCCTTTTTGGTGATGAAACTCCTAGTCAGTATTATTTTTCAGTCAAGGTAGGTATGCAAACAGGGGTGATTCTGTCAGGAGTAGGGACGGCAGCTAGTTTTAGCCACTGACAAATCTACCTGCCACTTCATATCTGTGCCCCTCAAGGTCCCTCAGGGAATTCACATCACACAGACACTGTTTTCCAAAGTATCAATGTTCCCTACCCATCTTTTCAAGGCCTCTGGATTTCTCTTTATAGGACTCCATATGTTTTCTAAACCTCAATAATTAAGAAACAGTATGTGAAGGCATGTAAACAAACCTAAGTTGTTTATCAATGATTGGATAAAGAAGATGTCACTCACACACACACACACACACACACACACAAACGGAATACTACTCTGCCATACGAAAAGATGAAATACTGCCATTTGTGACAACATGGATGGATCTTGAGATTATTATGCTAAGTGAAATAAGTCAGATGGAAAAGTACAAGAAACATGATTTCACTCATATGTGGCATATAAAACAAAAAGCAACCAACGAACAAACAAAACAAACAAACACCAGAATCATGGTTACCAGAGGACAGAGGGATAGATGGAGGATAAAAAAAGGTAAAGGGGATCAAATATATGGTGACAGAAGGAGACCAGACTTTCCTGGGCAGTGAAACGATGGAGTATTAGAAAGTTGTATACCTGACATCTATATGTAATTAACCAATGTTACCCCAATAAATTTAATTAAAATAATTTTCTTAAAAGCAGCATAGTCAACAATAAACTCATGACAAATACTAACAATTCTTGCATTTAGCTAGACAGTTATATCTTGTATAATTAAAATCCATTCAACAATTATTTCTTTCATTCAACCAACAAGAATTTATTGGTGCCAAGCATGACTGGTTAAGTCTAGTTAATTTTATCTATTTTCCCACATACATATCAGCAGTTAGAAGTGGAAGTTAATACTTTATGTGTAAATATGATATTCACTTTTTAATTGAAGAAAGAAACCATAAATTTAAAAGACACTAAGCATTGGCAATTGTTTTCTCATTGAGTAAGCCAGCGGACCAAGAATGAAACACAAATAAAAATGTCGTAAATAAGGAGAAAAACTTCTGACTCGTGACTTAGTTATCAATCATATACTGCTTTGTAATTTTGGCTTGAATTTTTTCCCTTTAGGGGTGGGGGTCTTAGCACCATGTACCCTCCCCCCACAACCCACTCTGACCCCACCCCATCTCAGGCATCAATTGCCTTCCTGTTGCTGCATGAGTCAGCACCACTGGAAATGGACAGCTTCCTGCTGTTTATTAAGAGGAAAACTCTTCTCACCACGCAATGACACAATGGAGCTAAATCACAAACAAGGTAAAAGATGTGCCCAAAAATGCAGTGGGAAAATTAAACACACACACACATGCACACACACACACACACACACACACACACACACGACACAAATAATAAAAATGTTACTGCTAAACGAAGTCTAGTTGCTAAATGATATACAATTTACCTTAATAAAACAAAATTTAAAAGATAACATTCTATTATCTTAGTTATTCCTAATCATCATCATAATAATATGACATGAAGATTAATTAATTCACTTAATAATTGGTAATAACGTCATTTTTTTATTAATAGTTAGGCTTAATTTGCTTCAGAAAAGCATACCTGACACCCAACTCCCCACACCAGCAAGTTAGGTTAAGTATCTTGACACTTGCTTGAGGATACTGCACTCACTGTCCTTAGTAGATATATGATAACATTGAAACGCTGTTTTTAGATTTATACCCTCCACTATAGGGCTTCTAGTTCTATCATTCTAGTTTTAGCACTTAATAATACTACACACCATTTAGTGAATGCTTTCATTGTACTTGGCCTGTTACACTCACTACATCATTTAATACCTTAACTACCGTATGAAATATTATTAGTTCTCTTTTATATTTGAAGACATTTATCCAGATTTATAAGGAATTATAAGAACTATAACTAAGTAACAGTCAGGATTCAAATCCAGTTCTGTTAAGCACCAAAGCCTGGCTATCTTCCAAAGATGGACTGTCTCATCCTATAAAACTCGTATACAAAAAGTACAGGGTAATATATAGGACAGTAAGGTAACCATATCGAGATTCACTTACCTATTCAATACAAGCTTATCTAAGAAAAATATTTTTAACATTAGGGACTATTAACATGCTTGTCTTTAGTACTGATACTTCCTTTACACTTAGAAGGCAACAGCACAAAGATTACATAGTCTGACAACCTGGGTTCCAATCCCAGTTCCCCCATTACTTCTCTGTGCCTGTTTCCTCACCTGTTACATTGTGGATAATAATACTATCTACCTCGAGACTAAATTAGTTGGTATTTGTAAAGTACTTGAAACAGTATCTGGCAAAGTAAGGACTAGGTAAATGTTTGATAAACAAAAACACTCCATGGTAGAGATTGTATCCAAGTTCCTTAATAGCAAACTCTACTGACAGCACAACATGTTCTTTATTTACAGAGAAACACCTTGTAACCCAAATACTATTAAACATTCCCTTAGGGCAAGGAAGCTAGTTGAAAGTATGGACAATGAGCAAACTGTTTCCAAGTAGGAATGAAGAGCTAACAGTTGGAGTCCGATGGGAGCAGGAGAGAAACTAAAAGGGCTTCAAACTGAGGCAGCATAGGTAGCCTAGGAAATTGACAATTTCTCCAGGGCACAGGGTGTGGAGCCGCACTAGTTACACAACTTTCAACTGACTGTATCCAGTATCTGCAGCTAAAGAAAAGTAGGAACCAATTTCACCCAGCTGGGCTGAGCCCTATGACTAGGACCTGACCTCTCCCTAGTTATCATGCCATTATAATCTCACTTACATTGGGGTTACTAGGACTCCCGTCATGCATCTGACTCCAAGACAGGTCCAGAGGAACCAAACAAGGAAGAAAAAGCAGGAAACAGACGGTCCCACCCAGGGAGAGGAGATGAATGAACCACATCAATGGAACATCACCAATTCCCCACCCTGGGAGGGATAAAAACCCCTGATCTTGATTTTCTCTGGGGACTCTTTGTCTGAGGTCTCCCGCACTTTCCTCTCAACAATGTACTTTCATTTTCAATAAAACACTATCGCTTTCCTGCATCTGTCTCACTCTTCAATTCTTTCTTGCTTGGAGACAAGCATTCCGTCACCACTGCTCCAGGTTCAGTCCTCTCTTGGACATCCCCCCCTGAGCCTCTGACGACAAGACCATTTTCCAGGTTGACTTTTTAGATCATTTGAATTAGTATTAGACCTGAAGATCATCCCTCGTTCAAAGTAGGTGGATTGTGACTACTATTCTTCAATTGATTGCTTCAGTTATAGATTTAAGCATTATATATACACTACTTGGTATTTTGAAAATACAAACTGGTCAACGTTACTGTCTATATAAAAATTGTTTTGTTTTTTTTGGTAACTTCCCAACCCCCCGTAAGGGTTTCTATTATTCTTAAAGACTTAATGAATACAATTTCTTCACTCTACGATTCTATTTTTAATAGAGAAAAGTAGTAATTAAAAGTACTCACCTATTTTATTAAGGCAATTCACATTTATGAAACTGAATCCCAAGTCTAAGAAGTTTTATTTCCCCTCTTTTAAAAACAAGCTTCAGTATATCTAGGATCGGAATGAAGGAAGAAGTGGAACAGAAGAATTATTTCAGAAAAATGGCTAAGGGTGCTACCATATCTAAAGGAATGACAATACCTGTCAACACATCAGACTTAAAAAAAAGAAGAAAGAAATATGAAAACAACCCAACAAAAAAGCAATAGAAAGTTTGCTATTACAACTTAAATTTTTTTAAATTTATTAGAGTATATAAAATTAGACACCTGTAAAAAGCTTTACATAAAGAAACTTCAGAATAACTTTTTAAATAATAGAGTAGATAAAAAGAGAACATTACAGATGAAAAAACGTACTTAAGTTTCAATCTGTTTTGCAGTCTTTATTCAATTACTATGGAAGGCCGTCCCAGCTATTATTTTGTTACAACTTCCAAAATCTTCAATTATTTTATTTCGACTAATCAGATTGAAGATCTATTGAATTATTTAGTAATTTAGGGCATAATTTATTCAACATTACTTTCTGATTTCCCAATTTATTCTTTATAAATGAGATTCTTCCAGAGTTCACAAATATGCCTTCTCTCTTTATTTAATCTTTTCTTCCATTTACTATATTATGGAATGAAAGTCATGGATTATACAAAAAGAATACCTGACACATTTTCTACATTAGTAAAATCGTTTCTGCCTTTAAAGAAAGCCCTCATTCCCACAAATCTAGTCTATATCATTCATTTAATGTTTCACTTCATAAAACACTTTCATCAAGGTAAAATGAAGTTTCATTTAGATTATTACAAATCTAACAGGTAATTTATTATATTATAAGCCATTCTGAGCAATAAGACAATTTATAATAAGATGTGTCAATAACAGCATGTAAGGCTTTTAAAAAAATCAATCATTACTATCTCATTTCTTATTTCTTAATCACAAAATGTTCAAAAGTTCAAAAATAAAACTGAATGGTTTTTATTAATTGGGATTCGGAAGTTAATGCCTTAACATAGCTTGCCAGCCCTTCATCTGACCCAATTTCCTCATTAGCCTCATTTTTCCCCCCATAACCCTCTCACTCGGCGGTATATATCCCAACCACAAAGATCTTTCGGTTCTTCAAACTCTCCTTAGCCATGACTCCAAGCTTTTGCACAGGCTATTTATTATTCCTTTACCTGTACCTTCCTCAGCACCTCACTTGGCTACCTGCCCCACCTGTCCTTCAGGTCCCCTTCAGTTGTCACTTCTAATAAGACACCTTCCCTGACTCCTCAGGGCCGCAGGTAAGCATCTTGTTCTTCTCTGCAATAGCCTATAGGACAGTATGCCTTTTTTCGGGTCCAATCTTGCAGAACACAGCCAGCAGCGTGTTATAACCATTTACCCACCACATTCCCATAGACCACTGCAAAGAAGATATAATATGGCTGGGGAGAAACATACTTCTACCAAAGAGAAATCATTACAAAGCTAATTCCACAATTATTTCCAAATACAACAAAAGACTTATTTGAAAACAAACAAAAACAAAACAAACAAAAAAATACAACTTCAACATCTTAGCACTTGTTATTACTAAAGTTAAAACTAAAAAACATCATTCCAAAATTTACCCAGGACTTAACAAGTTATAAATGTTCTTTAGACCAAAGACCCAAAATAACACAACATTATGCACATAATAATCCACATATCTATTTTTTTTAATTGCCTTTCAACCTTCTTTGCTGGAAGCTTGTTATGTAGAGGTCACATCTACACCTTATCAAGTTTTTGTATCAAAGGTATGGAAACCTGACCACATTAAACAACAAAGAAAACAAAAAAAAATACTTCCAGAAAAAGGTCCTCTCTGAAACTTGTACCTGAAATCTCTACAATACAACCAAACACGTAAGCAGTAATGTGAATCATGAGGGTGTCTCTGATTCACACAGTCTGGAAGCTTAGGTATCAACCTTTATTCAAAGGAAACAATATTAATATTTTTTTCCCTGAAGATTGGCCTTTATAAAATAGTTTCAGTATTTAATTCAAACTTAAATTCCTCTTATTCCATCTCAATCTTTTTCTCTGAACTTTTTTCACAATCACACTTTTTCATTTTTCTTTATTCTTTTTTCTCCACCTTTGTGAAGTAGTTTATTGTTTACATGGTACTTTCACATACATAAACACGTGGATCATTTCTTCATTCATCCCATTTTGTACCACGCATGAATTAGGCATCTATTGTATACGAGGAAATGGGGTTTGCCCTTTTATAAAACATATTAATCAATTTTTATAGCAATTTTAGATTTAATGAAACACTGACTGTAGAGTTCCCATATACCTTCGGCTCCTCTTCCACAGTATTCCCTATTAACATCTTACATTCCTGTGATATATTTGTTACAACTGAGCCAGTATTGATACATTACTATTACCTGAAGTCCATCCACAGTTAAGATTAGGGTTCACTCTTTGTGTTTCTCAGTTTTGTGGGTTCTTGACAAAGGCATACTGGCATGTATCCACCGCTATAATATCATACAGAATAGTTTCAATGCCCTAAAAATCCCAATGCACCTTTTCTTCCCTCCTGCTCTCTCATGCACCCTCTGAACCTATAGGAATCATTGGTATTTTTACTGTCTGTCTAGTTTTGCCTTTTCCAGAAAGACATATTGTTGGAATCACACACCATGTAACGTTTTCAGATTGGTTTCTTTCACTTAGCAATAAGCATTTAGCTTTCTCCACTTCTTTTTGTGGCTTGATAGTTCTTCTCTTTTTATCCCTGAATAATATTCCATTGTCTTTTTATCCCTGAATAATATTCCATTGTCTGGATGGACCAGTTTGTCCATTCTCTTGATGAAGATGTCATTCAAGATGAAGGACATCTTGGTTGCTTCCGTGTTTCGCGATTATGAATAAAGATACTATAAACATTAGGATGTAAGTTTTTTACAGGTACGTAAGTTTCTAACTCATTTGGTAAATACCAAGGAGCGCAGTTGTTTATTTTTTAATAACAAGACTAACACCTGATTGTTTTTTAATTTCTTAATTTGATAGGACTCCCTCTTTCACTTGCATTTAGTTATCAATGTTTAGATAACTAAGTATGCAAGAGTTTCTAGCTGTTCTTGTCTCTTCAGAAGTACATCCATTATCCAGGATAAAGTGTAGAGTACATTCTATTTACACATACACACAATTCCTGTTACACAACAAAATCAGCCACCACTTCTATAGAGGAGATGTACACAGCCTTGCAAAAATGCTTACCAAAAATTGAATGGATTGGCAAATTGCACTGTCTTCATCTTTCCCCAATGACAACCCTCAACCCAAATCAAGTCAACAATATTAAGTATCTACTATGGGCAAGTCACTAGTTGGCTGCAAACAAGGTCTCCAATTTCTACTGCAGGATGATATACGAGTGTTCAGGATTCTGTCTGTATCAACGACATCCAATGTTCTTCTAAAACAGAAATTTCTATGAAAACTGAAGGAGTAAGTCATAACACTAAGATAGTGACGATGTTATAGCCTGTAAGTCCTTTTCCTATTCTTCCTAGGATCTGTCTTGATTTCTCTTAAAGCCTAAATAAACTAGATATTTCCGAAATCACGGTGTTGAATCTAACTAACACATAAATATCCATTTTTGTTAATATGGAGACCATTTTGTTAATATGGTCTCTTCTTAATTCTTACATGGCAGCAAACAAAATACGAATAATAAGTAAAAGCCATTGCTACAAAATTAAGAACAGTTCTTTATGACTTTAAAATGTAATGTTTGGAATTAATGTAACACTGCATTTATTTAATCCCATACAATTTAAAAAGGACTGTAGGCTTATAATGAGGTAAGTGTGTGTGTGTGTGTGTGTGTGTGTGTGTGTGTGTGAATTAGTTTGTTTATAATCTCCCTGTCATTTGTCAGTCCTCCACTATTACCTCATGACTCCAAATTGTGCCTCTCGCTTAGCCCTCAGAATTAGTTTCATTAACTGCCCAAGGAGAAACCTGATGCCCTCCACAGAACCCCCTTCACCATACTCCCATCTGTTGTGGTTTAGAAATAACACCTGCTCAGAAAAGGACCTCTCCCTCCTGACCTCAGGGCCCGTGAACTGCGTGCTCCGTGTGTGAGCGTGCACATGCAGGCATCTGTCGGTCTGTCTCTCCATACATATATATGACAGACTAGCAGGTCAGGAACACCATGCAGGTGGGATATCAGCTACACGATGTTCTGAGAACCTGACGGCCAATCGGGCCCACCCGTAATCTGACGTGCACCACCCATGTCATAGGTAGGGTCTGCGTAAGGCAATCCAGTTTTTCTGTCGTACTTTCATCTTCAAAGCATCCTGAATTGGACAACCAATTACGCAGTCGCCATGGTCATAAGCTCCCCCGCCCTCTACCTATGCATTCCACTCACTCCCCACTATCCCTTTGAACCACCACCCCTGTGGACACCTAGCCCCTTCATGCCACTGGCTGTCAAAAAACAAAACACAAAAAAAAACTTCCAGAGCTCTGACTATGAGAATTCTACAGTCACTATTTTTCATAACACATTATAAACGACGCACGGCTGTTTTTAAATATGACAGGTTTGTTTTATGAAAACTGAGTGGTTTCCCAATAAAGCATTTTTCATACTAAAAATAAAAGTAATTAAAGTGTCTTGCATCAGACTTAGGAGAACACTCTTCTTGAATAAAAGAATCTGAAGCCAAGCAGCTTCTCATTAAGAAAGTTTGTTCAATGTTTTAAAGTCAAAACAGGAATTGTTGTAAGGCATCCAAGATTAATAGTAAAGATGGGCACCTAGAATTCAAGTCAATTAAAAAAAAAGATGAAGAAGAAGAAAGACTGGCCACAAAACATGCAATTCCATTTCATTTTATGGATGGCAAGGACGAAAAGAAATGTGTTCCAGGAGCAGCAGAGGGATGAGTAAGAACAAGGTGGGGGAATGAGTTTTGAGCAGTTTAATAAGGGTCTGAGGAATGACATCTACAGGGCAGAATAGGGGAAGAGCAACAACAATACTTTCGGAGGCCCCGGAGGGGTAGGAGCAGAGAGAGCAGTAAGCAGATGGCCAGCAGCATCAGATACCTGACCATCATGCATCTGTATGGACAGTCAATAATCATTTAGAATTTCCACTAGGAAGGAATGAAGAAACACATTTCTATTTCTTGAGCATAATATTGCTAAACGGTTAGTGCTGTATATAACTTGCTGTTTTGTGTCCAAATTAGTCTGGCCCCGCAAAAGATACTTGCAGAATCATTCACCAGCTTCCACTGTGCTCAGGTTTCAATCTGAAACCTGATTGAAACCAGCTGAGCCAATGACATCACCACAGGCTTTTGACTATAAAAAGGGTGAGCTCCGTGAGGTCAGGAAGCAGAACTAAGCTGGGTTAACTTCTGTTAACCCAGCCAAGCTGGAAGAGGAAAGAGCCAAGCGAAGTTCAGAGGAGGAGAAATTCATTCCAAGAAGAAGCTAGGATGAGCAATTTGCTCAGGGACGGCTGCAGAAGAAAAAGTCACACACTGGTATTTGTCCTGTAAAGGCAAGGGGCTGCTGTCTCTCCCAAAGATGTAAATTCTCTAATTGCACAGCCTCAAAGGACAAACTGAAGCTCTTTCAGATTTGCGTTCCTGGAACTGAATTCAACTATCGCATCATTCTGGCAATAGTAGTCTCTCTCTCTCTCTCTCTCTCTCTCTCTCTCTCTCTCTCTCTCTCTCTCTCTCTCTCTCTCTCTCTCATATATATATATATATATATATATATATATATATATATATATATATATATATAATTGAGCACTTACTATGGACCAGATACTGTTATAAGAACTGAGAATAAAATGGACAAGTAGTGTATAAAATGGACAAAAGTAGCTGCTCTTATAGAGCATATATTCTTGAAATGGAAGATAGTTAATAATCAGACAAATATATAGCATGTCAAGTAAGCAATATAGAGAAAACTAAGAAGAGAACGTGGTTGGTGTGAGAGTGGCCATATCCGAGCACAGACAAGGAGGTGGGTGGCAAGCCGTGTGGGGATCTGGGAGAAGAGCATGGCAGATGAAACAGGGACTGCAAAGGCCTTCGGCAGGTACCACGTTTTCTGTGACTTCACTTTAATTTTATACAATAAAATAATACTCTTTCTTCTCAGTGAACATGTTTGCCTTAATAGAACAAAGGCTGTTCTATTGTGGCCAAGTAATGCTACTTTCAACAGATGTCCGTATTAGGATAACTGAACATAAGGGATGTGGGTGTTTAGTACCTTAGCAAGCTTCCCTTCCTGAGCCTGCTGAGGTGCAGGGAGCAAAGCACAGCTCCCAGCCCTCCTCAGGGCAGAAACATGGCTGATCCAGAGAGAGGGCAGCCTGTTCCCAGGGGAAGGCCTCAATACAGCTTTCATGGGCTTTAAACAGCTGTTCACACGCTAAAAAAATCAGCAGTCATCATAAGTGGGTGACTCTCCTTTCTACCTGTTCTTGATTTCCTCTGGTCAAGAATTATTCAGTTAGAACATATTATGTAAGAAGATGCGATTTTGTAAGTTCACATGACACAAATATCACATTATCAATCAAAACTTCATGTTTAAAACAACCTTCAAAATCAAAACCTGCACTACTTAGAATTCTCACAAATTTTTAAACATTACCATTCCACCCCCCTCCCCCCCAAAAAAGGGATGATATTCAAACACCTGGTCTTAACATTTAACTGGTCAAAACTATAGATTCAGATGAAACCAAGTGTCTGGCCCTAAAGTGGCCAAGAATTTTGTGACCTGAGGTGGCAGAGCAGGTCAGCCTTGGTTTCCTCACTTGTAAAAAGAGAGCACTGGCTGACACACTCATTTGTTGCCTGTAGCTGTAAGGTTCCATGATTTCCTTCCACACAGTGTTATACAGTATTAGTCTCCCAGGTTAGTATATTTTCTCAACATCTAGTAGAACTATATTAATGTGCAATAAAAAAAGGTAAATAGGCACAGTATGAGTGAATTAACAAAATTAAGAATATTTTAAACTTAGACAAGACAAAAGATTTAAGGAATGTGGCAGACAATTCTGAAGACTGCTACCTGGCTCCCACTTCCTTCTCCACTGAGAACTGCCATCAGCACCCCACTACGTACACTGTAATTCTTCAACACAACCTCTAGTTGATTGATTGGGGGTAGACACCAGACCCAAGCAAGCTAAGACAATCAGATTGCCTCTCCCTGGAAGCTGTCAGTTTGATCTGATAAACACAGGCTTGGCGCCACTAACACCTGAATCATGGTAACAGACACTCTAAAGCAGGGGTGTCAAAACTATGGCCTGTGGGCCAACTGCAGTCCACAATCCATTGTTAATTGGCCGCAGCAAATTCCAAAAATATATTTAGTTTACTTAAATAAACCAGGTGAGGCAATACGTACTTCACCTCGAGTGAGTGGCCGGGCTGTTTGTGTATTTTACTGCATATGGCCCTTGGTGAAAACCGTTGAAAAAAGTTTGGACACCCCTGGTCTGAAGAGTTCATCACTCCTTCTGAAGATCCCACATCAGTTGTGAGTCACTAGGGCCACCCTGGCACCTTCCTACGCTGCTTAAGAACAATGGATGTTAATCCCAGGATTCCTTTAAATACTGAAAATGTTAAGCTTCAATTTACTGAAACTAAATAAAATTAAAAATCAATTCCTTAGTTGAACGCACCATATTTCAACAGTTCAGTATGGCGACTGGTTACCAAACTGGACAGCCCAGATTTGGAGAACGCGCCCATCATCAGAAAAAGTTCTATTAAATAATGCTGCCCCAGACCCTTCTAAAAAAACTTGTTTTCTTAAGCTGCTAAGATCAGGATGTGGTTGGTTTTACCGGTATGTTTGTTGTTTGTTTGTTTTATACTTGCACCTATTAAGAGTCAAAACAGGAGGCCTTATGGTAATTTTTTGGAAATCTTGTAAAGGATTTCTGGGTATTTTTCAAGGGTTCTAAGTCTGGGTGTTAATGTCACTTCAAAACTTAAAGTTTAATTCTGTCCCTCCTGGACACCTCCTGGGTCACAGAATCATGAAGTTTAAGAACTTGGAAAAACCTTACCACATTATCTAATTTGATTTCCTGTTTTTTACACATGAAGAAATTAAGGCCCAGAAAGCCTGTAACTTGCCTTTGCTTCTGAACAGCACTTAAATTTGTTTTAACAGGTTATTTGAAACAAGATAAATAAGATACCAACTAAACTATAATATAAAACATAACTCCACAAATCTCATGATTACACAAGTAACCAGGCATGAAGTTTAAATATTTATTTACTCACCAAGCTGTTACTACACCAACTCCTTCCCACTCCCCACCCCCACCTCTCTTTTTCTATTTATTTTGTAAGGTACATTCGCCATGGTTACCATTGTTTTCAATGTCATAGTTCCCCATATCTAAAAGGCACAGAAAACATTCTGTACTTTCAAACCAGGGAGCAGACAAATACATTTTTATTGTAATTTTTATTTTTCACTAGAACCTTTATGTTCAAATCTGCCACATGATTAGTCATCCGTACAGATTGAAATCTGGATAGCTGAAGATGTTTTTATTCAGTTGCTTTTAAACAAATAGTAACCAAACATAATTTAAAATATGTGGATTAAAATGTCATACCTACGCATGCTAAAGCAAGTTCTCTGAGCATCTACATAAAGCAATGCGTTCTTTCTAACAAAAACAACAAAACCATCTAAAACACAAATCTAAATACTGACAGTAAACCAGGATTCTAAAGCTCCACCACATTCACTGTCTCTCACCTAACTGCAATGAAATCTGTAATCATCCACCAACAGGGAATTTATAGGTTACTTTCAGGTAAATATACTATTCATTATTCACACGATATTAATTTTGACATAAAGGATTACTTTTCAACAATTCTTACAGTGTACTTGCTTCCCTGAGGTCAAGTGCTGTCAAGTGTCAGAGGATTTCTGACCTCCCAACCATCCCCTTCATTAAAGACAACTTACATGGTTTTCCCTATACAGATTTGCATCTAATATGACTATAGTCTATAAAGAAATGGAGTAAAATGGTTATAAACCCCACATATATCAGATCCTTCTTTTCCTATGGCTTTTTCTTCTTAAGTGTAAACAAGCAAAGATTTCCCTCACATCACATCACATCAAACAATGTTCCAAATCTCCTGAAACAATGATACACATTTCAAAGAATAAACCAAGACCATTTCCTTTTCCCTTTCAAGCACCAGAATGTGTATACACACCCATACCTGTATGTCACAGTTTTCTAACACGTACAGGTGTTGGCTATTCCTATCTCAGGGAAACATCTCTCCCAAGGTTGTCAAGCATGACCCACAAAGTCAACAAGGGAAGGCCCTGCTATGAATCACACCATTACTCAATGGTAGTGTGAATTATCAAAAAGCTGTGCAGGGAGCACAGACCAACAATGCACACCGCCTTTCAACAAAGGTTGTGGCAGATTACTTACGCACACACACATACACAAAAGCCTAAATTCCAACACCTAAATCACACAGCTGAAACACATGTTCTTTAGAGAAAATGTGCTTGAGCCAGTAAGCATATCTGAAAGCAAACGAACACAAATTGACAACCACAATTTTGGCAAGGCTTTCCCCCAGACACCTGACTCCTTTGACTCCTTTGCATACACCAGAGGGGATCACGAATTAGTCAGGTCATAAAGTTTCGCACCTGGAAATATTTATTATACCACTAAGTTACCGAGAAAGTAGAAAATTCATGGTTTCTTATGAATGGAAGTTATGGAGCTGACTATTTTAATAAAAGTCAAACCACTGATTAAAACACAAAAACTCCCTTACAGTTGAAGGGGCTATAACCAAACACTTAGCACCTGCGGGCCCTATCTTCTTTGTTTGGAAATGGAACTCTAAACACTATTACAGGTTACTCTTTATGTATCAGAATTTTGTCAGAGGTTCATATTAACCAGTACTCCAATACTTAGTTACACTAAAGCTATAAAAAAAATTAAGTATAAGAGATGCAGCTTCAGCAGCCCCAGTTGACTACGACAGGCCCAGAGAATCTGGAGACCTACAAAAGGAACCTGGTGCTTTAACACGGTTTTTGAGTAAGTGGGTCAGCTGTCACCTGTGACATGGTTCACCCTCTCAAAGGAGTGCATTAGCTTCAGCGGCTCAGGATCAGTTTTCGACAGCTGGGACTTGAACCTTCAGACTTCTTTCAAAAGTCATTGGTAATTTTTTTTTTCCTAGTGGAAAACATATTTTTCCAGCAGGTTTTAGGCTATACACAGGCAGGGAAAAGTATGTGTGTGTAACATTAATACATCTTTTCTCTTAAAATAAGGAAGGACAAATACTTTAAGGCTGTGCTTACAAAAACATTTAATGTTTAAAAATTAAGTTAAAAGGTTCTTCTCAAATCTGTATTTCCTTTCCCAAACCCAGCAACCGACAGGAAAAAAACAAGCAACAAAGAAGTACTAACAAAAACACCTTAGCTAATTTATCTTGCTTTAGTAAAGTTTAAAATTTTTGAAATAGCCATCAGCTTTACAGCTTTGCTTACTTAACATATTTTAAAGACACACACGTTAACATTAGAAATACAACGGAAAAGTGACACATTTTTTTTACACTCCTGCTACTGTATACATTTAGAACTGTACCACCAAGAGAGAGAGATAAAGAGTTTTTACAAAGAACTGATGTTGACCTTTTCTTCTTGACCGAGCTCTTGTTTTGAAAATACTCAGCATAGAAACACAAGGTTCTGATCAAAACAGTGGCAAAGCACTTTAATTTTTTTTTTTTTCAGATATGCAGTCCAGCTCTCAGCGTGGGAGTATGTAGCTCAGATGCTCCGGGCAGCCGCCTATTCAAGTTTACCGAGTCTTCTGCTTAAAGGACCTACCACCATCATTCTACATCCAGGGCAAGAAAGGTGCTCACCATTTCCATTAGCACACACAGAATTTTTTTATTTTTATTTTTTGGCTCCCAAGATTTGTGGATCATGGGGCATAAAAAGGGAAACATAATAGTTGCCTATTAACTCCTTCCCCTTCTGTTTTAAAATCATGTGGGGAAAATGCCTAAATGTGTTCTACAGTACATTTGTCCAAAGAGAAACTTAAAGTCGTTTTGATAATCAGTGGTTGGTAACTAAAGTTCTATGCAATCTCAAAAACTGCAAATGAAAACAAGTTTCCAACAGCCCCATTCCCTAACACCTTATCCCATGTTTTCCCTCCTTTGTCCAGACTGCTGAAATCAGACAGGTTGAGGAGACAGTCACCTTCAAGAAAGCCCTTTGCCCTGTCAGGTTAGTTATGCCAGCAACCAAAGTAGAACCTGTTATAAAAATAGGAGTCTAAGGAATCCAGGGAAAGCAAAGCACCGTTTGCGGCCAACAACACAAAAGAGGTGACAGAAACTTCAGGCTCTGTCTGAAGGAGCTCGAGAAGAAACCTCTCCTACCACATTAATCACTTAATAAATCACTAAAATCCCCACGTGATAGGCTGAAAACCCATAAGCGAGTGGATTATTCCGTGTTGCAGAATCACAGGTAAAAAGACATTACGCTTCTACGTTTTTTACATGTCTTAGTTTATAAAGGCCATTAATTTTACTGAGGTAAAATAACAGTTTCCTACCCCTCACCACTCCCCCGCCCAAAAAAAGATTGCAAGGCTGTCAATACACAATACAAAATATGACATGAACTTCTCACTATTACTATTATCTCAACTTGAAGACACCGTTCGATCAAACAAATTCATAGATAATAATTTAAAATAGAAGAAAGGGATTGATACCAAAATAGTGCTACCAAAAGCAGAAATAAATTTAAGGGGTTTACAGCAGTCGAAAGTATGTTAGTTACAAAGACATGATGATGCCTGTGAGGTAGTAAAAATATTATTTGTATATTTTTAAAAAAATAAAGGAAGCAGCTGTCTAAACATTTCAGCTTTTTTCCCCAAAAAATGTTTATACACTGTTCTGAGGATAGAAATAATCCACTGTTCTGAGGAAAGACATAATCCACGCTGAGGCAATGTTTGAACACATCAGCGCGCGCGCGCACACACACACATACACACACACACACACACACATCACAATGCAGTGCTTTGTGTCCCTTCCTCCCTCCCTTTTTGATTTGCAGCATTTCCTCCCAACTTGGTTGCAAAAAGGAAATCCTGAAAGTGAGGGTCATCACCAAATATCGTGTCACTCCAGAACTGTGCACAATAAAAAATAAAAAAAAGAAAGAAAATAGCTCTTACTTGCCTGTTCCAATTTCAAAAAGAAAAAAAACATGAGAATGCGACGTTTTATAAAATGCCATTGTAAATTTAATGCCAATCCGATTTAACTAAAAAGATAGATCTACAATATATACTTATACAGTTGAAAGCAAAATAGCTTCAATCTAGACTATGCATTACTTTATTTCTTTCATCGTAATATATCAGAATACATACTGATTGCATAGATTTAATCAGGGTTCCCTTATAGTTTTCTGTTCTGCATTTGCACTTAACATTTCATCATAAACATTTCCATATGCCCCACATATTTATCGTTGTAATTTCATTAAGAATGTCATAATAGTCCACAAATTTAATAAGCTATTCATTCACTTGCTTACTTGTTTTACCTTGCCCTCTTCTTACAGGATGGGCTTAAGGTGGAGTCACTAACATTTGGGGAAGATAAGCATGATTTTTATTGTTCTGTTGTTGGGACACTTACAGTGTTGCCAATTTTTTGTCTCCCACTACAGCTAAACCTACAATGAGCAAGTTCATGCAATACAGCTCCCTTTCTAAGTTGAATTATTTCTTCCTAATAAGTCAAAGGTTTGTAAACAATTTTTTAGTAACTATAATGTCTCCTTGCTTTACAAAATGTTCATACCTACTTATAATATCAGGAGTGGTTAAGTGAAACTAAATATCCAGTAATTATTTCAGTATTGAGACAACTCTGCGGTCAATTTTTTAAATGCTCTTTATTTTTATTTTTTTTTACTTTTTAGAATTAAATAATACATGCTTCTCGATAAACTTCAAACATATATCTGCCAGAGTGTACAGTAAAATCTGTATTCTTCCAACTCTTAAAATCCACTCTCTGATGTGATCAGCACTGTTAATTTGGTGAGTTTCTTTTCACCAAATTTTCTTTTGTATATATAAGCACATACATATATACAGAAGGTGCCAAAAAAATGTATACACATTTTAAGACAGGAAAAAATTGTATTAAAATTGTAATACTCAGTATATACCAATAACAAAAGATGAATGCAAGTCATGTGTGAGTAGGATTTCTAAACTTTTCTTTCATTTACAACACTAAATATTTCCCTATATCCAAATACGAGCTCTAAGTATGACTTCTATGAGTTCAGTGAACATAATATGACTTCTATGAAATGATCCTGTTTTATTTAAATATCACTTGACTTCAATTATACATTCAATTTAGCAGCATCACCTAAGTACTGTACCAATTTTTGGTTAACTGCTACTCATGAATAACCTAAAACAGAAGATAATACCCAAATTACTTTAAACACTGTGTGTGTGTGTGTGTGTGTGTGTGTGTGTGTGTGTGTCAGAAAGACAGAGACAGAGAGAATGAATTACCTTTCTGATTACCTTTAAGAGCACTAATAAAATGAATCTGTAGGCCCTAAAATCACGCTGGGGGTGGGTACAAGGAAGCATTTAGGAAGGAAGCTAGCCTGATGTCAGAAAGGTGTCACACACAATGGATAACCCAGACAATGGATAACACCAGCACTGTACCTACCAAGACAAAAAGGACCTCGAGTTCTAAAAGACATAAATGACATAAAGTCAAAAGTCAACAAAAGTTCATGAGACTTGCCAGGAAGCAAGTAGCAAAAATCTTGGAAATAGTGCTTTCTAACTTCCTAATTTGATTAAGATGTAAGACACCTTCTGGAAAGAACATCATTTTTGTTATCTCCGTATCAGTTTGACTCTTCCTAGTACAGTCCCAGGAATTTCCTTTGGTAACCTGTCCCTCTCCTGTTAGCAGCCACAATCAAGGTGGAAGTGCCACCCAAATTAAGGAGTGGGTGGAGTGCCACCCACTCCTCCTACATACGCTGCCCCATCACTATGTTTTAACAATACTTACTACTACCTGGTATTTTTCTTATTTACTTATTTAACATGTGTCCTCTGCCCCAAGAAGGTCAGCTTAAGAAAGTAAGGTCATTGTCTCTTTATTCTTTCATTCATGTTAACAAATATTTATTGAGCATCTACATACACTGGAAAAAGGGGATAAAGTAGTGATCACAATAGGCAAAAATCTGTGCCCTGGTGAAGCATACTTTCCAACAAGGAGAGACAATCTACTGCAAGAATATAGTGTGTTATCAGGTAACGTATGCTATGGAGAAAAATGAAACAGGGAAGGAACACAGAAAGTGCCAGGGTGAGACTGGAGGTATATAGCTACAACTTAAATGCCATCTCTAGCCCCTAAAACAGCACATGTAGGCGGTTGGTAAATACTGGCTCATGGATGGGACCAGCATGACGAAAGCCAAACAGTATATCCCAAAGCCCTGGATACAGTGAGTGGTTTTCACAGATAGCAAGATCAGAGTCATTCAGAGACTTGGTGCAGGCAAGCTCCACTATTTGGTGGTGTGACCATGCGGGGTTTGGAGGTACAACAGCCCTTTTGCAGCCGTGAGAATAAAGCCATCTTAAGTAGGAAGGCAGAGCCCAAGAGAAAAAAATAACCAGCACTGGTCACATACATCATTTGATTGTCTGTTTCCAAGGATATCTGAAGATTTGCCCCTTGACTGGACCATTCAGTTACTCAGGGCAATGGGAGCTAAATCAGCTCTTCTCTGGGGCAAAACAACTTCCTGCTTTGCGTTCAAGAACAGGAGTTCTCTTGGGGCCATTTCCTCATTTGGAAAAGTTAGAATTGCTGTTGTATTGTTTAATCCACTCTGAGCTGCATTTCCTATTACTTGCAATGTAATGAGACAGTACTGACATACATTCCAACTTATTATATAAATCTACACAAACTGTCTTTCCAGCACCCGTCATGCTCATCAGTATGACCTTGTATTGGGTTTGCAGTATTTCCTCTACTTTCCACTCCAGCCTTCACTCTTTACCAATCTATATCCATATCCTACTCTCCCATCTCTTTCCCAAAGCATCACCTATTAATCTAGTCATTATTTACTCAGTCATGAAATCTAACATATGTATAGTAGGCATTGACAGGCAGTGAGAACAAGAAGACTTAAGAAGGCACAGCCCTTCTCAAGGGCATTTCTAAAAGGAAGGGAAATCGTTGCAAAAGCAAACACAGGCTCATGGCTTCATGAATAGAATGACGTATATGAAACAATGGCAGCATGAAAGGTGGGGTGATCTAGTAAGTCTTCTGGATGACCTCTAACTTCCTCTGTGCCTCATGTGGAGGCATGGTCTCCCCTGGATGACTGGATGGCTGTGTCTCCTCTATGCCTACGGACGGTACCAACTTACTGTCCTGTATACACACGGCCCCAACATCAGTCGTCTCTTCTCTAAAAGAGTCTAAGGATTGTGTCCAATCCTTTTCTCCAACTTTCTAGTGCATAATAAAGAATAAGTCGCCAATAAATGTTTACTAAATTCAATTACGGATGATCTGTACTCAAACTTTTGAAAAGGACCATACATGGTATTTGTAGCCCTAGTCAGTTTCACTGTTTTTTTGACAGACTCTATTTTTTATCGTCTGTTTTGACAGCTGAAAGCTTATCAGATTGCTCATCTAAACTCCCTCAGTGTAGACACCTCTTCCCATGGCATCTCCACATGGCCTCAAAATCAGCCTCTTCTTTGTGGGTCAAAATAACTTCCTGCTTTGCTCTCACTCACACGAATTAGTTCTCCTAGGAGACAAGGAGATAATTACTTCAGAGCATTTCAATTCTGAGCACTATATACAGGAGCCACTGCTCTGTAGCAGTGATTAGAGAATTTCTACTGCCACAATATTCTTTAATCAGGCTGTTCTCAATTTAGAAAAAAAAATTAAAGAATGATGAACTAAGTGGAACTAACTACAGCTTTCAGTCCTTAAGATAGAGCAAACAACAATTAACCAAAAAACAAAGGGGGGAGAGGGGAAGACACACTTGGTTCCGGAACAAAATTTTATGAATTCTTAAAAGATGATGTGATTCAAAGGAGAAAAAAATGTTTTTCTCATGGTGAATAGTGAATCTAGTTTGTACTGAAGTGTTTTTCCATATGAAATTCTCATATATCATACATTTAAATATATTTTAATCTTTTTCCAAATCTATGTAGTCATTTATAAGTTTCACAAATTAACTTGCTAGTCATACTATCCAAATATAATCCACTATTTCAAAATGTTATATTAAAAATGTGGTACTATAAATATTTTTACTGATATATCTCCTCAGGCAAGGGAAACAAAAGAAAAAATAAACAAATGGGACTACATGAAAAAGTTTTTTCACAGCAGAGGAAACCATCGACAAAACAAAAAGACATCCGACTGAATGGGAGAAGATATTTGCCAATGATACATCTGATAAGGGGTTAATACCCAAAATTTATAAAAAACTCATACAACTCAACACCAAAAAAACAAACAATCCAATTTTAAAAATGGGCAGGGGACATGAATAGACATTTCTCCAAAGAGGACATACAGATGGTCAATAGACATATGAAAAGATGGTCAACATCACTAATTATTAAACCAATGCAACTAAAAACCACAATAAGGTATCACCTCACTCCTGTCAGAATGGCCAGTACCAATAAATCAAACAACAGTGTTGGCGAGGATGTGGAGAAAAGGGAACCCTCATGCACTGTTGGTGGGATTGTAAATTGGTGCAGACACTATGGAAAAACAGTATGGAGGTTCCTCAAAAAACTAAAAGTATAATTACCTTATGATCCAGCAATACCACTCCTGGATATTTGTCCAAAGAAATCCAAAATACTAACTCAAAAACATATATGCACCCCTATTTTACTGTAATGCTATTCACAATAGCCAAGATATGGAAACAATCAAAATGCCCATCAACAGATGATTGTTTAAAGAAATTGTGGGACATTTATAAATTGGAGTATTACTCTGCCATAAAAAAGAATGAAATCTTACCAGTTGCAACAACATGGAGGGACCTAGGGGATATTATGCTAAGTGGAATAAGTCAGACTGAGATAGACAATTACCATAGGATCACACCTGTATGTGGAATCTAAAGAACAGAATAAACGATCAAACAAAACAGAAATAGACTCATAGATACAGAGAAAAAAACTTGACGATTGCTAGATGGGTAGGGGGATGGGTGAGAAGGTGAGGGGATTAAGAAGTACAAATTGACAGTCACAAAATAGTCATGGGGATGTGAAATATAGTATGGGGAATATAATCAATAATGTTGTAAAGACTATGTAGGGTGTCAGATGGGCACTGGATTTATTGGGGGAATCACTTCATAGATTATATAAATGTCTAACCACTGTACTGTACACCTGAAACTAATATAAAATACTGAAATGTCAACTATAATTATACATATATATATATACGTACATATAAATGTAAGTATAAATATAATACCGGGGGTGCTAAAAAATGTTTACACATTTTAAGAGATGTTATCTATGCTCAAGCTGTAGTTTGCCATAATCAGAAGTTACACTGGCCTTCTCTGCTCTGCTCCCTAACTCCCTTGCTCTATCCCAGGCAATATTATAATCCCCCTTTTCCACCTTCCTATGTTTCCCCTTTTCCATAATTTGGGCAGCTACTGACTGCCTAGAGCCCAGGACCATCGATGAAACAAGCTCATGAACTGAACTTGTCACTTCTTCAGACCTCCAAGGGATACCAACCAGCCCAGGCATGGCTGTGTCCTCTTCAGAAAGGAAGTAGTTCTGGTCACTTTCTCTTTGCAATACCTACTTCTACTCTAGTACATCCCCTATCATTGTTTCCAGAGCTAGAAGATGCTCCTTTTCCCAACCTGCCTGTCGGCTAGCATGGAACGGGAGAGCAGAACTGTGTCCAGAGGCCCATACCCTTCTTCCCCCTTCACCTTGACATTTAATTAAGTCATTTGACTCCTTGGGTCTCACATGGCCCAAGTGACTGCTAGGTCCCTTGGGTTCAATAATTTTGTTCCCATTTGTTAAATATTCCTACAGATTTGCTTTTATTGCATTTGCTTATCTGTTTTTCTCTGTCTTCTGATACAAGAAGGTAAGGACTGTAACTGTACCCTCAGATGCTACTGCATCTGCCCAGCGGGCCCCTAGGAGGCAGTCTGTAAGTGTAAGGAGAATGAAAGTACATAGTAGGAAAATCAATATTTCAATATTTTAAAAGCAAGCCTATTGAAGAAATCGGGAACAAACAATGATCTGCTTTTTCAGTTCTCCTGTCACCATTTAACTACGTTACCTGCTACCCACAGGATGCCAGCATATTTGAGACTCCATGTGACATGGGGTAGAAGTGTGTAGTGGTTCCCAAAGAGGAGTAGAGTGGAGACTGGAGTATGGTCATCAGACCCAGTTATAAAAAGGACTATATTAGGGTGGGACTCCAAGCATTCTTTTTTTTTTTTTGAGGAAAGCATGTCCTCAAATATTAGGTTGTTGCAAAAGTAACTGTGGATTAAAAGGTTAAAAACTGCAAAAACCACAATTACTTTTGCACCAACCGAACAATTTTGAAGGATTGATGCCTGTCAACACATCACTTCAATTATGCGCCATAAAATGAGATGAACATTAAGGCCCCATCCAGCTTCTACAATATATAATTGTTGGACACATACTAAATTTTACCAAATCTCTATTTATTACTTTTCAGGTGCACTTCAGTATAATGATCTTATATCCACATGTCAACTAAATGCTATAATTGTTTGTCCTCCATGCAGCTAATTTTAATGATTTATTACATTAAGGACTAATTTTTAACCTCTAACACTACTATATTCTAAGAGTATATTTCATGAATTTTAATGATGAAAAAAATAAACACAGTATATACGGCAAGGAAGAAAGACAAACAGTTCCTTCCATCTAGGGTTGGGTTTCTCAACCTCAGAACTACTGCTACTTTGGGCGGGACAATCCTTTGGTGATGGGGGGTTAAGGGGGTGGAGGCTGTCTTGTACAATGTAGGATGTTTAGCAACATCCCGCCAGTGCCTGACCCTTACCCCTGGATATGACAATAAAAAATGTCTTCAGACATTGCCACATTGGGGACCCCTCCCATACTGGGGACCATTAAGGGGATAACATTAAAATAATTTAATAATCTAGGGTCTCAGGATACAAAACATCCATTATACACAACGTATGGCTATGATACTAATAGGCAATTGCTTAAAGGAAAGAGCTAATTATATAAAAGAATATTCACTCATTTGTTAGTGGTTTAAAAAACATGTATAAATACTCACACAAAACAGGAACCTATTTTCTAATTTGTACATAAAGCATACACAGGTGGAAAACCTCAAACATGAGCACATGCATGTTCTAAGACTATTAAGGAATAGTAAATAACATTTCAAGAACTTTCCTTTTGAAAAACTGGACACTCTCATTCAAAATGTCATTATAGATCTCATGATTCAAGACCACGTCTAGAGACACCACATCAGTTACAAATAAACCACACACAAACACAAAAAAGTTACTGAGAGTCGCTTGAGGTCTCACTGAACCAAAGTTCTGCAACTACGGACATACAGAACGAGCCACCTTGAGACTGGTAGGAGGGGCAAAGTCAAGGAACGAGCTGGTCTCATTTCTGCATGTGACCATTAAAAATCGGGAGGGATATCTCAGCTGCAAAGCCTCCCCTGCCACCCTCCACAGAGGAGCAAGGGGTCCCAGCCCCTCCTCAGGCCTGGGTTCCAGCGCCAGGGAGAGAACTCCCCATAATTTCTGGCTATGAAAACCCAGCAGAGATTGTGCTGAGTGACATGGAGGGCAGCTACAATCCCAGGTGTTGCTCTTAAAGAGCCCTCGCATGGACTTACTCGCTGATGGCCTCACCAGCTCTGAGCTGTAGTACTGGGGCAGCAGCTCAAAGGGTGCCAGGGACATACAGGGGGAACTGAATTGTCTAGCTTCAGGGTGAGAGCTGGAGGGGCAGCTTCATCCCAGATGGAGGAGCTGCTGGGAGCCATTGTTTCTTTGTTGAGCCCTCCCTCTCCCTACCTACAAACTCAGGCAAACGCCATGAGTCTCCATCAAACTATCAACTTCCATCTGTCCTGCTCCAGTGATTCCCTCAGACCCTGCTCCACCTAACTTTCCAGCACACCCAAGCTGCTTCCAGTGGCTTTTCCATCTAAATGGCATGCTTTTGTTCATTCTGCAGACTTTCCTAAAATCACTCAAAGGTTCACAAAACCCAAACAAGCAGTATCTGGCTTTGGTGTGTTCTGTACCTCAGGCTGAGCAGCTCTAATCCCGGCACTAGTGGCAGCCAGCCTCAGTTCACTGATTGGCACTCCAAAGCACAGCACAGGTAGCAGCCATCTCTGGATTGCTTTATGGTTCCTGGCTGGTGGCTCAGATTGCGGCAGAACTTGGCCTGCAGCGGATCCCCTCCCAGGATGCCCTGGGGCTAGCATACCCAATGGCCAGCTTCCGACCAAGCTGGAGCATCACCCAACTGCCTCCAAGGACACACCCAACGGGCAGACAAGGCAGGCACCAGAACCTGGCTAAAGCAAACCTTGCTCTGTAGGATCGGCCCCTGCACCACATTTCCTCCACTGTAGTCCTAGCCAATCCTTACAACCAATCAGCCTGAGGGTCAATCCCTCCTACTGACGTGCAAACAGCAAGCAAGGCTCAACTACGACAGGAGGGCACACACAACCCATACAAGAGACACCTGGAGCACCCTGATCTGGTGACCAGGTAGACTGCAACACTGGGTCCCACAAGATACCAAACTACACAAGTCCACCCTACTAAGACCAGGAGACATATCAGCCCTACCTAATACATAGAAAGAAACACAGGGAGGCAGCCAAAATGGGGAGACAAAGAAACATGTCCCAAATGAAAGAACAAAGCTCCAGAAAAAGAAGTAAACAAAATGGAGACAAGCAATCTATCAGATGCAGAGTTCCAAATACTGGTTACAAGGATGCTCAGTGATCTCAGAGAGAACTTCAACAAAGAGATAGGAAACATAAAAAATGGAGATAGAAAACAAACAAAAAAGAACCAGTCAAAAATAAAGACTACAAAACTGAAATTAAGAATACATTAGTGGGAATCAACCATAGATTAGATGAATCAGAGGATCAAATCAGTGATTTAGAAAGTAAGGTAGCATAAAACACCCAATCAGAGCAGTAAAAACACAAAAATGAGGAGAGTTTAAGGGGCCTCTGAGACAGCATCAAGTGTACCAACATTCACATCATAGGGGTACCAGAAGGAGAAGAGACAGAACACGGAATTGAAAACTTATTTGAAGAAATAATGATGGAAAACCAGTGAAGGAAAGAGATAGACAAGCCAAGGAAATGCAGAGTCCCAAACAAGATAAATCCAAAGAGGCCCACGCCAAGACACATCATAATTAAAATGCCAAAGGTTAAAGACAAAGATAGAATCTTAAAAGCAACAAGAGAAAAGCAGTTGGTTACTTGCAAGGGAGCTCCCATAAAACTGTCAGCTGATTTCTCAACAGAAACTTTGCAGGCCAGAAAAGACTGGCAAGAAATGTTCAAAGTGATGAAAAGCAAGGACATACAACCAAGATTACTCCACCCAGCAATCATTTAGAATCAAAGGACAGATAGCTTCCCAGACAAGAAAAAGCTAAAGGAGTTCCTCACCACCAAACTGGTTATACAAAGAATCGTAGAGGAACTTCATTAAGACAAGAAAAAAAATGAAAACATGAATAATAAAATGGCAATAACTACATATCTATCAACAAATGTAATGTAAATGAACTAAATACTCCAATCAAAATATGTGGTGGCTGAATGGATAAGAAAATAAGACCGGGACATATGCTGCCTACAAGAAACTCACATCAGACAATAAGACACACACAGAGACTGAAAGAAAAGGGATGGGAAAAGGTATTTCATAAAAATGGAAATGAAAGAAAATGAAAAAAGGTGGGTTAACAAAATAAACAAAATAGTTTTTTTAAAAAAGGCAAAGTAACAAAGAAGGCCCCAGTAATCCCACTTCTGGGTATTTATCCAAAGAAACCCGAAATGCTGTAATACTTCAAGGGCACCTGCGTATCCGTATGTTCATTGCAGCATTGTTTACAATGGCCAGGATGTGGAGGCAGCCTTGGTGCCCGTTGATAGATGCGTAGATAGTGGGTACATATGAGTATATACAATGGAACATTGCTCGGCCATGAAAGGGAATGGGTTCTTGCCACCTCTAATGGCATGGATGGACCTGAAGGGTATTGTCCTGAGTGAAGTATGTCAGACAGAAGAAGGCATATGCAATGTGATGTCACTTATTTGTGGAATCTAAAGAACAAAATAAACAAACAAAACAGAAACAAACTCATAGGTACATGATGGTTGCCAGATGGGAGGGAGATTGGGAATGGGTGAAAAAGGGGAAGGAATTAAGAAGTACAAATTGTTTGTTACACAGCAGTCATGGGGATGTAGGGTATAGTATAAAGTATACAGTTAATAATGTTGTAATAACTATGTATGGTGTCAAATGGGTACTACATTTATTGACATGATAGATGGGAGGGATTTGGGGGTCAGGGTGAAAAAGGTGAAGGCATTAAGAAGCACAAATTTGTAGTTACAAAATAATCACAGCAATGTAAAGTAAAGCACAGGGAATAAAAGTAACCCGGTAATAACTATATATAGTGCCAGGAGGGTACTAGACTAGTCAGGGGAATCACTTCTTAAATTGTATGAATGTTTAACCACAATCCTGTATACCTGAAATTAATAAAATGATATTGAATGTCAACTGTAATTGAAAAATTTTAAAAGGGAGGGAAAAGATGAAGGGGAATAAGAGGTTCAAATTTCCAGGTATAAAACAGGTAAGTCATGGGGATGTATGTACAGCATGGAGACTATACCGTGTTTCCCGGAAAATAAGACCTAGCCGGACAATCAGCTCTAACCGTCTTTTGGAGGAAAAATTAATATAAGACCTGGTATTATATTAATTTTTCCTCCAAAAGACGCATTAGAGCCGATTTTCCGGCTAGGTATTATTTTGGTGGAAACACAGTAGTTGATAATATTGTGATAGCGTGGTAGTCAGACGGTTGCTGGACTTATCATGGTGATCGTTTCATTAGATATATAAATGTTGAATAACTATTGTGTACCCCTAAAACTAACATAATATTGTATGTTAGCTATGTTTTAATAAAAATGTTTAAAAAGATTAATGGCTAAATAACAGGAAAAAATGACTACGTTTACAGAGAATAAAACAAAATGGGGATTTGGTAATTCTTTTGATATGATTACTTTGCCTCAAACTTCTCTCGTTAAGGTCTAAATTAGCTTTTTGCTGTCAACACTAATAACCAGATAATTAGCAAATTTACAAATAACTTTTTGCCATTTAAGCCTTATCTACCATAATCATTTAATGATTTAAAGTTGTTTCCGTCTTTTTCCAGGAATCCTTTCAACTGGTCCTGAATACCAGAGGAAAGTGTTTAAAAAAAGGAAAAAAACAAGTCACTCTAATTTTGCAAGTCTAATGCTAAAGAGTGGAATCTTTACTTTTGAGGGACCAGACCCAACATCTCATGAACTTTAGATAAACTTCTTTGCCATTTTAAGGCCTAAAGAATAGTTCCTTCTCATTGAATTTTCCTTTCAAGCAAAATGTGTCAAGAGGAGAGATACACTGACTCTTTAACCTTAAAAAATATTATGCATTTTAAAGATGTTTTGACATGGTCGCACGAGAAGAATTTCCAAAGTTTGTTAAGAACTACCAACCTTGTTAAAGTGGGTACTTTGCTCAAAATTCAATTGATTGCAATTAAACTTTAATTTTTTTTTAAATTCTGTGTCTCATTCACAGTGGAAGATAGGGATTAACCATCACCTATAGGCCAGTATATTTGTTTCTACAATTAATAGGCATTATATATAAGCAATTTTTTAAGTTTCTTATTCACCTACAGTCTAACATAGTTCACATTTCTCCCAGTTGCTATGTTTTGTTCATTTTACTATTGCTTAATGGCTATGTGAGAAAGCTAAGGAGGAGTAAAAAGATGAATGAACTATTTTCATTACATTCCAGGTTTTGATAAACCAGCTCATCTTATTTTTGCTTAAGTTAAACTCTTCAAAAATAATCAGGTAATTATGTACCTGATTATTTGAAAGAATATGTACATCCTCTCTTTAAAGATGGAATCCCACATGTCACAATTATTTCTATAGATTATGTCATTTTATTTAATAGTTTTAGTCACAGGCTTGTTCTCCTGAAGGTTTCTACTAAACAACTGTTTCTGTTTCCCACTGGATGATGAGACCTGGGAAAGGGTCAATCATGCCAGCCTCCACCTATAACCAGCTGTTAACAGAAAATTCTGAACATAACCTACCATGACAGAAGCTTCTATGGGATTTTCCCCCCGTTTTCCTATGCAGGAATATCAGTATGGGCAACAAGAATCCCCTGCCCTAAATCTCCGATACAGAAGGTCTGCTGAATACTGTGTTAGTCATTTCTAAGTAAAACAATGATGGTGGCTTTGATTGATTTTTCATGCCTTATCATAATGTTTTGACTATAGCTCCTTGTGTTGGAACAGTTCGGCTTTTTTTACCTCTATCTCCACCATTTCAGGAGTGGAAAGCACACTGCTCATGCAAATCTGTAGAACCAGGAATCAGAGAACCAGTTCTTAAAAAAACTGGCTCTGCTCAGACTTAATTTGTGTGCAGGGTCACATCCCTGCTGGGCTTTCTCACCAAGGACAAGGCTAGTTCCAGTGAATGACTCCAGAGGTTCCTCAAGCCAGTAGGTCTCACAGAATGCCAGACTTACAGAAAGGTGTTCCCCAGATAGATTCAAGAGTCCCTAGGGTACAACCCAAACATTCACACACAGTCTCCTAACCCCTTTTAAACTGGATGGAGGCAAAGAAGTCTTCATCCAAAGTCACTTAATACCTGGATGTCCATATCCATACCTATACCTGGCAGGGAACTTTTTTTTGCTTTTTCTTCAATTTATTTTACATATCAGAAGTTTATAGTTTTATCTTCTATGTCTGTGAAATGTTGGAGGACAGACTTGTGTGTTTTTTTTCTATCTTAATATCCCATTGTAACAAACATGTAGTAAGCATCTATAACTGATACTGAGTAAATGATTTACAATTTCTATTACAAAATGTCTAACTTATTTTCACCAGATCATAAGCATTAAAAGGTAAAGTCACATTTATATTGCTGTCTCCCTTTATCATCACGGACAGGCATCCTGCACATCCCTACAGCTACTCTAAAAGGCATTCTTTCAACACATTTTTATTGAAGACTTATATCTATATTTTATCGATATTACATACATCCAAATGTGCCCAGCTCCATGCTTGGCACTAGGTTTATCAAGTTAGTTAAAACAATGGTATCTGCCCTCCAGAAACAGTTTACTAAGGAGGAGGAATTAAAGCAAAAAGACAACACACTAACATGCTGACTGCTATTTCAGAGAGACATATAATGTGGGCCATAGGGACCAATAAGCTAAAATATTACCAACTTTATTTAACAAAGACAAACCAACAAGATTAGTGTATGCACGTATTAAACATTTCAAGCTATCAAGTCAAACTACCCGTATAAACACTTTGTATCCAGAAGATAAGAATCATAGTACACATTATAAATGTGTTTAGCAAGAAAACCTGTTTGGGTCAAAGATTGGCCAAATCTCACATCTTGGCTTAGATTTTCCTGACACACAAAGGTCAAAAATCAAATCAAAAACATAAACTACAATGACAATCTACTAGGGAAAAGGCATTAGTGTTAGCATAGTGATAAAAAATTTTTTTCACTACTTTTTAAATTAATTTTTAAAATCATTTTATGCCACGTGAGACTGTATTTCATGTAGAGGTCTTCAATGTTATTCTAGACTGCACTTTATATCCGCTTCCCCAAAAGTAGAGTATCTCTAAGCCATTCTGAGTTCTCTCCATACTAAGAATATCACTGTTTCTATCACTATTCATGGATAGTTTGGTGGTTTAGAAAGAGAGAGAGAAGAAATGGGGGGGAGGGGGAGAAGTATTAAACTAAAAGTATCTCAATCTTCAGAAATAATTTAAGACATGGGATTTTACTTTACACCATTTCAAAGGTCCTTAACAGTAGTTATCATCATTTATCACAAATAGAATCATCTCAAATGGCAACACAGTAAACACACTTATATAAACTCTTATCTGTAAGTTTACATATATACATAAACTTGTATGTAAAATATGTCTCACTTATATAACTACACACAAACACACACACACACACACGACATGTAAGGCAATCATTCATGCCTTCAAATGTCCAAAGTTTATTGAGACTACAAAGCTCAGTTCATTTAATATCAAAAACATGATACTCACTGCTTGTTACACATATCAGGCGCTCTCAATTCAAATATTTCCAATGAAATTAGTGCATGAGTCACTCAATTCTCTTGCTCATTCTTCAGCCAAGTAATGCAACAACTATGCTTAATTCTAGGAAAAGTAATCCTGCTTCAGGATTTTTTTTTTTTAAAAAGGTGATTTTACATATTTTAAAATTTAGCTTTTGTTGTTGTACATACATAATGACATGGTGCTTACTCCAAGTAACATACTTCTTTACAAAAGAAATTATCTATTTATATGTATTAAAACCACACATGAACTCAATGGAAACCACCAAATAATGGTCCAATTAAAATAAAACATGCAAATAAGTAAATATTATTTGTTTTCTGCAACAATTAATCCATTTAACATAGCTTATAGAATATCCTAAAGAAATGTCAGTTTGAAAGAAAAAAAGGAAAAATCAAAGCAAAGCTACCCAGCTTTTAAAAGGGTACACCTTTTTTAGATTGTAATCTCACTGGTAGAGATTACTTAAGACTTTTGAATAATATTTGTTCCATGTATAACAATATTAAATATTATCATAGTACATATTAAATAAAATGTATAAATGCTATAGAAAGAACCCACATTGAGAGTGAAGAGATGAATTTATTCATTCATTTAGGCCAGAAATACTTCCCAGCATGTTGCTCAAATGAAATCCCAGCTCTGTCATTAACCAGCTGTGTAATCATAAACAACAAATTCACCTAAGTTTGATCATCTCTACAATATCATTGCAGCCTCATCTTCAAGGTCCCTTCTGGCGCTAACACTATGAGAAGATCAAATTGCCATGATATATTATTGTAAGCATCTTAGTTATTACATAACCCATAAGCAAGGACAGACTTCTCTAAGTTAGCATTCTACCCAAGTAATAACTCTTGATCTGTATGACAGTTTGTTGTAGTTTCCACTAACAGGACAATAATTAGCAGAATGTGCCACCTCTGTCATTACATTTTTACAGAGATCCAAATAATCTCAAAGTATTAGCCATTTAATTCTCAATATTATCATTCCCATTTGACAAAAGGAGAAGTTGAGTCTCACAGCCACGACGGTACTTTGGCCCTCTGTCAGCAAGACAGAGCCCAACATGACAAGTCAAAATTTCTGGCTCTCACTCAGCCACTGCCTTTCAGGAGTAAGGCAATAAAGGGCCTCCTGAATCACTCGGTGGCAGAATTATAAACTAAGTGCAGGAACCAAGTGGAAAAAGGTTAGGGCCAAATAGTGTCTCACTTAAAAAATGGGAGTGGCCATTACATTTAGTCTGAGTATCACTCAAAGCCACATCCTACTTCAAAAGTCATCCCTTTGTTAAGAAACCCGGGAAGGATGTTTCATGAGCAAGAAGGGCTTCACTGCCCCAGTGACAATGTCAAAATGAGAAGGAAGCTTCATGGCAGAATTTGTGTGTCTGCCTCTAAATTTAGTAATAATTTGTTGATAGGTTGTGTAATTCTGACTTGTTTCAAAATAACATGTTTCCTGACAGTAAAATGGTCAAAATTTCTATTTTAAATTTACAAATGTCATAGCTACTTGTTATCCCTTTCACCTCTGCCTCTGCAACAATCCCACATTAACTCACCCTAAGGAAAATACTCAGATTTTGACTATGTGAACACAAAAATATATAAATGCATGCATTTTATTTAGAATTGTTTTTATTGACAAAAATAATATAAAATATATGACTATATATTTATAAATACATAAATATCTGTAATTTCCTTTGTTCACTTAAAAACATCATGTACGCTTTCCCAAGGGTATAGCTATCTACCCATCATTTTTAATATAACTGCATGATATTCCATATTTTCAGTGTACTATGTTTGATTCTAAAAGTTTTGAAATTTTAATTGACAAAAATACATTTTTAACAATTAACTTATATTAACATATAGGTTATTAACAAGACATATGTGGGGACAGAGCCAGGAGTGCAGTTTCCAGGCTCTCAGCCTCACGTGGAAAGGTGCTGGCTCAGGTAGTAAATGGCCATCAACTGTGATTGGATGGCCATCAGCTGTGGCTAGTTGGCCGTCAGCTGTAACCAGTGAGCCATTGGGCTACGCTAGCAGGAAAAACGGGGGCTAGCAAGAAGATGGTGGCTGGCAAGTGTGGATTGCAGTTGGGACGGCGGGTTGCGGACAGTGTGGCTCCTGCTTCCTGTGTCTCCAAGCCAGCCGCCAGGGCGAATATAGTGACTCCCCTATCTATGGTTCTGTGGGTGTTCCTTTTTGGGCTCACCATATCCTGCGTTCTTATGTGGGAGAGCGGGAGCTGAGACCCCGCAGGACACCCGGCACGACACATGGCGCAGCGAGCAGGATACGGTGTCAGCCAAAGCTCCCCGAAGGGCGGTGGAGCAGTTTGTGTGTATGAACACTCAGTCTTAGGAAGACCAGGAGGAGCAGCTGCCGGAGAGCTGGACCCCCGTGGAGGGGTGGGAAGATGTGGACGGTTCCCCAACCAGCAGAGGCCAGAGAAAGCGAAGGTCATTATGGCTCTGTGGGCTGGGAAGTTCTTGCTGAGGCAGCCCTGATACAGGACTTGTAGTCCCAGGAGGAAACGCTTACTGAGTCCTCAGGGGGAGACGAGGGTGGGGTCAAGGTCATTCCTCACCCCCAGGACAGCCCTGGCGAATTACTATGGACTATGGGGAACTGTCTTCCATCCCTAATTTAATGGACCACTTGACTGTTTGGGAACATACCACCACGTAGTGGAACTGGCGGTTTGCTTTTGTGTCTTGACTGGCCGCCATTGAGAATATGTAAGCACCTTGACAGTGAGCCTCTGTTGTTCTAGCACGGTACCCTGAGAGGTCCAGAGAGAGAGTGGCAGTGCCCTGAGAGCCCCTGGCTGTGCCCAGGGAGACTGGTGGTACCCTAAGAAGTCCAGGAAGTCTGGCTGTGCCCAGAAGGACTGGTGGTGCCCTGAGAAATCCTGGCTGTGTCCAGAGAGCCTGGCTGTGTCCAGGATATTGTATTCACCTCCAGGTTCCTCACACAGCGCCCCTCACGGAAGATGCTTGTCGAGTAGATTGTAAGGCGAGAGCCTGTAGGGGTGGACTGTGGGGACAGAGCCAGGAGTGCAGTTTCCAGGCTCTCTGCCTCACGTGGAAAGGTTCTGGCTCAGGTAATAAATGGCCATCAACTGTGATTGGATGGCCATCAGCTGTGGCTAGTTGGCCGTCAGCTGTAACCAGTGAGCCATTGGCCACTAGTATAACTGCTGTGGCTACGCTAGCAGGAAATGGGATCTAGCAAGAAGATGGTGGCTGAGCCTGCAAGCAGAGCAGTGAGGGTTGCGGACAGTGTGGATTCAGCCTCCAGGGAGACTATAGTGCTGCCACTGAGAATGGCTATCTATGGCTCCGTGGGTGTTCCTTTTTGACCTCACCATATCCTGCGTTCTTATATGGGGAGCAGGAGCAGAGACCGCGCCTGACACCCTCCCCGACAACATACTTTTACTCTATCCTTATATATTGGTCTTTTCTCTAGGATAGATTCCTAGAAAGAGGATAGGATCACTGAGACATACATTTTAGGTGTAAAAAATTCACACTCATCAACAGAATACAAAAATGACAATTACTCCACATCCTACTAGCATTAGATAGTATAAGTCCTTTTAAGTTAACCAATCTGATGGAATAAAAATGACATTTTATTGTCTTCATTTGTTATCCTGACCCCCGTAAGAGGTTGAGCACATTTATAAGTCTCCACTGCCTACAACTGCATTTTGACTAGTGTTAATATCCTTTCTAAATTGTTTCCTTTTGCTTTACATCAATGTGTTGAAGCGCTTTTTGTAATAACCATATTAATTTCTGTCTACCACATTTTTTGCAAATATTTTTCTGCGTTTGTCTATGGTGTCTTTTGCAAATGAGAATGTTTTACTTTTCATGTAACCAAATCTGCAGTCTTTGCATCATGGATCAAAGTTCCTTAGCAAGCTTATAAAGACTACCTTCATCAGGATATTGTACTAATAGTCTATGTTTTCTAATATTTCTTACTTAAATGTTTTTTCGTTTATTTATATTGTTAATATACTCGTTTTTACATGTGATAACAAATAGGCTAAAAACTATGCCACATAATTTTTAATAACCCATGCTTTCTCTATTTAACTGAAATGTCATTTTATCATTGAAGGAAGTTTCATTTTAGTATAATCACATCAGATTGTACTAAACGTGTTTCAGAATTTTGCCCATTGGTACCCAATTCTATGCCAATTTTGCCCTGTAATTTGTAAGGTTTAATTCTTGGTATAAGGACATAATTCTCCTGTAATTACATTTTAAGTTTCATTTCTATAAATGAAAAAGTTTTCACTTATGGTTGTTTAAATGAATGCAATAAAAATGTAAACAATTTGTTGTGTAGGGTGTTCAACTTTCTCATTTAGGTAAGTCATTGATCAATCCTCTAAATTCCTCATGTTAAAATTTTAAACAGTATTAGACTTAAAAATGAATAAGTATATATACATGTATATATATATATATATATATGTGTGTGTATATGTATGTATATATATAGTTCCATATCTAATAAGTTTTAGCATAAAAACAAGTTCAACAGGATCTAAACTCTATATCCATTTATTTAATTTACCAACAAAAGTAATTAAAGAATATGAAAGAATTCCCTTTGACCTTATTTTATAAACAAAAAATCTCCAATAAGCGTTCCTTGTTTTTACATGCTACAATTTATATGAGACTAACTTAAAACAGGCCCATCAGTCTGGCCCAATTTAAGGAAAAATATTGAGGCCATTGAAAATTAACTGAAATGTCAACCCTCTTCAGAAGAAGGCTATTAGAAAACAAGGGTGAAATTACAAGCACTTGTGAAAAGCACAATAAATAAACAATGAGCCCCATTCAAAGATACCAGGGAGACATTCAGGCTTTGCAGAATTAGAACAAGAGACAGCAGAACCAGTTCCCAACATGGGCAAGAAGTTTGTTTATTTTATTCTGCTTATCTGAAATCAGAGCAAATGATCCCAGTGGTTTGGAATGGCTCAAAAAGGTTTCTCAGCATCTAGGCAAGAAAAACTGGGTGAAGAAAAATCAAGCTGCTTGATTGCTTTGCAGTAACCATTGTGCATGTGGATGTTAAAGCTCATGTTTGGAAACAACTATTTGAGACCACAAAAGGTAGTACTTTTTTTTCTGTCATCTTCTATGAGTTTTAGTCACATTTTTAAGATGCGTGGACAATCACAGAGAGCAGTTTCCAGGCTCTCGGCCTCACGTGGAAAGGTGCTGGCTCAGTTATTGGATGGCCATCAGCTGTAATCAGACGGCCATCCCCTGTGGATGGGTAGCCATCAGCCACTAATGTAACTGCCTTGGCTACGCTAGGGGGTTGGTTGGTGGTTGGTTTCGAGAAGCGGATAGCGATTGCGCATCATGTGGCTCCTGCTTCCTGTATCTCCAACCCAGCCGCCAATGAAAATATCGTGGTATGACTCCCCTATCTCTGGCTTTGTTGGTGTTCCTTTTTGGCCTCACCATATCCTGCATTCTTGTGCCAGGAGCAGGAGCTAAGACCCTGCATGACAGGTGATCAAATAAAATAAAGAATACTTTCTACTAAATACTTTAGAAGTACTACAGTCTGTACCCATGAATTGTAGTTTACGGAAATAGTGGGTGTCATGCAGGGTGTCATGAGGGTCTCAGCTCCCGCTCCCCACATAAAAACCCAGGACATGGTGAGGCCAAAAAAGAACACCCACGGAGCCATAGATAGGGGTCATACCACTACAGTCTCGCTGGCGGCTGGGTTGGAGACACAGGAAGCAGCAGCCAAACTATCCGCAACCTGCCGTCCACTTCTCTCTGCCAACCAACCTCACTTGCTAAATGCAATCCGCGCTTGCTAGCTCAGCCACCATCTTCTTGCTAGCCCCCATTTGCTGCTAGCGTAGTCACAGCAGTTATATGAGTGGTCAATGGCTAACTGGTTACAGCTGACGGCCAACTAGCCACAGCTGACGGCCATCCAATCACAGTTCATGGCCATTTACTACCAGAGCCAGCACCTTTCCAAGTGAAGGCAAGAGCATGGAAACTGTCTCTCCTGGCACTGTCCCCACAGTGTGTTTCAAAACTCAGGAAAAAATGTGAAATGAACTTAAATGGCTACTTTAAATCATAACTGAAGTTTTCTACAAAATCAACAAATATTGAACTATTATTGAAACTTGAACTATACCAATCTGTTTCTGTGATTTAATTTGGGGTCAGGCTAATTGCTGAGAAAGCCTAGAATATGCTTCTTTTAGAGTATAAGCATGAAGGAAAAATTATAACAATAATTTTCTTCATATAAAAGGTAAAAGGTAACTATATTCTTGTGATAGGATAAGATGAAATTAGTAACATCAAAACTTTCTATTCACGTGCAATTTCAGAATCAAATCTTCCTACTTCAAAAGCAGAAAACAAAGGGTTATCAAAAGGTTGGGGAGGGTAGGAAAAAATCAGTGATAATAAAGTTTTAACTTTTATACATATTTTCTTCTAGCATCTAACAGTATAAAAATATATTTGAGAACATCTTAATTATCTAAATCACTAAACTATATCTAGCCTAACAACCAAATTGTTTTTAAATGTTTTTCATGGTTCATAAAAATGACCATATATCCAGTGAATCTTCAAATACTTGCAAATCCAGTACCTGAGAACTTTATTATCAATTAAACCAGTTAACTTCAAAGCTTTACACAATGCTTGGAGAGCACAGGATTTACTGGAAAGGTAAATCTAGGTAATAGGTCCCCCCCCACCCCCAAGGAGACATCCTCAGGAGGAAAAAGTTTTAACCCTGCCTCCTAAAAAAGAGAACGTGCTTTACCTTCATAAGATGATGGGGCACTCAGTCCACCACAAATAAAAGAGGTAAAACTACAAATTCTTTAATGCAGGAAAATTAGCCCTTTGTCACATCCTTGGAACATCTCTTGTTTGGTTAGCTCATTGTGGAAGAGGTTTCTAAATCGGTTGGCTATCATTAATCTAATTGCACATTGGGGCAGCTAATTAGAGAGGGCACTTTTCTGTTGAAAAAATAGTGCCTCAGGTGAGGCTTGAATTAGTAGCCAACTTTCACCCCACACCCAGCTCGCTCCAGCATCAGCGCTCTGCCTGGAACACCTACCACTCAGTGTTGGAACGTAGCCTGCCTCCTCCACCTGACCACAGAGGTTCCCTCTCCGGAAAGCCACAAATTACAGTGCTAGATTTCAGCCAACAGAAAAAGAAGGCATGTGGAGGTAAAGCCAAAATGAGGGTGAAAGAAAAATTTCCACTAAGGAACCAACAGTAATAACTGATATATGAGCTATACAAAAAATAAACGAATATGGGCTGTACACCCACTACCATCCTCTCTTCTCAAAATAAAAGAACACGAGAAAGCTCATATTCTGACCTGAAAGGAAAAATACTCAGCAGAAGCAAATGAAAAAGTAAACAAGCTACACATTTCATTCTCTTTGAGGTACGTTTTACTGGAATTCTAAAGTTGATGAAGTTATAGAAATACTGACTAAAGGACCAAATCCAACTCCTTTATTTCATATTGATTGCTTATTTTGTGAATGTGTACTCGCATTTGTTTTCTTTTGTTATCGTCATCATCTTTAGTTTGCGATGTGAGAATCACAGCACAGATAAAGAGGACAGCAACACTGTGTGCCAGGTCTCAGAGCTGGACCAGGAGTGAGAGTCAAGGACAGAGCTTCTTCCCCCCTGGTTGACCTCCCCTCCATAAGCCTTTTTTTAATATCTCAGTGACCACACCATCTTTTCTCTCCTTCTCTGAAGTACTGGCGCTGGGGATGGCACTGTCAGTAGAGAGCTCTACCAAAATACCAAAGAATGTTTCCCAGCAGAACTTTAACTTACACTGTGGATTCCACAATGAAATTAAAGAAATCACTGCCCCAATTTCATTTTAAATCGAAGAAAACCAGATTTTGTTGGTATATTGTATATATACAAATGACCCAGTATTACAAGGAAAACAAGAAAGTCTGAGGGTAGAGCTCTGCCTTGTCGACTTTTATCCCAGTTAATGTTGTGATTTTAGCTTTGCTTTTCCTGATCCGAGGGAACTTGAACACAGAGTATGTTGAAATGAAGATGAATAATTGCCATATTTCCAGTGTTTCTGGGCTTTTACCTCTGCAAAACAATTCTAAGAATGTAGTTTGGCAGCACAAACTGAGGAAACCAGATAGGTCACCATGGTTAGCTGACTTATCAGCTGAAAATGAACCTCCTTTACTCGAGCTCTAATGTCTGCAGAGAAGCTAACTGCCTAAAAAAAGTTTTCTCCTAACAAATGACTTGTCTCGATTATGTGACAACTGGTGACTATCTTGATTATAAAATGTAGTTATAACTGGCAGTGTTAAAAAGGTTAAAACATGGTCAACTCCATGACATTTTTTAGTTGGAATGTTCTACATTTCTAAACCGAGCCGATGTGCCTTGGGGCCAACACTTGCACACCCGGTGCCTGGTATGTGAAGTCTTCCTTAGGAGCAAAAACTATGCTCAATATTTTTCCACAGACCAAAGTAACCAATGAGGTTATAACTGAAATATTCACTGCTTTTTTAAGGATACACTTCTCTTCCTTAAAAATCTTATCTATACTATACTCCAGTTCTACAGTTAATTCATCTTCATTAAAGAACACCAACTGCCACTTCAAAGTATCAATCCTCCCTATGAATCTACTGAATCTGTTATCCAAAAATAATGATACTCAATTACAATGGTAACTGAGTAACCAAGGGAGAATTTCCTAATTGCATCTTACACATTTTTTGGCCTTTTCTTCTATTGGGTGTGTCCCAAACAACTTAACAATACATCTTATAATGACTCATGTCTACATGTTACAAGGACTCCTAAAGTCTGACCTGAAATGTGAAATTAAAAGTAATTGATCGAGATTTTTATGTATTCTTCACATTCAAAACTCTTCATACTATGCAAATGGCATTTTAAAAAATTATTTTCTTCAAAGATGACTATAACTGCGCCAAACATTTTAAAACTGGTAGAAACTGAAGGCTAATATTTTGTGTTATTATCACTGCACAACATATATGGTGTACTTACAGTTTTGTTATCATATGTGGCATATAGAATGTTCACAAAATTTCCTCAAAGGTAATATTTCATATTTTTAATAAAAATTATTAGTCAAATTATTTTATATTCACAAAATGCTTCATTAAAGCATACTTCCTCAAATGTGAAATTTTATACATATACACACATGAGAATAAAACTTTAATACTAGTGAGGAAATTACTTCCCAGAAAAAGGAATCCAGGGTTGTATATAAAGAACTCTCCCAGCCCCAGCACCAACTTCTGCCATTCCCTGTCTGCACTTTGAGAGCAAGGCCTCTGATTTATAAAAGCTAAGGGAACAGAAAGGTGTTATCTTGGTACTTCCTGTGGCTTTCAGTTGTAAGGGGCTTTATTTCTGGAGATATTATAAAATGACAAAGCTTTCGATTTGACAGTAACCCATAAATAATAGAATATAAGAAACATAACCCTTCTGAAGTGGGGGCAGCCAGGCTCTGAAGTAGTTACATTGTGATGTAGGTTTTATATAAACACTTGAACCTGAAAAGCAAAGTGTGTGTGTTAGTGGAGGGAGTGGAGAGGGCAGAGACACTTCCCAGTCCCATAAACTTCATCTTGTTCTAGGGCTCAGAGAAAACGTTCTTAAATATGGCAAAACAGAACATTAGTTACAAGAAATAAATGTGGCCCTGCCTGAGAATAAAATAAAGCAGCCAAAAGAAAAAATATATATCTGCATGTAGGGCCCAGGGAAAATTCCAATTGTGTATTTTTAAAAAAGAACTCCAGATATGCCCACATAAAAACAGACTTAATTCTGGTGATTGATTCTCTTTGTAGTCTACGTAAGAAAGGTTAGCAATCAGAATCAATCAAAAGAAATCCTGTCCTCTAATGTGTAAAACAATGGAGTGTTTCTGTAAAATATTCTTACACTGACCTAATAAGAAAAATACTCTGCATATTTTTATTTGAAAAAGAAAGTACGTATTTATCAACTTATCCTAATGATTCAATAGACCCGAATACTTTCATTCTGTATTCCATGTCCTATATGAAAAGATCAATATATAAAGATTTGCTTAGTTAAGTATAATTATGAAAACTCAACCGTCAAGTTATCTATAACATCTACTTACGCTTAGCAAGTATGTACTTTCTTTAACAGTAGTACTGATAATTTCATTTTATAAATAAAAAAAACTTTTCATGATTAACTTCCTGTTTTTCTACATACTAGTTTGTTTTTCACTACGCCAAAGTTTTTAAAATTTCTAATACAATGCTACAAAAATAAGTTTCACATGATTATTAAGCTCTATTTTAATACTGATCAACTTGGCTCATGGGAATTATTAGTATAATCATACAAGCCTTCAAACATTTTCAAAAAGAGTGATACTTGTCCTGCAAGAATAATAAATGATGTAAACACCATTTTAAAAGAAATAATTTGTTTGTTTTTTTAAATTAATTACTTCAATCAAATAAAACAAAATTACTTGGGAATAATACATGAAATCTATGACAAAACTCAGTACAGTAAAAGCATACATAAATATTTTTAATCAAAAGATCTTGTTCAAATTAAACAAATATTAAAGATTTACTTGGCAAGATCCAATTTACATTAATGTATTTTAGATGGAATAGCAGATTACTTGAAATTCATTATTCTAAAGATATGAGTAGAAAATGTAATTATAATAATACTAAATGGAATAGTGAAAAATACTAAAGTCTTTTTTTAAGCAAAGAGTAAAATCACAAAAAATGTAAGCTTTATAAAAGGAGACTAATGTAAAAAATCAAGAATAAATCAACTTTTCATTTATGTTAAATAAGTCATAGCAATGAAATAGATAATCCATCAGTTCAAGATTTCTTATTTCCAGTGAACCCAAGTATAGCTAAAATTCTAAGAGATAGGTATATGGTTTTTAAAACTATGAAAACACAGTGCCACATATTCAATTTTGTTCTTCTATTATATTCCTGCCATTTTTCTCTCTCCTAGGAGGAAGAGAATTAATATTTTATTGAGTGCCTAGTGTGCACTGTGCCTTGTTCTTTATATGGTGTTTCATTTAATTTTACAACCAGCCCTATCAGTTTGCATGTTACTCCCATTTATCTGATGAGGAATTTGAAAATCGTAGAAATTGGACAAGTTACCAGAAGCCATGCAGCTATTTATAAGGTGTTCTGGTCCCCAACTCATGCTTCATTTCTGTATTAGAAGGCAGTACAGTAAAAGCTGGGGTACCATCTCTCAGAGTGATGCTGCAATTTTTCTGTGGGTAGAGCCCAGGTTCTGAACAAACACATACATTCATACCTTTTCCTAGCCAGCCAATTTATTATATCTTTTTATGGGTATCTTTTTCCACTCAAGGCAGCTATGGAGGTACGCAAAAAAATCCATTCACAAGTTATCCAGACTCAACCATCTATTACTATATATTACTATATGCCATTTAAATATTAATAGTTGACAGTTAATGAATGTCTACTCTTGTTCAAGCACTATTCTAGGTGGCTCACACAAATATTTCATATAATGTATAAGCAATTGAAAAACACAATTAGAAGTGAATGAGAGAAGTACAAAAAGACCATGTATACTTTCGATTTAAACTACACTCTTGAACTACATACATGATCAAGAAGATAAATATCTACATAGCGTAATTATTGTGTGATGCAAATATTTCTATTATACAACATGGATCTTTACAATAAATTCAATTTAATTTTCATTGAAAGTGTGAAAATTATAACTTTATGTGATATCAGACATATAAAAGGAAGCTAGAACTTACAAATATTATTTTGTGAATAAATAGTTAATAATCTACCTTGGAGAAGAGATTTTATCTGAGACAGCAAACGTCTGAAATAAAATATCTAGAATCCTATTATCACATTCTTATAGAACTAACATTAATGAACTATTTTAGTAATTAGATTGGATGAATAACCATTCACTTTGTTAATGTACAGAGAGTTTATGTAAAATGAAAAAGTTAAAATGGCTGCTCCTTTAGTAAAATGTTTGGAAAAATTAAGCTGTATAATCACTTTATGAAGAAATTCCAAGTAATCTTTAACTATAATTTTACAAAATAAAATGTATATATTGGTACTACAGGAATAAACAGCAAACAAAAAACAAAATGCATAAAAGACAATCAAAATATAAAACAAGTGAGCATGTATGATTTCTGTGGAGGATAAAAGCCATGGGAGATACTAAAAAGCAGTGGCAGGCAAAAACAGTATCTTTCATATAGTAATATTCTGGCTGCAGAGACAGATAGAATACATAAAAAGCACTTTAAAAATGTAAACCAAAATATAAGACAAGTTATTGAGAAGAGCATTCTAAAATATTTTCAGAAATGTATTTCTTCTTTCCTTCTCTTCTTTGTATCTAGCCAAACCCTTCACCTCAGACCTCTCAAATTCTTGCACTTTCCTGAAGCTGCATCATTCTTTATTCCAAAAAATCCCATAAGTGGGAATGCATTTTTTAAATAAGAAACATCTCCTTTAGTTTTTAATACTAATAAATTCTGAATATTAGAGAGTCCAATATATGGAATTAATCTCTAGGATATATCAATCTGGTTCTTTTTTTTAAATTTTATTAAATTTATTGGAGTGACACTGGTTAATAAAATTATATAGGTTTCAAGTGTACAGTTCTATAATACATCACCTATATATTACAATGAGGTTCTGACTTAAAGCAAATGGAGAGTTATCTTCTTGTCCAGGAGGACAAGAAGGGTTCTTTTCTGAAGAGTCCTTTTCTGATTTTAAGAACGGTCATTTTCTGAAGGTTCAAATTAATATTCCTATTTAGCTATATGGCTCTCATTTGCAAACAGGGCAGACGTGGAAATATTATGCAACTCCTCTTAATTTCTGTTCATCTTCTGTTTTGAGTTGCAAGAGACCATCCCAGGCCTAATTTTCCCAACCAACCTCTTTCTCAGTTATGTGTGGAGATTGGAACTCCATGATGGTAGAACCTTAACATCTGAAATGTTTTCAGTCTAAGGCAATTCAGGCTGCACAGCTGCCTACTCAGGAGTCCCATTAAACAAACTTTAAAAATTCCTAGAAGAAAGCATGATTTATTATAAGCAAATGGCTATGCTGGCTTTTTTAGTAACAGAATTTTAAACGAAAATAAAGTTATTTAAGATACATCTTGTTTGGATTTTTAAAAACTCTACTAAACTTAAAACTTTAAAATGTCTGTGAATATGTGGGTTGGAATAATTAAACGCAACTCTAGCTGATTAATGAACACGTGGAAAATGGGAGAACTGATGCCAAAAGCTCTTTTATTCTAAGGCATGCTTCACGTGAGGGACAAACACCAGGAGACTATAGTCATTACTATACGACAGGAAACACTAATCAGAATCTGTCAGGTAACTGTGAGAGAATATACAATGCATTCGCAATTTTTAAGTGCATTTAATACCTCACAATTTCATCACCTACACTATATTCAAAACTGGGACACAATCCAGAAACTGAAGGGAATCAGATATTTTCAAAAATATGTTTGCACTACACTATCCAACACTTGTATTGGCAACATTACTGTAGATACTTCAACATATGTTGATCTTAAGAGTATAAATTTTGGAGCTAAGCTTCCAATTTATCACATTTTAATTAAGGAGATATTACCTGCCTCGTTACCAAAATATTTAATTTTCCAAATGGTAACTCTTAAATTGCTTGTTTCTCTGCTGTGAAAACTATAAGGCACTAAAACACTCCTCTTACCATTTATCATCTTAAATATTTTAGTGAAAAATATCTAACTCAATATACTTTTAAGAGAATGAAAGTATTCCCTATGAGATGCTTTCTACATTCTTCATTTGAACCCAAAGAGGAGACTGGAAGCAAAATACAAAAATTCCTCCAATCTGTTACATCAAGTTATCTGAATGGCCACCTCCCTTTATTACGCCATTGCTTATTCTCTTCTTTTATAAAAACTGCTGTGCAGCAGGACAATAAATTTTATTTGTATTTTTTCAAAACATAATTAAAAACATCAAACTCTTGATTTGATTGATATTTTCACTTCAGCATCACAGTCGTACTTAGTGAAAGAAATCTTAACTTACATCAAGTGGCTGAAATGTGCCTTAAAACATAGTAAATGCTAAGTCCTAAAAACCCAATATTCATTTCACAATGCACTGAATTCTTGAATCACCTTTTCATCTGTAGCCTTCGATGACTGTTCTCCTATCTGGCTTAAGTTCCCTTGGCTTTCTCTTCTGCCAAGAGACTGAACGTGATCCATATTCTGGCTTCTTTATTTTTTCCTAAGTGCCATTAGAGAAATACGCCATTTGACATGATCTCACATCCCTTAATAAAAAGGAAAAACAGGAAGTAACAAATGTAAATTCTGGGCCTACTACGTGCTACACTTTGAGCCAAGTATTTATATTTATTCAACAATAACCTTTTGAAAACGCTAGAACCCTAGTTTTACAGAAGAGGAAACTGAGACTCAATGTGGTTAAATCACTATCCCAAGATCACATAATTAGAATTCGAAGTCAAGTTCATGCTATTCCCCCTATATGTACTGTGTTGCTTCTGATTATTCACCAATATTTAAATGTGGGAATCAGAGCCTCTCATTCAGGATGAAGAAATATGCCCGTAAAAATGGAGCCAATAAAGTATCCAAAAAAAAAAACCCTATTCATTAGCTTTTTGTATGGAAAGGGAACTATATCTGCTAGAATTAGACTGCATATGACAAACCCAAAATTATAATGGCTTACATAGCTAGAAGTATAATTCACTTACACAAAATGTAATTCAAGGTGGGAAATCCAGACTTAGTATGGCAACTCCACTAAGTTATTAAGGACCCAGACTCCTTTCAGCTGACTACTTCATATTCTCTAGAGTGATTCCTATGCTCATTATCCAAAATGACTATCAGAGCTCCAGCCATCACATCTGTGTTCCAAAAAACAGGATGAAGGAATCAGTAAAAGAAATGTGTTATCCTCCTTTATAAGGCTATTTCTCAAAGTAACAGTCAATACTTCAACTTCTTCCTACTAGACAGAACTTAGTCACATGCACTCATCTTGCTATAAAGAAGAGAGAGAAATACGGGTTTTTTGGGGCAGCAACGTGCTGAGCTAAAACCAGTTTTATTATTACTAAAATGGCAGGTAAGAATGGATATCTGGAGGAAACTAGACGAACTGCCATAGAAATTTGTACATATTCTCCCATTTATTCATATTATCAAATTTTTCAGGCAATCAGAGATAATTGAGATGGGCAGACCCAGTATTAGGTAGAATAATAACTCCATTGGATTTATGTCTTTATAAACACACACACACACACACACACACACACACACAAATGAATACCTGTGGTTTTACATTTTTGGAAGTTGTTGTTTTCACCATTTACATTATAAAGAATTGCTGGGTATATCAGACAAAATCAAGGGGATTTGTTTTATAAAAGGTAATCTTTTTCCAGGGTTAGAATACAGCACATTTTAATAGATGATAAAGTCTACCAACCAATGGGGGTGCCATTGAGTTTAAACGGTCATTTATCTTCCATAACTCTTCTAATATCCAGAGAACAGAAACAAAACAGAGAATAGAGATCACGAACCAAATAGAGAACACAGGAGAAAATGCAAATTTTCGTAAGAAATCAAATCTCAAACGTGCTTCAATAATTAAAATAATCTATGCCCACGTACTTATGCAGATTTACACATATCCTCAAATATCTTCTAGTTACATTAATACTTAAAAACACTATCAGAAAATTTGTACATTTGTAACTTGAAGGTAAGTGGGCTTTCTTGGTCCCAGCTGTCACCTACGCATACAAGCCAGTCTCTTCTAGAAGTTGGCCTTTTATGATGAGGCATTTGAGAAACACACAAGTATAACTTTCAAAAGCACTAACCAAATAAAATCAATTTTTACGAAAATTTTTGGGGGAAGATAGAGGGAGCACTTCACATGCAACAAAGCAAGCATCCTTGAAATTCTCATTAAATACTTTTTTCCTTAATGTTCCACTCCTCAGGGCATTCACCCTCCCCTTCTCTCTCCTCTCCTCACTCATAAACCTTCCCAGGATTATTTTCCATAAGCCATCTGACTGCAGTCAGTTACACAAAGCCATCCAAAGGGACCTCAGCAAAATAAAACCAGGTCATGCGTTGTCCCTTAAACACGGACTTGATATTCCTCAGCTCAGCACACATACATGCATACACACAACCACACACGTACAACCCTTCAACTTCTGCAATGGTAAAGTAACGTAACGTCTACTAACTGAATCCATAATCAACATGGTAAAATGTATCCTTCTATTTCATGTATTTGTGAAAAGTTATCAAACAAATGAATTTCCTTATCTACCCACAATCCTAAATGCTAGACTAAACATTCCGTCTCTTCAAACTCTTTATATGGTTCCATTTTATACGTTTTAGTATATTTTGTTATGCTTTAGATTTAGTAGATAGCTATGCAAAGATCATGATTAAAATAGAAGGCTCAAAATTAAACACACGTAATGGTATTACTTGTCATATAAAAAATATTTCGATACTGACAATAATTTGTCCACTTTTTTCAAAATCAGAGAACACTATTTAATAAACTGGATTTTTCTGGATTTCGTCCACTTGATGATCAACTTGATGACAGTTTCAGCACTTGTCTTTTGAGAGGCATACTGCATAATAGTAATAGTTAAACAGTGGGTTCTGGAACCAGTCTCTAGGCTGAAATCCTAATGTCACCACTTACAAGCTGTGTGACTTTGGGAAGTTATTCCTTCTGTGACTCAGTTTCTTCATCTGGAAAATGGGAATACTAACAGTACCTACCTCTTAGAGTTGTTCTGAATATTAAAGAAATTACCACATGGTAAATAGGTTAGAACAGTACTGGATACATATAACCACTTAACAAGTGTTGCTTACTATTATTTTTCACTTTCTGAAAAAAAATAGTTTAGTGTAGTAATTAATACATCAAAGCAATTCTGTATTATACACTGCCCACTAACAATAATAGCATGCTTACATGCTTGAGAATATTGGATTTGTGTTTTAAGAAATGGATTCAGGAAAATTTAAACCATTGAACCGTAAGAAAACAATTCAACTACTAAAATAACCTACTAACATTTGTTTATAAAAGACCTGGACTCAGAAAAAACTCAGCACCAACTAAATTATTCCTTTTAAATAAGTTTACAGCATACTTGAGAAAAGGCATTTCAATATTAAATCTTTTTTGCTAAAGTAAAAATGATTTTCCCATGGGAAAAACAGAAATATTCTTCCTTGAATGAAATATTTTTGAAAGAAACCATGGAAATGGTAAGCAAATTAAGAGAAATCATGGAAGGATACAGCTTCATTAATAATGTGCTTAGATTTAGGACAAATTGATAAGAGGTAGGTATCATACCATTGTTTCCCCGAAAATAAGACTTAGCCAGACCATCAGCTCTAATGCGTCTTTTGGAGCAAAAATTAATATAAGACCCAGTCTTATTTTCCTATAAGACCGGGTATAATATAATAAATATAATAAAATATAACATAATATAATACCAGATCTTATATTAATTCCTGCTCCAAAAGACTCATTAGATCTGATTGTCTGGCTAGGTCTTATTTTCAGGGAAACAGGGTAGTTATTTAACCAATCTTAAAATAAACTATTAATCTTTAACCAATCTTAAAATAAACCATTAACCTAGGCACCTTATTAAAATTATATTTTTAGGACTGTGTATATATATATTACCAATAATTGCTGTTTGTAAATCTAATACATAGTACTAACATAAAGATAGATATGCACTAGATACAAGAATAGAAATATGACAGATGTCTCCCATCAACAGAATAAAATGTTCATTTATAGCTGAAGATGGAAGAGGTTGAGATTTGGTCAATTTAGGGTCTTAAACCTTATACTTGACTCTAACAGCATTCTATTATTGTTTTCGGTGTGAACATAAAATCCACTATAAATTCAAGAGAATTCTAGCAGTCCAAAGTTCGGTCCATTATACATTACCATTTGCATGTAACTTTGCACAAAAGGACTTAGAATCTAAGAAATGCACAATGATAATTAGTTTGGAGATTCTCGCTTTGTCCAAACCCTCTATATTCCTAAATTGTTCTATACAGGCTTCCACATCTCTCAATGTAGACCAGGTCCATTTCTGCTAGACAAGCAACCTCTCATCTAAAAAGTGAAAAAAGAGAGAGAGAGAAACAATGAAAAAAAATATTTAAAAAAAGCAGGCATACACTGAATTTCCGATGAGCTACTGAGCTTCTGAAAGCAAAGAATTTTCTCTCAGTTATTTATATCAGATTGAAAAAGGCTGCCTGGCTTTAAAAAAGAAGAGCAGAAGAGAATGTTATCTTACCTTCCCTCGATAATGTGTTGCCCCCCAAAAGAATGAGGATCATATTACATTATCACTTTTAAAAGCTAGTAATAGGCTACTTAAAAGTGACTAAGGTTATAATCTACTGAATTTTAGCTGTTTAGCATGTCTCCAAGAAAAGTCTACAAATTAGTGGAGGTGCCGCATTTAAGGTTCATTCACACCAGTACGCATCTGTTTAGTGTTCCTTAATTACAACAAATTTCTAGACAAAAGTTGTATGCATTAACCAGTCTTACTCAAGAGTACACAAAAAATCATCCAATCTAAGAAAAAGATCAGGAAATGGTATTCTATTATATAGAAACTAGTAGGAATTGATACATACACTTGTAGGATATTTTTAAAAATCCAGAAATAATCTATCTCAAATTGTGATTAAAAGAGTTTAGGTTTAAGATTAATGTTGGCATTAGGGATACATTCCCTGTAAACTACTCAAAAACAGCTACCCTGCAATATAATCAATTAAAATGAAATTGTTCACTTATATATTATATTGCTAGTAAAACAATATAGATACCAAAGGAAGATACCTTAAAAACAAATCAGCACAGCCATGGAATAGGCATATTAATAATAGCAATAATTTTATTATTATTATTTCAATGTGTTTCCTACAGTGGAGAAGGCTCAGGTTCTAGGTGATTGGTCATGGTTCTTTAAAAAAATGTATTTGTACTAGAAAAAGGACACTGTTTTTCCGGCTACAAGTGAGTTTGATCAAAACAGGACACAACCACAGCTATTCATTCTAACTTGGGTTCAACAAACAATATTCTTATTTGTAATTAGGCTGTCATTACTTTGTAAATAGGCAGACCTGGACACAATGACTGACCCAAGAATGGGAATACGATGCAATCAGAATCTTCTGAGAGAGATTATATGGACTTGGACAGAATCTAGGTCAGGCCTCTTCTGAGACCTGTAGTGAAAAGACGATGTAGGTCTGTGTTTCCTGGTGGGTATCTTTACTCCAACATGGAAAAAGCCTGCATGATTGTAAAGCTAACAACGAGGAAACCATTCTGATGGGTGTGTTTAAAGTCTATTTCTGATGTGATTTATACTATTGGCTCTTAAAAGACTTTTATACAATAGACATGATTTGTGCTTCAGTCTACTAGTAATCTGTGTGAAACAAAACTGTGATTCAGTTTTCTCACCTATATGTTACAGATGATAATGCTTATAAACAAACTCTAGGAAAGCAGATCTTCAGAGATAAACATGTCCTTACATGTTTATTTTTTATTCATTTTTAACTCTGAAATACAAAGTAGAAACAAGTCCTTTGGTACAACTGACTTACATGATTACATTAAAAAATAGTTCAGAAACCACATATACATATTTGTGAGAACAAACAACAGGAGCATTTCATAGGTAAATTAGTGTTGGAAGTTACCCTGGCATGCAATATTAAATCACTAAGGCAAGGAAAAGCAATCCCTACCATAAAAGCTTAAAAATATCAGCGGGGAGCAAAGAGTCCATCAATGGGAGTGAATGTCATTTCATCTTCAGTGCTGACAGTACAGTTTTTTTTTTTTTTTTTAATTTTCTTTCTCTAAATTTCCTTCCTCCAAAAAGCTAACTATAAATGGGCCAAGATACAGGATTCATTTGTTGTTTTCATCTGGCATGAAATGAAAAACCCTTTCAAAGATACTGAGCACCAGTGAACAGTCCCCAAGATGAGAGTAACAAAACCAAAACAAAGGCCAGCTGCTTGGACGCACAAAGCTTCAAATGCAAGAGCAAGAAATTTTAATTTTATGCAGGAAACAAGAGAAAATTGAAGAGTCAAATGGCAGCAAAAGGTGTTTTTAGCAACAATACTCTGTGAAGAAAGGGGAAAACCAGGCCAACCAGAAAGGCAGTTGTTGCAACAGAAGATATTTCAACTGCAAAGACCATTTATAGTCATTTCCTCTGCAGAAGGTTGGCCCTTTCCCCCAACCCTGATTAAGAATAAGAAATCCTTGTTTCATTTATCCTTTAATACTTCTGACACAGAATTGTTGTCAAATGAGCTCTTTTGAACACATTTTGACATTCAGGTTAAATGTTAAGTAAATAATAGTCACTCTTTTCACATAACAATTTTTCCCAATGCCAATAAAAACATGCCTAATCTTGCCCATAAAAAACAGATACCGCACTCTACTCCAAAATGCATGCAATCACTAGTTGATATATTCAGTTAGCTGATATCACAACTTTGAAGAGAGATATAAAAAGACACAAAAATAGTGTATTATAGAAAAATATTCAATGTTGCTATTACATTATTTTTGCTACACTCGACATACATGAGTGTGTATATATTATGTGTGTATATATATGTTTATATATATATACATATATACATAATGTATTTACTTGAGAAAAGTATCAAAAATAAGTAAAACCAGAACAGTGCACTTCTCATTAAGAGCATTAAAACCTTCCCATTTCAGCCACAATTTTGTCATCTGTGAAATAAAGGCACTGGGCTAAAATGTAATCTTTCAGTCTCTTGAAGTAAACAGATTTGATAGTTCTAATATCCCAATGACTCCAGGCCTGCAGTGCTTGCCTCCTAATCTGTCTGCCACATTTCCTCCATGTCTACAGCCATTCCTCAAATAAAGCCAAACTATAAAATGCTACTAATCTAATGAATGGCTTTAAAAATACTCAAATGTGCTACTACAGGGCTTTTGGAAAAGCAATTACTTTAAAGACTAAAAGTTGAATTCCTTCAGTGGCTCTTATTCAAAGAATACAAAGTACTTCAACAAACTAAGGTTAATTGTGCACATGAGATAAGTGTGACTCTCTCACACACACACACACACACACACACCTTCAGTCAAGGGTGGACTGATTAACCCACTTACCCAACATAATAAGGAATACATGGAGTCAGAATACATGTCTGAACCTCGTGTCCCTGCTCCAATGACGGACGCAATTTTCCTGAACAAAAATCCAATTTTAACCCCATGATCTCTCAAATGTTAAAACCATGGGGTTAAAAGTCAGTGCTTTCATATATAAGCCACCTCTTCTCTTTGAGGTATGGAATATTTAATAATAGTAATACTATCAGTAAAAACTTACATAGCACTTACTTTGTTTAGGCATTCTTCTTAGTGCTTTACATATATAATAATTCATTTAAGTGCTTCAACAACTCTACAGGGAGGTGTTATTACCCTGTTTTACAGATTAAAAAACAAACAAGCAAACAACTGAGGCACATAATTAACTTGCCCCATGTTACTCAGCAAATAAGCAGCAGAGCTAGGGTGCAACGCAGGTAGTTTGGCTCCAGAACCCATACTCTAAACATACTCCACCGTACACAACTTAGGAAGGAGCACAAACCCTCCACGTCTCTCTACTGTGCAGTTCCCTTCTATTTCGTTCCTTCGGCTGCATTTACTAATGTCACGCAGGATCTCTGGTCCCGCTCCCCGCATAAGAACGAAGGATGTGGTGAGGCCAAAAAGGAAAAACAATGAAGCCATAGGTAGGGGAGTCACACCACTATGTTCTCGCTGGCGGCTGGGTTGGAGACACAGGAAGCATGAGCCACACGATGCACAATCTGCTGCCCGCTTCTCTAACAACCAACCGACCCCCTAGCGTAGCCACGGCAGTCATATCAGTGGCGAATGGCTAATCAGTAACAGCTGATGGCCAACTAGTCACAGCTGATGGCCATCTACTACCTGAGCCAGCACCTTTCCACGTGAGGTCGAGAGCCTGGAAACTGCTCACCTGGCTCTGTCCCCACAACTAAGCAGTCAATAACTGCAGTTGAACGAACAAAAATATATGCCTAGAATTGTAGTCACTGACTTAACGCAAAGCAAATATCCATGTACAAACAGGAAAACATTTTAAGAACAAAATTAAAATACTTAAAATCCTATCCAGTGTAATCTCATACATTTATTTAATGACTCTTGATCCAGTTTCTATCCATCCTGATATTCTACGTCTCCCTGCCACCCTCTGTGTAATTCTTCACCTAAAGGAAAGAATGGAACAAAATTAGGCACTGAATGTTGGCCGAGTTTCCATTCCCTAGGGCCAAGGAAAGGTAAGTACAATGAAGTTCAGTCCTGCATAAAAAGGAATTATTTATACAGAGTTATCAATGAATTACCATCACCAAAATATTAAGTGTAAGTCCAGAATTCCTATAATATGCAACTCTCACTTACATTGATAGCATCATTTTCAATATATAATTTACAAGATGAAATGTTTTGTTCAGAGTTAAGTAGCAAAAACAGGATGGAAAGATGCTCTAGTCCTAGTAAACCAGTACATTTTTAGAGCCTGGCCAACCTTAAGAATCACCTAGGGCCTCACCTAGGGAGTCTAATTTAATTAGTCATGGGTGGGGCTGAGTGTTGGTAGCTTTAAAAGTTTTTCAGGTGATTAGAATTAGAGCCACATTTAAATGCTATCCAGGACTTCCCAAACTTTAAAATGCATATAGATCATCTGAGGATCTTATTTAAAATGCAGTCTGCTTCAGAAGGTCTGGGGAGTGGTTTGAGATTCGGTACTTCTACCAGGCTCCCAGGCAATGGGAGCTGGTCTATGGACCACACTTTAGACCAGCAACCTTCTTTTCCCTTTTCACTTTCGCTAAACTGTGTATTGTGAAACTGTGCACTTTCCTTCTGTGCAAGGTTTCCAACTGGGAGGTTTTGTGAATGATTTATTTCCGGATGATGGATATGTCTCCAACAATGTATATATTTTTAAATGATTATGTAAGTATGTGGTAATTAGTTACAGATAATAAAGGTGCTATCTGTATATCCCTCGATTAGTATGAAAGATGAGAAAAGAGTGGGCAAGGTATTACAATTTAAGGCAATGTAGAGTATTTCACTTCTATGTAAACAGATACTTATTTTTTAAAAGCAACTTAAACCCACAAGAAAGAATTCTAGAACGCAGGGTTATTATCTAGAACTAGATGAGCTAACATGCAGGAAGCATGAGAAGCTGTTCCTAGCCCAGAATTGGTAGTCAGAAAGTATTAGTTCTTTCATTGCCATTTTATTAATAACTGAGGTGCAAATAATGACTACCTATATCAAGAAAACTAAATTGCAGATACAAACTTGTTTTCTAGAAAAGTGTGGTTTCTATTTGTTCACAGTCTTTGTATTATGTCATTCTCTTCTATACTAAGACAATTTGGTACAGAGATAAAACACTTGTCCCAAAGTCAAAATCTGCACAGTTGAAAACATGATGTCTGGGATCTGCTTTAAAATATTCAGCAAAGAGAAAAGAAAAAAAGGAATAGATAAAGCAAACTTAGTGAAATCTGGATATCTCGATGACTAACCTGTGGGACAGGTACAAGGAGTTAATTGTCCTCTTCTCTGAACTTCTATGTAGGTTGAAATTTTTCAAAATAATTTTAAACGTTCTGTTTTGGAATTTCAGCTTCACTATTGATTAGTTCTGTGGCCACGAACAAATTATTTAACTTCTCGGATCCTCAAACTACTCTGCAGTAGAACGGGTTTCCATACTAAACACCTCATAAGGATTACCACAGATATTTTTATTTAAAAAATACAGCTTTTTAAAAAATAATGGACACTAAGCCGTTACCTCATAAAGATAAATTTAATTTTAATCGAAAGGGTTCCAATATAAAGAAAAGCAGAAAGAACGGTAAAATATTTCTAAAATAAAAACGGGGTCTGTGAAGAGTAAAAAGGGTGTGCCATGGTCCTGCCATTTCGCTCCTTTCTATCACCCCTTCCTTAACATTCTAGACCACATTCCATCAGGGGAACAGGAGCATATAGTGAATTCTCCACAATGCCATGTCCTGAGCCAAATGCATGAAAAACTTTAACATAAGTATGGTACAAATCAGCAAGGGTAACCCATAGACAAGCACCACTGCTAGCTGCTACACTATTGTCCTGAATACAAGGAAGACAGCTTTTCTTCCTACTCACTCCATTTATAAAAATCTCTAAATAGTGGCTGGGGATAGCAGTTCAGGAGGAAAGTAATGTCTTGAATACATGCCAAATAATCAAAAGTAAAATATCATTTCTGGTGCTATCTCTTCAAAGGACAGAAGTTTAAATAAAAACAGATGGCACTTTTATTATCTGTAACAGAATTACAACCTAATTACTAATAATTGAAAAATATACATTATTGGAAACAATTCCGGAAATAAATCAAATAATTCACAAAACCTCACAGTTGGAAACCTTGCACAGAAAGTACATACACAACTTCATAATACACAGTTTAGCATAAGAGTGACGGGAAAGTTATTAAAAATAGTGGATGTACAGAAAACAACTTAATGCACATTTCCATTTTTTAAGAACTTGTAGAAGCAATGGCATACTGAATTTCACTTATGTCCATTTCAAATGAATTCTAATCAAATGTTGTGATTCAATAGGACTCCAAGGGAATCTTCTCTTCCACAAGAACAAATTCTAAAGCCTAAAAGGTACTACAAGTATGCTAGCCTCCCTCATTCGTTCAAGAAAAAGCAAAAACAGTGAACAGAGTTCAGAAGTTGTATTTACTAGGGAAATTCTCAAAATAAGCATTTTTTCTGTTAATTCTACTTTACAATTTCACTACTTTACAAAAAAAAAAGTTAAAGCCACCTTTTAAAAACCAGTATCCAAGCACGTTTCTTATATATTTCTCACATTGTTCCTACGTGGAATGAATGGAATGCTTAGTCATTGGTCATTTTACTGAGATATTTCTATTTAAACAAAGACTTACCTGATGTTGTTTTCCTATACTAATAATATTCAAAATATCTGTATGTGCAATAATAAACACGAGGCATAATCATATCTCAGTATCAATTTCCTTAAAAGGTAAAGCTTATTTCAGACAAGGTCTGGCTCAAGGATTAAAATACACAGGGTAGCCAAGTTGTAATGTATATTGTTTTTTCAGGACATGAAATACCTTACATTTCAATATATACATTAACAAAATAAGAATCAAAACAGCCTAGTTGTACTCCTATTTAAGAATTAAAATTATTCATTTTTTTCCTTCTATATGTTAACGAGCACCTTTAAACAATCACCCCCAAAATGTTACAGTTAAGGTCCAAGGTTCACAAACATGCTACAGGTGGAAAAGGAGAGTTCAAAGAAAATTTGAACCCAAGCTGATTCCAGCAGGGAAGAAGTTTTCCCACATACAGAGATATTAGCCATGAAGCAAGGAAAGCCAGAGGCCCCAGTATGAAACTGGAGCTCCCTGAATTTACAGACTCAGGGAATCAAGGCAAGGTGCTAATCTTCCTTTCCACTGGAGACTTTGACCTGCAACTACTTCACAACCACAAGACTTCTCAGTCAAACCAAAATCAGCTGGATCAGAAATGGGTTTTACAGTCACGTGAATAAAGAAATAAATTTCTCTAATCACCTGCCTCCGAGAAGCATTAAAATTCTGAATCTGAATCATCACTCTTTTCCTTTAAACAATTACAACATCAGTTTGAAACTGCAACTAGGCTAATCCTAAACATCCTTCATAATACAGAAGAGTTATAAGTGGTAAATGAAAAATTCTATCTCAAAACAATTCGCATTTGCATCTAAAATGTTACAATCAAACCACATAACTCCCTCCTCAAAATGTTTCATGTGACGTCTCCTTGAAGTGGCTTTCACTTTAGCTATATGTGGCTTCCTTTATTTGCTTTAGTGACAAAAATATGAAAATGAATATAAAGAAGCAAAGCCTCTAAAATAAAGGCTAACAGTATATACAATAGCTAGCACTAGATTGTCTTTTTTCTTCAGTTTCAACCTCCACGAAAACTCAAGGCCCAATTAAAAATATCTTCTTTATGTAATTCATTGTTACCACTTTTCATGTTTTAGACTAGTTTGTCTTGTAACACAGTGATAAGATCAGTAATACCAACCAAGTAAAGTTTAGTTTATACTCTAGCCCAATTGTTTGTAAGCCTCAGCAACGCAGTTCTAAAAAGGAAGCAGAAATACTGGACTACGGAAGTGCTAGATTTTTCTCCCACAGGAAAGACCAATAATGTTCTCACTAAAATAATTTCCACAATCAACAATATTTTGTATAAAAATAAGTCCCTAATGAAGCCTATGTTCTATCAGTGAATTCATACGGCCTAACGAACTTGGCCTTGTGTTTGCACACCAACTTAATGTTATGGCGGTAAATGGTCAGGGTCTGGAGTCAAGGCTGTTGACATCCAAAACCCTGTCCCACCATGTACTCACGGTGTGGCCTTAGAAAGGGATTGACTCTTCCCTAGCCTCAGAGTTCCTGGAAGGATAAAATTAGGTAACACACATGCAGGGCGTACAATGCCATAAACTGTTTTAGAACACAACACTCAAAACTATAGAAAGACCCCTTATTTATTTATTTATTCATTCATTCATTCATTCATTCATTCAATTGATTTTTGTACTTTGAGCAAGATCCGGGAGAGAAGCAAAGTAGCCCACAAGTTAACAAAATATTCCCTTCAAATATAATTGTGACATAATACAATCCAAAACATACGCCAGTAATAAACACATCAACTCTCTAATCATGATCCCTGGAAAATTCGTGTTTTCCACTCCCTGAAATGACAAAAGATTAAAACAAATCTCAGGGTAGGCAAAAGCACTGGACATTTTTTTTCAAATGCATCATCCCGAGTAGCTATAGAAAAATACACCAATTATGTAAGGAAAAAAGATCAAGGATAACAATTACTCGAGCACCTCCTTTTTTCCTACAGAAGCCACATTTCTTATTAACACGGGTTGGGGAGGGGATTTTTTTCCCATGTTGCATACACAGAATCTACAATAAAGATTTGGGAAGTCACTCATCAAGATTGACCGGCTCCAAAAAGTCATTTGGTTGCCAGGCTTAGGTAAAGGCCTAAACAAATCTACCAAGGACATAAATTGGGGCAAATAACTAAAAAGAAGAGAGAAAAAAATCCAGATGTTTAAAAGATCGAAAAAGCCTAGAACCAGAGGACAAGGTAAGCATGATTTAATACAATTAAGGTGCTACTTTCAAGTTTGTGTTTAGAATTGTATAAAATAATTACATAATCCAGAGTGAAGGAGACCTGGCTTATAGGTTTACACGAAAATACCTGGGGAGTAGGGATGAGGAGGTCAGGTATTCCACACATCAATGGCACTAGAAAAAGTAATTCAACTTGGGCTACAATAAAAAGTATACCAGAGGGGAGAATAAAAGAAAGTACTAATATCATTATGCTTTTGTCATGAATAGGTATACCTTTTCCAATCAATCTGTTAGGGGCAGGGAAATGATTATGTGCCAGACATCATGTGAAACCCTGAGGAGATGAAGTGGATAAAACCTAGCCCTGGATAACTTCACACTTCGAGAAAATTTTGTTGCAAATATCTGTGATACACTGTGTGTACCAAGTACAAGTAGAACAGACAGCCATACCTGAGGGGATCAGAGGAGTTTTATACAGAAGAGGGACACAACGTAAGCAAGAGTGTTCCATGTAGAGGTAAAGCAAATACAAATCCCTGGAAGGTAACTTTGGGATATTTCAGTAGTTTAGTACAATCAACTTTCTATAGACCAAACACAGATAAGCATTCAGATTGCACATATGAATAAACAATGTACTCCCTGGACTGAAGATCTTACAATGTAATAAATTAGAGACTTAAATTTGTACAGTGTGACATATATTTTCAAAATTCATGCATTAAGGGTTAAATTCCATAATATGTAAAGTTTACACACATCAATAAGAAAAAGATCAATCACCAAATATGGGACTAGCATAATCAGATATTCATTTAAAAATTATCACTCTTGTGACGATAAGGGAAAAATAATGTACGAGAGGGCACTCGTTTGAAAGCAAAAAGATGAATGCTGGGAGGCTTTTGTAGCACTACGTGAAACATTTAAGAAACCTGACCTGAAGGACAGGTTTCATTAGCTGCATGGATGGTGGTAACATCATCCAGGACAGGAAACACAGGAGAACAAATAGCCCACTTTATCCTCACCATACCTCTCCACAGCAACTGCTGTATACAGGTTTGAGAGAAAGCTCTAGAAAAAAAGACTGGGTTGCAAATAAAGCTGTGTTAGTCATCAGCCTATGAGCAGTAGTCAATCCTCTGAGTAGGAGAAGAAATTGCCTGAAAGAATGTGTAAAGGGATAAAGAAACATCAACATTTAGGATTCAGTCAAGAGGAGTTGGCAAACAAATCAGAGAAAGAGGAAATTCATGAAAGCCAATGACAATAATGTTTCAAGGAGAAAGAGGTGGCCCATCATGTCAAAAATCACAGAAACCAGCAATTGGACAGTCATGGGTGACCTTTGCCACACTGTGTCAGAGGAATGGCCGGGGCCCCCAAACTACAACAGATTTGAAAGTGAGTAGGAGAAGAGGAAGTATATACTTTAATGCAGGTTACTTATAGAAGCAGAAAGCTGAGCTTTCAAAGGAGCTGTCCAACAATAAAATAATACCTAACGTACTGAGGGCTCTTGTTAAACCCTCTGGTGTTTAACAATCCTTCCCATGGTTGCAACAATCTTGCAATGATAATACTAATGATTTCCACTTTTCGATAAGATGAATAGGGTCAGGGTGGTCACATAACTTCCCATATGAATTCAGCTGGTACGTGCAGAAAGCAGGATTTAAATGCAGGTTTTGTCACAGAAACGGACTCATAGACACAGAGAATAAACTGATGCTGCCAGATGGGAGGGGGACTAGGGGGCTGGGAGAAAAAGATGAAGGGATTAAGAAGTACAAATTAGTAGTTACAAAACAGTCACAGGGATATAAAGTACAGCATAAGGAATATAGTCAATAATACTGTAATCACTATGGATGATGCCAGGTGGGTACTAGACTAATCGGGGAGATCACTTCATAAATTATATCAATGTCTAACCACTATGGTATACACCTGAAACTAATATAAAATAATACTGAATGTCAACTGTAATTTTAATATAACTTTAAAAATTAATAAAAATAAATAAATGCAGGTTTTGTCAAACCATAAACCCATGCTCTTTCCACACTTTGATGCTGCCTCTCCATCACTGGAAATACTAGGGGCTGAGGGAGGGGAGCTTGTTAACCATTTAATATTTTTTGGAATATAGTTGAACTAGTTTACTTTTAAAGTCACTTCCACCTTCAAGAAACCATGATTCTATTTTACACAATAGGCTTGCAGGTGAGCCATAATGGCCACAAAATTCCAGATATAAATCATCATCACTCCTTTTGCAGCATTTATGCCATCCTCCTTTTAAAATAAGACTACAATGTGCTTATATATACTACACACACACAGATTAATATCGCTTCCATTTATTTTTGCAAAAAAAATTTACAGTCTATGAAGACAGTTAATCACTCCCTTTTCTACAATCCACAGCATGTTGCATCTTGTGCTATTAAAATAATTACAACTTATAATGTGATTTGCTTTCATCCTCCAGGCTGGACAGTAATCTTTAGAGACTACCCACTTTATTTTAAGTCCTGAGAACAGAGCACAGAGCCAGGCAAGCAGTGGGTGCTAAAACTGATGCATGCATGAACAGGATGGAAGAATGAATGACAGATAAATGAATGAAATGATTTTTTCAACAGCTATTTAACACTCAATAAAGGATTATTTATTTAATCTATTGATCAACTGAGATATTATATCATAATTGAGGGGAGCAGTACAGAAAACTGAGTGATACAAGAGGCATGGGGGATGGATTTCAAAAGTGACATGCAAGTTCACTCTCAAAAAGGCTCCTGAAATACAGTTTTCATGGATTCAATACCACCCAAGGGCAAAATGAAAATTTTATTCAATTCACTAAATTATTTTTTAAAGATCAGTTTTTTGAAACTTCAATAAAAGGTGGCCAATCTTATCCTAAATAATTGATGAGAGAATTTCAGGCATGGCCCCTAGGAGATGCTTGAGGACCGGTTTCATAGGGTACTTTGAAATCACCCCCCAGGTGCCTTCCTGTATGTTTCAAGATTTATTCAATCTACAGATCTGGCTAGCAAAGCCATATTCTCTAGTCTCAGGCCTCAACATTTTATTTCCATCAAGATGAACATTACATGGCATTCACTTGCACAAAACACTAGTGTGAGTGAATCCAGATTCTAATAAGCTAGCCTCAAAAACATTCATGAAAATGAGGCACATAATGCCACAGATTACAAGAATATATAATTTCCACTGCGATTCAAGGTAAAATCAAGAAGACTGCAAGTTATGCAAAATGCCCACCATGACAGCTGCAGCTCCATTCCATTCTCTCCTGTATGAGAAAACACATCAGAAAGCAAGTGAAAATAACATTTTAGGATTGAACTTGAAGCCACCCTAGTTTATACATAGATATTTTAAAATAAGCCATTTGCAAACTTCTGTATGTTATCAGTAGCTGTTAATGCCTCACAGCTGAGCGTAACACAGAAATGTGTTGTGACACCACAGTTGGAAGCCACTGACCTCTTTCAGGCCTCAGTGAAACTTAAACTAGCTATCAGATTACAACTGAACTTACCAGGTTAGCCAAATTCAATGGCCTTAGGAGTTGTTTATCAACAGCCTTCAAAGACTGGGTGCCAGACGTAAGAGCAGGTCCAAGAGGCAGGTTTGGCTGGTCAAGTGGGGTGCTGTGCTGCCCTCCTGGTGTGATTTGAAAAGTAAACAAAGGAATTGGCCTGTCCTCAACTACCCCCACGACCCCCACGGTAGTGTCCTATTATCATGCTGTCTTTTCCATTACAAATAAAAGCAATACCTCAAGAAAGTCACTATTCAAATGCATGTGCTATCCAGGTTTTCTGGAAAGCTCCTACTTACAGAGCAGATGAGGTATTGCACATTGGAAAGCTGCAGAGAAACTGGAGAGGATGCAATTGAAGGGAATTTCAATAGGAAGGTCTTGAGAAGTAAGAGCATCATGACAGCAGCAGTCGTGATCCAGCCAGGAGACACCAAGGAAGAGATCCTACACTGGGCCACGGGAGTTCCAGGAAGTCTAAAGGTTAGCATGAAGACACAGAAGGCCAAGGCAAGAGTACTGACGCATCCAAGCCCCAGGTGCTGAATGGTCCACGGAAAGAGGCAAGCCAAGCTTAACCTTTGCTCCACCTCTCCATTTTCAACAGGTCGTGACAGCCTGACATGGTGTTAAAGGAATGCTACTTGGATAGGGAAGGACCCAAAAACCACGCCATGCAGGGAAAAGCTAGAAGACTTAAAAACATGAAAGCTGTTTTTAATATCAAATAAGCTCTCCTGTAGAGGACACATAGGCTCATTTTATTGAAGTATATAGGGCAATGCAAGCAACAACTGTGTACTTCAGAGCACCAGATTGAGGTCAAACAAGGAAACATTCTAACCAGAAGAAACTGCCAGGGTAAAGTAGGAAGTCTTAGGAAGTAGGGAACTCCTTCTCAATAAATGTGTTCACACAGCAGTGGGATTACCATCCATCCGCCAGGCTGGACAGGGGGCTCTAGGCTAGGGATTGCCTGAGCTAGATTTCTGGTGTACCTTCCAATTCTGAGTCTGATTCATTTCTTTTTCTTAGGCTCAGACATGAGCAAGTGCTAAGTGATAAAAAGCTCCCCACGTTTGCCCCACTCCCTCTCCCCAGCACATAAGCGGAGGACTGGCTCCAGACCAGATCAGGAAATAGATTTCCAACACGTATTTCTTCCAGCTTCAAACTTTCATCATTTTAGCTACAGATCACATTTGCATCCCAAATAAATAAGGATCATTTATCCTTTCCATTCAGAAGATCCCCACAATCCATGCCAGTGTTAAATGTCCTTGACTGGTTAAAAAAAGAAAGAGAGAGAGAGAGAGAGAGAGAGAGAGAGAGAGAGAGAGAGAGAGAGAGAGAGAGGAAGGAAAAGAAAAAATCACCCAAACCTGATGCTTCCAAATGGAATTTTCTCTTATTCAGTTGTTAGTGGTGAGGGATAACATCTGAGTGTGATGTACCGTGAGACTTCCATGCATACCTCAAATCTACAGTTAAATCACCACTCAGCCTTTTCTTTTTTAGGACTGAATGATCTCAGGTTCCTGTTGAAATTTAAAGTCCTTTAATCACTTGGTATGGGGGGGTTCGGGAGGCCTCTTTTTTTAAACATACTCCAAATTTTCCACATGTTTCTGGAAGTGCATGTGGAATGAGAAAGTACTCAAGGACCGTCTTTTCCTGAAAATAAGACCTAGCCAGACAATCAGCTCTAACGCATCTTTTGGAGCAAAAATTAATACAAGACCCAGTATTATACTATATTATGTTATATTGCATTATATTAGACCCAGTATTATACATTATATTATATTATGTTATATTATTATTATATAAGACCGGGTCTTATATTAATTTTTGCTCCGAAAGACGCATTAGAGCTGACTGTCCCACTGGATCTTATTTTCAGGGAAACACGGTAGAATTCTGACCCGAGGGGAGGGCAACAGAGAGATTCCCTCCTGGCTGCTGAATGCAAACCGGCAGAGGTTGGCAATGATACGATTTTATGTAGGAAACTAGAGTTTCCCTAGTCTTCAACTCCATGAAACAAAGGCATTTCTGTGCTAGGTTAGGGAGATAGATTAAATCCTGGCCCACAAGCCACAGTTTGGAAAGCCTTGGCTGGCCTGCTTTAATGGGGGCCATTGCGTATGACCATGTCTGGGCTAGTGCAGGTCCAGGGGTTCTCTGGAAGAACCAGGCTGAGAGCAGGTGCCTCACCAGACTACCTTTCTGTTGATGTGGATCCCAGAGCTGGCTTTTCTCAAAATATTCACCATGTAGACATGCCATGAAGAGAGCTGACTCACAAGCAGCCTGTACTCATGAGATGGGCCTGAAGATTTTTGATTAGTATTCCACAGATATCTCATAGCTGGTCATGTAGTATGTTTTATATTTATGTTCTGATTCCTAAATGTATTTACTTTCATTCATTTGCATGTGCACATTTCTCCAAGTAAGCAATAGAATTGTGAAGTGTAACCGAGATCTCCCAGATGCTTCTCACAAGAACTCTCCCCCAACCCGGTGTCACCACCAATCTTCGTGAGAAAAAAACCACTATCACCCACCTTTGAGAAGACCGAGGTATACACCCTTTGACAAAGACCCACTGAAAACCATGCACTCCATGAGTAAGCCACTCCTGCCAGTTATGCTTCTGCAGACTGGCTATTAGGCAGAAAACATAATACCAATTAATGAAACAGAGCATTCCAAAACTCATATGAAAAAACCCTTCTGTGTGATTTGCACAAATCAAGAAATGCATCAGATGTTTGTGAGCTGCCCATGATTTAAGATCCACAAAATTTCAAAGTAGAAAATAACCCTATAATTTAGAAATTTAAATCCCTCTTATTCTTTATCTGTTATTTCATTCATTTCACAACCATGTATCAAATGCCTATTCTACAATAGGCACTGTGCTAGGGCTAAAGATAAAAAGATACATGGAACCAGGCCCCACTCTCCTGGGGTCTCTATTTCCTGGGGAGGGGAAGCAGACAGGTAAACAACAGCACAGCAACATGCTTTATTCAAGGTGTCCTCCGCAAGAATGAAGAGGTTGAGTCCCTTTACTCCATCCAATTGAAGGTATCAGGAGATGTGAGTCCCAGAGGAGGTGACACTTGAACTGAAGCTTGAATAATGAGAATTGAATAATGAGAACTGTTATCATGCCAATAATCAGACCCACACAGAGAAAGTATGAGTGTACTTTAATTTATTAGCATTAAATATGCATAACAGACCAACAATGTCAGGTTTAATTTTAAAAATTATAATTCCTTTGTAAAAGAAAAATAATAAAAGAAACTTGAAGTCCTGACTCAGGTTCTGTCATTTTAAGAGAATTTATTGTGCTTTTAATTTGATAAAATGGAATAGCTTACATGATGTTTAAAAAGAAGTATCAAGGGATGGCTTAAAGCCCACTTAGGAGAATATAAGGAGTCAGCAGAATTGATGCCACTTTTTAAAAATTTCTCATAGCCCATATATCTTCCCACTGGATAGCATCCAATGACATTTTGGGGGCCTGAGGAGAGCAGGAGGCTATCTATGTTGGAGAAGGTTGCATTTCTGGATAACAACAGTATTACAGAAAAATGATAAACTGAGATGTAAACAAAGGAAGAGGGTTTTACTTTGTTTCTTTGTTTGTTTGTTTGTTTAATGCAATTAGCCAGGTCATTTTTCTCTTCAAGTGCAAGTGAGGGCAATAATTAAAATATATAAATCACCCAATAAATCAAACACTGAGTGATTAACATATCTTTTTTCCACTTGTCAGAAACCGATCAGCATAAGGGGAAATACAACAAAAACTGAAAGAAAGCTTTCAAGTTCAAGCTAATATGCTAAGTTGAAAAGGATTTAGCCTTTTAAACTCAGCTGGCACAAAGCCTGTCCAAATGACCAAACAACAAAACTGCTTTCAATCTAATTGTGTCACCTTCTTAAGGCCTCCTTCTCATACTCCAATCCTTGATATGGCTGGAGACGGAAACATTCCAATTAACCAGTCACCATATAGAACCATTTACAAAAAATCTGAACTTAATATAATACACTCAAAATAAACATATAATTGTCCTCCATTTATTGCTTTGGGGACACATAAGAATTTTGCAATGCCCAGATCATTCAACAGGAATTTACTCAGGACATAATAAGCAAAGCATTGAGCTAGGTGCCACTAATTCAATGACGGTATTTCCCAAACTAAAACTTTGAATACACATATTAGCAAATGATGTTAAATAACTTCCAAGTATATGCAGCTAACTGGGAGACATAATTTAGACACTGACATATTAGAATTTCCAAAATATTCTAATGCTGCATAGAGACAGCTAAACATTTTAAATAAGAAGTAGTAGCTCCTCCCAAAAAAAGAAAAACTAGGGTCATATAGTCATTATGGAAAGAGACTCTTTAAGTATTAGAATCTTTATAGAGCTGATTAATTTTTTTCTTTTTAATTTAGCTCCATATGATAAAAGTCTCTCTTTGAACATCAACCATCATTCTTCTGGTTTCATAACTGTAGAAAGTACCTGAAAGTGACAAACATTGTAAAATGCTACGTCATAATCTGGAGGCAGCTGTTAACATAAATCTCTGATATCTACTTGTTTTGCTCTTTGCAGACATGTGCAGAATTTCCAGTTGCAAGAGACAGAAAGAAGTTCACAGAAAGTCAGATAGACCATTTTTTAAAAATAGTTATATTTTGCTGTAAGGCAAAAGCATGGATTAGGGGGGTGAAAAAAAAAGAAAAAGTTCTATTCCTCTCTATGGTCTCAACAAGAATACATCTAATTTCAAAAATGCAGCATTTTAATAACTAATTACTGCTTCCTCAGAGTTTCTATTTTTTTAACATCTAAGACTTCAACTACCTGAGTGTACATTTTACATTTGTGAAATGGATTTGAGATCCCAGCAATAGGTTTGGTCCTCAAGTTGACAGTCCATCTGATTTAAGCCATAATTCAGAAGACCTAACCATGAGGAATACGAAATGTTGTATCTGACTTCTTATCTGAAATGTAACTAATGGCTTATCAACCAATATAGCGTGTATGAATACAGGAGATGAAAATATTCTAGAATAAAAAGGGTTATTAAAAATGCTTCAAATGTCAGGAGTACTAAAGACATACGAGTGGTTTATAAACCAAAATTCTGTTTCAGGACCTACATCATTCCCACCTGATGACTGTATTTTTAAAAAGGAGTGAAATACCTAAGAAGAAATGGCTGGTATTTTTGCTTGAGCTGTCTCTAGAAATTAACACAATCCTCAAACCAGAGCAATAGTATGGGTAGGGTAGTTCAGGCGAAGAGGCTTACAATAACACCCTTCCAAAAATAGTAAATAAATAACACCCCTTAGCAAAAAAGTATGCTATGTCTATTTCTGTGTATATATTTACCTGAAAACAATGCTTAACAGTTTTCCTTTAGTAAACTTCGTGCCAAGATCAAACCAGATTATAATATTTATCATCAGAATTTATACTTCTGCTGAATACAGGTAAAAAACTTCTAATAAAACTTTCGCATGTATAGCTAGCAATTCAGTAAAGCAAACAAAACAAAACAAAAATGTGGTATCTTAAATATACCAAAAGAAGTAACAGGTTCAGACACATTTTCAAGAGAAATGAGCATCTTTCCTAAAGGAAAAAATTTACTTACACTTACCTGCAGTCCCACCTGTAACCGACCATTCTATCTATTCTGTCTCCATTTTTTCAACTACAAAATAAGTGTCACCATGATCTACTGCTGTAGCCAAAGTATTCATGGATTTCAATATTAATGGTTCTGACTATTCTTGAATGACCCTAAAAATACATTCACATGTTGTCATTTGTAATTCTGTGTCTACAGTGACTGAACTTCCATTGCCAGGTGAGTGACCCAAGTGTAACCATTTAGGCTCTCAAATGCCACTTGAGGATCCTATGGTTCTCACAAGTGACAACGAATGCAATTATTGCCCTTTTTACATACGGGAAAATGTAGCCTGTGACATCATATGTATCAGTGGAATTATAGAAAGTTAATTCAAAATCTCATTATACTCGTATATAACCTCTTGATTAGCAAGAGAATAAAGTTGCTGAAAAAACTGACAAAAGGATTTTTGAGTATTTATCAAAGTTCCATATCATGAATCATCATTATTCTTTATGGTTCTAGAACTATTCAAAATCTTCACAAAACTTTCAAAATGGTAATTCAACTGGATTTGCTAAAAGGAGAGTATGTCTAGAAAAATGCCATTTTCCAATGAGGTCACTCTAAATGGGTTCTTTATTTGGATTCATAATTAGTTTCAACTTTACACACGGCTGACACAAAAAAGATAAGGAAAAGCATGAAAGGCCAATTATAAAAGTTATAAAGCACAGTCTATCCAAGTCATTATTTCCTATCTCTAAAATTACAAATAAAAGCAGTTCACAGAGACACAAGTAGATTTCAAAAGGCATATTTTTAAACTAATATAAACAAATTTTAGAGTAACTTTTAGATTCTAAGGTATTACCTTTGTAACCTTTTAACTCGATGTCTTAAAATAGACTTCATTTAAAGTAAAGGTTCTTCCCCACCGTCTCCAAAAAAACTATTATTTTTTAAATGATAATTCTTCTAATTGATGGCATTTTGGAATCATTGGAATTTCCCTGATTCCCAGTCTCAACTGTTGCCTTAATCCCTAAGTCTACAGGATGTTTTGAAAATATTGTACTTATATTTACTTTATAGTAATGAATAAACCAATCTAATTTGTAATGAACAGCATTAGTTTGCACACTGTTCACTAAGTCCAGAAAAGAATTTGTTCTCAAGTATATTAACCATGCCGAAATGGTGTTGTTTAGCGTACTAATTAGATTAGCAGACCCCTTTCTTCACACCTACAGGGATATAACCTTCAGCCAGGAAACACTGACATTTAATCATAGTAAGTTTCAATTAATGACACTGAATTAACGAGGTTTTACTATACTCAAATGGAAAACCAGATACATGGAATAACTCAACTGATGGTAACAAACGTCAGTAAAATAAATTCACAATAAGCTCTTCCTGACAACCGCAAAGAAATGTTATTATTTAATACTCCATATTTCTGTTTTCTTTTTAAGTACTATTACCAGTCCCATTCAGCTAGAAACACTGGTGGCTTGAATCCTGATTTACTTAATTTTGACTTAGCTACCATCTTCTTGCTTATATGACCTTAGATATCTTTTCAGAACTCCCTATGTGTACTTTGTCTACACAAATAGTACATAAGCTGACAATACACAGAAAGACAGCTTATTTGGGGGGATTCCCCGCAGCCACAAGCAACCTGACACAAAGGACAAAAGCGCCCTACATAGAGTTTTTGACAAATTCCCCAAAACTCTTCCCAGGAATTTACTCTTAACAACCTGCCATGGTATCTGGAATTCCTACCATTAAAATCAGTTCAGGTGAAGGTAAAAGGCCCATTACAAAATACTTGGAGATGAGAACAGAGGGAAAAGGCAAGAGATGTAACAACGCGACACACTGGCCACATACAGTTTTATTTTCTCCAAGCATTTAACTGTCATGTACCAAAATTCTACAGCCAGTAGGGAATGTTAGGGCCAGACCAGGAGTTAAAGGCAGGAACAGGCAGGGAGAAATGAAGAGAAGCCAAAGTTTGGAACAAGGCCTGTGGAGCACCACTGCAGAGAAAAACCAGACCATCCTGTGTGTTGTGGAGGAGGGGAGAAATAGTTATTCTTCTATTTATTGCCCTTGGTCTTTGGCCTTATATTATGCAATGTTTCTTTTTTTAAAATGTAAAACAGTAAATGGATCAAATTATTATGATTTCCAACAAATGGCATTACCAAGATGTTTTCTCTGAATTTTTATACTTTCCATTATTTTTATCCAAGAACAGTCAAAATGAAAAAGTACTAGTTTTACTAAATGAAGTAACTTTTTCTGAGGTTAATCTAAATGAGTCCTTTCCATCTCCCATACTGCCACTCATTTCCTTTCATTTTTAAGGTTTAGAAAACTGATGAGGGTCCCTGAACACACTCTAGAAGAAGCTGCAAACATGAAACATTAGCTGAAACAAACTCAACCTACCTTTCTAAAGTTGCACTCTGGAAGTACATGTCAGAAAAGCTTTCACATCATCATATTTACTACAAACAACCACAAGCACAGCTTTATTTGTAAACAGCAATTTGTTATACAACAAAAACCAGATCATACTAATGAAGGTAACTGTAAACATACGGCATGCCATGCCAATAATGATCCAAACACCTCTCACTCCTCTATGTAAGCAAATACCTCTACCAGTACTTGGTAAAAAGGAAAGAAAGCTTCGGGAGCACAGAAATGTCTGCAAGGATAATTCCTTTCCTACATTAAAGAATAAGTCAATCTCAGAGAACTGAGATGAAGTTCTAGCAAAATTAGAGTAGAGTAAGTCATGGTTTCATAAACTGTCTTATCTTATTTTTATAAATATGAAAAATTGTTCGATAATGTTTCCCAGTCATCATACATGTACTTTCTACTCACTAAGCATGTGTATACATATTCAAAGGGAACCATTTCATAGTAGACTAATCATCAAAATAGATAATCTCAAATAATTAATCGTAAAAATTACGTGTATGACAAAATGTTGAATCCAATACTTGATAAAGCTTTTAAGCCAACAATATAAAGTCTACAAGAAAGGATAAGAGAAATAGTGACAGTTGTCCACCTTAAAAATCAGGATTCATTAAAACTTTTTTCTAGAAAAGAAATTTCACATTCAAAATTTCACATCACCCTATCAAAACAAATGCAAAATTAACTTTTCCTATTTTGAGCCTATTACATTTGCATTTCAATTCTGCAATAATATGTAAACCAAAGTTTTGGAATTATGGATAGGTGTTACGTACTTACAATGTAAAACCATTTATAATAATATACATCGTGTTTCCCCGAAAATAAGACCTAGCCAGATAATCAGCTTAATGTGTCTTTCGAAGCAAAAATTAATATAAGGCCTGGGTCTTATTTTAATATAAGACAGGGTCTTATATAACATAATACAATGTAAGACAGGGTCTTATATTAATTTTTGCTCCAAAAGACGCAACAGAGCTAACTGTCCGGCTAGGTCTTATTTTGGTGGAAACACAGTATTACATAGCATTGTCAAAAAAAGTAATAAGACAAAACAGCCAAGGAATGGTTCAACGGGCTCTTTCACATTAAATGGTAAAGATTGCGAGCCTGAATGTCTGAAGTCACTTTTACATTCTTCACTTGATGACAATTTTATATTTACAGTAAGAACCCATAATTTTGTGATTTAAAACAGAGAACCTAGCTTCGTGTGTGCACGAGTGTTTTTTAATTGCTGCCATGCTTATTGCTATCATTTGAATTGTAAGCTTTAGATTGTTTTGAAAATAGGTGATCTTAACCTACAAATTAGAGCTACACCCTAAACTTCACACATTAAGGAGAGATTTGTTATTCTGGTATTTCAGTAAAAGGTCTTAATTTTTTAATATGTCAACAGAAGATTTTAATATAAATACAGTTCTTTGAAACGAATATGAATTGACTGTTTACAGGATGGCCCATGGCTGTACAGATCCACAGCTGTGCATCTTAGTCCTATTTCCAGCCACTTTTGCAGAGAGATGTTCTCCTTGTTTTGATGGGTCTATGAATACTGACTACACTGAAGCAGGACGGATTCTGATACAACCAAAACAAAATATTTTATTCTCTTTCTTAAAAAAGGAGACCACATTTCCCCCATCACCACGGAACACACACACACACACACACACACACACACACACACACGCACTCTAAAAACTGAGCAAACCTGAATAGAGCAACGAACAGTTCAGAAGCCCCAGAATGACTTCTGTTATCATGGTCCTTAGGCTGCGGGGTTACTTCACCTAAAAGCTCACGATGCAAAAGACTTTACTGCCTCTTGCACTCTACTTGCTAGCTCTGGCCACATTAGATAATATCTGTGTTCTACAGAAAACACACACACCAGCCAGCCAGCTAGCTAGCGTGGTTTTCAATTTCGAAGGCCAGTTCTACGCCTAGTCGGTGCCCAGCTCTGCTCTGCCCCAGTGTCCTGACCCCAGGAATGAGGGGTACTACTTAATCCTGGCGGATCTGCTCTGTTGTCTCATCCTTCCAGGATTCGTAGGATGATTCCTCTTGGAGTCCACCACGAAATACAGTAAGGACGGCGGATTCCCCCGTGCCACAGAGAAAGAGACCACTGTCTGATCCCTTCCTCGCCCCACTCATCTTCCTGGCTTCTCAGCGCCAGAAATCCCAGAGCCATCCCCGCCAGGAGTGTAACATACCCCGCCCGGGGAGAATCAAGTAGCCCATTAATAAAGGGGGAGGGGGGGTGCCAGGGGCACAGGGAAACGAGCGTGGCAAGTTCACGACTGGGGAGGTGTGCTCCAGCAGGGAACCACTCAAGAGCAATGACAGGTCGGCGGGGAAAGGCTGGGGGTGGCGAGAGAGATTGGAGAACTGCTTTTCGTGTTTTTCTCAGGGCCTGCAGGGGAATCCCGGGGAGGCGGCGGCAGGGCTGTCGGGTCGTTCCCGGCCTCCCTCGCCCCCAGCGTGTCCCCTCCGCTACCCCTCCGCCTGCGGCCGCCCCCGCCCCACGCGGAAGCCAGTGCAGGGCTCCCCCCACGCTCTCCCGCTCTCTCGCGAGTCCTGTGCAGGCCCTTCCAGGGGAAGGGGGAGGGGGCGCGAAGGGAATTGCTGCAATGGAGCACCGAGAGAACCCTGCCCGAGCCAGGCAGTCGGTGGAAAGCCTCCACCACATAAAAATGCCATATTAATTTTTTAAAAGCCATAAATCACCCCTCCCTCTGCAAAAGAAAACCATAAACCCGATCCCATGCAAGCCTGCGAGCAGCCACCCACTTCCTATTTCTGTCACAGCAGCTACACCCAGCCAGCCACCACCCCCCGGCGCCCCCTCCCGCCCCCGGCGCCCCCTCCCGCCCCCGCCACCCCCGCAGCCGCCTCCCCGAGGCTCAGCCATTTGCCAACTGACGCCCCCATAAATAAAAATGCCCAAGTAGCGCTGGGTGGGAGGCGTGGGGGAAGGGCGCGGGAGGGAGGGGGGCGAGGGTTGCACAATATCCTAGAAGGTCCGTGGCTGGAGCGCGGAGAGAACCCGGGGCGGGGGAGGGGAGGCGAACCGCCCGGGTGCCTGCGGCACACGGGGCACCCCGGCGACCGCGGCGCGCCGCTTACCTTTCACCACCCTGTCGGTCGTCGACAACTTGGGATCAATTGCCTTGGGCTCGGACATCTCCAGCCGCCGGGAGACAGCGAGGCGCTGCTCGTCCGTCCTACTGTACACCCCGACCAGACCGGCGGGCCAGACACTGAACGCCGCCGCCGCGCTGCAAACCGCTCGGCTGGAGGTCTGGGCTCTGAGCTGGCTTTAAAGTTACTGCCTTCTCGGCGCGTCCCTCCTCCTCCGCCGCCGCCGCCTTCACTCCTCCTCCGCCGCCGCCAGCCCCGCCGACTCCGCTCCGGGCACGCGTGTGTGGTGGTTATTTATTTATTTTCTAAGCGCGCCTCTTGGTTCTTCTTTTATTCTTGGGGAAGGGGGATGGGGAGGACAAGCGCACACACGAGCACCCACCCTGGCACGGAGACCCGGCACCGCGGAATGGAGCCCCACGCGCGCACACGGCCGGGATTAAGACCGATCACATGGGGAGGGCCGGGGGCGAGAGAGGAGAGGCAGGGCCGCCGATGTCAGTGCCACCAGCCGCGCCTCGGCGTCCCCGGCGGCGGAGAGGCGCCGGTCCTGCTGCTGCTGCTGTTGTTGCTGTTGCTGCTGCTGCTGCTGCTGCTGCTGCTACTACTACCGCTGCTGCTGCTGCTACCGCCGCTGCCGCCGCTTCCCACACCGGGCGCCGCCGCTGATCCGCGGCCGCCGGAGACGTCCCGCCGCCGCGCTCGCCCGCGCTCGCCTTTGCCTCCCCGCGCCGCTCCTTTACTCACACAGACACAGCCGCGGAGCTCGGCAGACACAGTCCGGGGCGCAAGCAACCCTCCTCCGCCGCCGCCGCCTCGGCCGCCGCCACCGCGCCCGCCTCCGCCTCCTCCCCTTCCTCCTCCAGGCCCCCGCCTCTAGCGCCCGGGCAGCCTCCGCCTCCCTGCGGAGCCCGCCCCCGGCTCCCGGCTCCCCGCCCCGACGTCGGAAATGCGGGCGTTTATTGGCTGGCAGGCACGTCACTCTCTACCAGGTGGCAGCCCCGAGGTTCCGCCCGCCTCCTGCTCCTCCTCGCGGACCCGGCCCCCCGCTCTGTTTTCTCCCGGCTGCCAGTCCAGTGGGCCTGCCCCAGTCCTCGCTCAGGTGTCACTGTTGCTGGCAGACCGGGATTACAGAAGGAAAATAGGCAGGGGTCGCGGCTGGGAGGAGAGGGGCTCTACCAGGCCACCCCGGGCCCACTGGGCTTCCGCCCCTGGATCCCGCACACACCCCCGCGCCGCTTTGGCCGCCGTGCTTGCCGGCTGGGTTAAGCCGCAGTGTGAGGAGCCAAGTGCGGAGAGTATCTCCGGGCGTGTGCGTGGCCGGCGAGAGGGCAAGAAGGGAGGAGGGAAGAAGAGGAGGGAAGGGGGGCAGTGAGAAGCGGCGGAGAGAGGGCGGAGGAAGGAAGAGCGCGGGGAGTTCCGCGGCCCGCCGCACAGCTGCTGTCGCTGCCGCAGCTGCCCGGGGACAATCGCCAAGACGGTGACGAATGCACAGCTTACCTGGGGGAGCCGTGCTCCGCCTGTGATGCGTGTACAGTTGTTTTTGCTATTGGGGCTTTTGTGGGGGCGGTGTGGTGCTTATTGATGTCCCCCCCCCCCCCGCCTGCAGACCTTGCGAGGAGCCGGCCACTCCTGAGCGTCGCGGGCCGGGGACGTGGCGGAATGTGCGGGCCACTCTGGGACGCGGGAGCGGGCTATCCGAGGAGGATGGGACGGGAGTCCAAATGACCCCGGGGCCCCTCTGAGTCACCGGGGACAGCCCTGCTGGACCCCTGAAAGAAATGAGGGGGCGGGAGAAACTCCGGAGAGGGGCGCCTTTTCCCTACTCGCACACGCGCACGCAGCCACTGCTCGCGACCACATGTCCCTTCCCTGCTTTTCCAATTACCGGACACCTATTTGTCCGAGGCTCCCAATGCTTGCAGGACCCTGAAGCCCTAGGTGGATCCACACACTCCGGTTCCTCCCGTTGTAATGAGGGCCAAAAGGGAATTCAAGGCCGAGGCCACAGGGTGACAGTGGCCCACACGCTCCCTCTGACCTACCGCCTCGCCACAGAATAAGGAATGGGTCTCCCGCTGCCAGAAGGTCAGGTCCGCACAGCCCCTCTCTGCTATCAATACCTCAGCACCAAGGACTGGCAAGGGGGTTGCATCTTCTTTGGGAATAATGAAAAGAGCTGAATAAATTTCTTACCCTTCACCCTATCCTGTTTTATTTCCAAATTCTTTCAATATCCGATTTTTCCTGTTTTCTGAATTGGACCATGAACCCAGTAAAAGGCCTAATAAAAGATTCAGGAAGCTAGGAGATGGAACCTGAATAAGTGTTTTTCCGGCAGGCTTTACATTAAAGTTCAAACTTGGTAAGTTGTTGGGATTGATTGATGGCGCTGGAGTATAACTTGAGCAGAGTGGCCTGCTAGGAATAAGAGCCCACTCTAGAAGGCAGCTGAACCTCTGTGGAGGCCTATCCTAAAAGGAGACCATGCAGGGTGTGTCTCACTGGCTCACGGAGGCTGCCACTGGCTCCAAGACTCCCATGCCCAATTTACAACCCCAGGATAGTGTGTGGTAATTAGGCAGACAGTACATTCAATAAATATGTATTGTTTTCCTTGTATATGCCAGATACTGTGGTAGGTAATTTATGTGTGGGGGGGTGTGTGGAGGGAAGAGGAGGTGTTTAAAAATGGTCCTTGCCTTCAATAAAGCCTAATGTCCAATAAAACTGTCATAAAAATATGAGCTCTGAGAGGTCACTGTATCATCTAAGGAAGGGGGTTATTGAAACAGTCTCCTGAGCGTGGGCAAAGCTAGTTGCTAAGGCAGACATGGGGAGTTGGTCCCTGGCCAAAGAGCACAGAGCCAGTCAGGGATGTCAAGACCTGTGGGTGAAGAACAGGGCTTCCCTTAGGAAAGACCAGGAAACCATGCCCCACAATGCCCACTTCCAATGCCACAATGTTCTCTCCCACGTGTGGCAAACAAAGATGCGGTTCCCACCATTTTTTGGACTCACTTTTCAGGTTTAGGAAAAATATCTTTGAACCAAGATCGGAGACTTGAAATGTCAGCACCATAAAAAAGTTGTATGATACAGATAGGAAATAAAGGCACACCTTTGAGGCACACCCTTCAGTCCGCTACAAGTCTAGGACACCTCCTAGCTGAGGTATGTGTAGAAAAAAGAGTTATGAATCATAATCACTTTACAACACATCTTATGATCATCAGGTTCCTTTAATGCATGTGTATGGTTCCATACTGCTACATCTTCTTAAACGAAATTGGACCCCACTGTCAGGAAAACTAGACAACAGCATGTTAACTACGGACTAGTTATGTCCTCATACCTTGCCTGTTGAACTGGCCAAATCATCTTTTTTATTCAGATATTTTTTGCAGATATCCTATCTGTTACTGCTATTCTTTTAAATTTATTGGGGTGACAATTGTTAGTGAAATTACATAGATTTCAGGTGTACAATTCTGTATTACATCATCTATAAATCCCATTGTGTGTTCACCACCCAGAGTCAGTTCTCCTTCCATCAACATATATTTGATCCCCCTTACCTTCATCTTCCTCCCCCCACCCCCCTTATCCTCTGGTAACCACTAAACTATTGTCTGTGACTATGAGTTTTTTGTTTCTCATTTGTTTGTCTTGTTCTTTTGTTGTTTTTCGTTTATATCAGTGAAATCATAGGTACTCTGCTTTTTCTGTCTGACTTATGTTAGCTTAGCATTATACTCTCAAGATCCATCCATGTTGTCACAAATGTTCCTATATCATCTTGCTATTTTTTTTAATCATGTTAGACTGCCCAGGCAGACTTTGATTATATTATACTTGCATAAGATTGCTTTATACTTGGAATCTACATTTTCAAGAACTTGCAATTCTTGGATGATGACTTTAATAAAGAAAGTCTGCTTATAGAGAAAAAGAAAGGAAAAGAGAAGAACCTTGGCAAACTGCAACTTGCTGTCTACTAAAAAGTTGTATTTCCCGTTCCTTTGTATATTTCTCTCTGGGAAACATCTGCCCAGGTAGGGATTCCACTTCCTGGCCTGCACCTGCTTGCATTTAAGTGGATTCATGTGACGTGTTCTGCTCAATGGACCGTGGGCTGAAGTGTTTTATCACTTTCAGGCCAAGGCAGTTAAGCAGTAGACAAGCATTCTCCACCCTCTGGGTTCCCATCCTTTAGCTGAATGCAGCGGCTTCTAGGGCCCAGGGAGGGCATAATGCCAAATGGAAAGAGCTAAGTGCCTGTATTACCACATAAAGTAATGATGCTCACCTACAAGAAAATCTACTTTAGACTTTACATGAAAAAAGAAATAAATTTGTGTTGTGTTTCTCCATTGAAATTTGTGGATATGCTTGTTAGGCTAGCTAGTATTACCAAATTAATACACCGAGATTATCTAAGACGTTAGTGCAAAAAGTAAAATCCAAAAGTATTGTGTACCTGTTATATAACAGACTACCAGACTAAAAATATTCTTATTTCTTTTAGTCTATGAGCATCAAGTTTTGATTTTTTTGTAAATGAATTATTAATTTATCAGTTGTGTTTTGAACACCTATTCTGTACAAGGTAGTGTGCTAGATGATGCATAAATTTATAGAGTAAAAGTTTCCCAAATTTAGTTCTTTTGTTCAAGGTCTCAAAGTCTTATATGAGAATTGTACACATATTACCTTTGCAAAAACTTAGGTGTAAGGTGCTCCTTCCTCTCACTATTGGAGACACAAACTAATTTTACTGTTGACTTCATCAAAACTGATCATGAAGATAAATAAGTGTGGAAAAAATATTGAAAATTCAGCATCATCTATGCATTCAGACGCACCAAGTCACAGCTTATGTCCATTGGTGCAAATCATAGTAAATTAACAAAATTTTAGTGTGCTATTAAGTACTCTGCTAGATGCATTTTTTATGAAGTAACGATATTGTATTTTTATGTCTTGTTTTCAGAATAATATGCTTTTGAAATTTTAGACTTCCTTTTAGTTCTCGGATGACTACTAGAACTTTGATATTAAGAGTTAAATAACTCCTAGTTTTGGCTCTTCTGAGGGATGCTCTTTGCTCTGAGTAGGTGATGGTAGACATTATGTCTGACCCACAAGTATTCTCACCTGAGCTAATAGAGCCTAGTGTGGAAGAACCTGCAGACTAGACAGCCAATCCTGGTGGGGCGATGGCTGTGTATGAGAATTTGATTTATTACCTTAGAGTTCATTCCCATGACATCCACTTCTAACATGTCAAGTCCTACCCTATTCACTATAGAGGCACTATGAAATATATTAGTCATCATGGATTTTAGTGTTTGAGGTTTAAACTAAAGCACTCTTATTTATCTTTTGCATTGCTCTTGAAATTTTGTTGAGCCTTGTTTTTTTCAGAAGGCAGTTTTACTCATTTAGAAAAGTTATTTCTCAAAGAACATAAAAATATGTTATACCAAATGTATTCAGGAATAAATTTAATTTTTTTCCATCAGGAACCAAACAATAACTTATGGAATTACGTGTTAAGTTTAATATGGAGAAGATATGTTTTATATAAAATTTAGCAAGACTATGGGTGATCATTATTTTTGGATTCAACAAACATCTATTCATATTTGTTTTATTTATATTTGTATATCTCATATCCCACTGCTGGGCACAGAGTAGGGTGCTCGACAAATTTTGTTGAGTAAATTTTAAAAATGTATTGGCATCTACTATGTGAGGCACTAGGCTAAGTACCACAGTTCCCACTCTCAGAGATATTTCAATATTACTAATATATACATATATATCAATATTTATATATAACTAATATATACACACACAGACACACACACATTGGAGAAAAATATTATTAGGTATTTTTCCTACATAATTTAAATTCTAATTTTATTATTATTTTTAAAATTATGAATAGGTTAATAGTGCCAAGTCATAAATGTTTACATTTAAAATAGTCATATTTGTGCTATTGTATTGAAAATCTAATATATGTTCATGCTGTAAAACTTTTTGTAGTCTGGGTTTTCTAAAGTCAGAATTTCAAAGTATTTGACCTGAAATGTGCTGAAGTTTACATTTGAAGTGCTTTGAGAACAACTTCAACAACAATAGCAAAAGATTTAGTAATCAAACAAAGGTACTGCCCAATTGTAGGAGACCTAGTAAATCAATTTAGGAGAAAATTTGTCAAGCCTTTTAAAAGTATATTTGCATATATATGTATATAACCAATATAGTAATTAGAAATGAGTTTCACCCATCAAAGCTGGCAGAAATGTAACCATACTAGAAGGAAGTTTTTTCCATTATTGATTAAAAATTCATGAATTTTCAAGTAAATATTATTAGGAAAGAATCTTGTACTTAGATTAGCCATCTTTCCATTTACTCCAAATCAGTGAAGTTTTATTTTACTTATATTGATGGTTATTGGAAAGCATATATTCAATTGAAAAAATATCAGGTACTGGGAATATAACTTAAAAAACCAGTCTCTCCCCTCACACACCTTACATTCTAATGAGGAAAGACAGATGATAAAAAAAAGAACAATTAAAAACAATTACACACACATGAACAAACACACACAATATGTCAGGTGGACTAAGCAATAAGCATAAAAATGATGTACAGTGGTAAAGGCACTGGAAGAAATGATGGGCAAAGGCAGTGCTACTCACTGTTGTAGACAGATTTACGCTGTGTAGGGAAGACCTCTCTGAGAAGGTGACATTTGAACCTAGATTCAAATGAAGTGAGGGAGGTATCTATGTAGCTGTCTGAAGAAGAGTGTTCCAGATTAAAGGAGCAGCATGTACAAAGGCCCTGAGCAAGAGTCTGACATGTTTTAAGAACTGTCACAGGAGGCCAGTGTGACTAAAGAATAGTGAACTGGAGAAAGTACAAGATAAAGTCCAGGAGATAGTGTAATATTGGATCATCCAGGGCCTCAGAGACCAGAAAATATATTCTAAATTTTATTCTGGTGAAATGAGAGGTATTTTATTAGAAAAATGATATGATGTTATTTAAGTTTAAAGAAAATGGTCACTCTTGTGAGAACTGACTGTGGATATAGTGGTGGGAAGGAAGCACCGGTAGAAAAGGGAAGACCTCTAAAGAGACTATTGTCATAATCCAGGTTACAAATAAGGTGGTTTGAACTATAGAGTTTGGAAGGAAGTAATGAGAAGCATCTGATTCAAAATGTATCCTAAAAGTAAAACTAACAGATGTGCTGATAGATTGAATACAGGATTTGGGAAAACAAAAAAGAGGAGTCAAGAACTCCAAGGTTTTGGGTGTGAATAAATGGAAGGTAGGAGTTACCACTGACTCACAAAGGGAACATTGGAAATGGAGAGCATATTTTGTGGCGATCTAAACCAAGTTTTAGATATGTTAACTTTGACATATATATTATACATGGAAGTAGAGCTGGCATGTATATAAGTGAGTGCCTAAGTCTGGACTTGAAAGAAGAGAACCAGGCTGGTGATGTATAAAATTGGAAGTAATGGCATCTCAGGAGTACTTTATTTCAGTTGGAGGGTAAATAAGGAGAAGAGGAGGGACCAGTAAAGCTGACTGCAAAAAGCAGCCTCTGAGGGGAAATGGTGGTGTCTTGAGGTTAAGCAAATTAAGTGAATTATGTAAACAGTGCAGATGGGTTGAGAAAAATGACAACTGAGCATTGACTCTTGGTTTCGACTAAAGGGGAGATCACTGTTGATCTCAACAGAGCAGTCTTTATACCTACCTAAAATAGCACCTCATCACTCTCTGCCTCTTTATACAGATTTAGCTTCTTTTTTCTTCATTTTTATAACTAGATGACATTACATGTGTGGGTGTGCTATGTGTGTGATGTATTTGTCTCTCTTCCTGCAACTAGATGATGCGATCCTTGAGAGAGGGACTTTGTTTTGTTCCCAACTGAGTCTCCAGTGTCTGTAATATGACCAGCACATGCTAGGAGCTTAATAAAATGCTTGGTGAAGGAATGAATTTTTACTTACAATGCGAGCCGAGGTTACTTTTTCTGATTTTCTTCATAGTTGAAATAAGCATTTTAGGGGGGTAGGGGAAGGAATTAGGTGAAAGTGGTCAAAGGGTAGACATTTCCAGTTATAAGATAAATAAGTTCTGGGGATGACACGTAAAGCATGACAACTGTAGTTAACAAAAAGAAAAAACCGAGAGTTGTTAGATGGGGGGGTGGGGATAAGGGGAAAGGTGAAGGGATTAGGAAGCAGCTGGTAACCACAAGATGGCCTCAGGGTTTTTGAAAATTAATTTGGGGAACGTAATCAATAATGTTGTAAAGATTTTGGTGGGTATCCGATGGACATGTGTCCTATTTGGGAGACCACCTCAGGGATACTGTGGATGCCTGATCATGGAATTGTACACCAGAAGCTAAACATTAATGAATACCCACTATAATTTTATATATATAATGTGATGGTTCAGTGTGAGGTCGGAGGGATAGTGGATGGGGGGAGGGGGGTTCACAGTGTGAGGGATATAAATGATGAACGTCTAAGTATTACCTTGTTTTGTACACCTGAAACTAATAAATTTAAAAAAAGATACTGTTTATATATTTGAAAGTTGTTAAGAGAATAGATCTTAAAAGTTCTAATCACAAGGAAAAATTGTAATGAATTCTTAACTAACCTTATTGTGGTAATCATTTTGCAATATATGCATATATCAAATAATGTTTTACAACTTAAACTTACACAATGTTATATATCATTATATCTCAATAAAACTAGGGGGTGAGAGAGAGAAACAAGCATTTCAAAGCATTTGTAGAAAAAAATTAAAGTTCATGTTTAGTTTTTTTTTTTTTTTTTAAGTCATAAAATCAACTTTCATAGAGTAAAAAGTGTTGACTCAGGCCTTCAGGATGAGAAGTAAAATGGGAACCCAGGAGTTTAGTTTTAGCATGAGGTGTGTCTCTCACATATCCCCACTATGAGAATAATTATGTGTGTAAATCCAGGGGAGGGCACAGTATTACTCATAACTTCTTTTTCTCCAAATATACAAAGAGTTCTATTGTTTGCAACATCTAAGTTATTCCCTGGTGATAAGTTAGACCAGACATTAGCAATTTTCAGAGAGGAAGTAGGCAGGGTTTGGATTTTGGTTGTTTAGAAGCAATCCCTTAAAAGAGTTTCTTTCTCTCAGGGTGTGCCTGATGCACTACCCAAAGAAATCTAGAAAGTAGGGGGAATTGTGCTGCATAAGCTTTAGGATGCCTACCCAGCTCATGCTCCTGTTTGAAATAAAATGCCCCAGTCCCAGCACCGGCTGAGTGAACATCAGATTCAACTGCTGCCATCACAGGGAATTGGACCACAATGGTTGAACATCTAACTAGAGGACATCTAAGAGCCAGTGACCTTTAACTTCCCTGACTTAATTTGCAAAAGTAAGCTAGGTTAATCAGATACTCTCTGGGAAGAGCTTGACTTACAAATCCAGAGGAAAGTTGGTGGTGGTTGTTTGAATGAAGGGTCTTGCAGGCTTTGACTAAGATGGTCACTAGCAAATGATTCACGTGAAGGGTGAGTAAACAGATAAAGCCAGAGGGACCATAGGTAGGAAATAGCAAGGGTGAAGAAAGAGACAGAGATTTCTAAATCTGTTTTCCTTTTTGTCCTTTGTAAGGCCTGCTTGCTAATTTTTTTTCTAGATTTATGAGACCCTTCAATATCCTTACAATGAACTCTATTTTTTAGAGCTTGTTTAACAGTTATGTTCCGTACAAACCAAAGACCCCCCTCACTAAATTATATGGAAGATAAAAAGAGCAGCATGCCCTCTGTAGGTTCTCAAAAGTTGACACCTTCTGATTCTGGTGCTTATAGGAATTGGTTTCTTCATTCAAAAAATGACTATATTATGCTTTCATACTTGCCTATCTCAGTTTTTTCTATAGCACACCCAGTGCAAAAATGGAAACATCGAAAACATTATAAGCGTGGAGAGAGAGAGAGAGAGAGAGAGAGAGAGAGAGAGAGAGAGAGAGAGAGAGAGAGAGATTGATTCTGACTGCTAGGTAAGTTTTGGAGCTATTTAACTGAATATTTTCTGTCTGTTTCTGTGTCACCACCAGACAGACTATAGGCTGTGCTGCAGTGAAAATGGGAAAACCTCAGTAGCTTAACAAAGTTTGAAGTCCCCTGCAAGTCTGGGCCATTCTCCAGGGCAACCATCCTCCATGTGCTGACTCAGCAATCCAGCTTGCACCCATATCGGTGCATGCTTTCACAGTCATCCAACAGGGGAGGAGAGCCCTAGAGAGCTGAGCTCCAGCAGTCAGGAACTTCTGTCCAGAAGTAACCCTCATGAATGACTACACTCATTAGCTTGAACTCCTCATTTGGCCACCCCTAATTTCAAGGGGGTCAAGATATATGATGCTCTCACACATCCAAAATTAGAGGGAAACCAAATATTTTAAAAGGGTAATAATGCCAATCAGCTTTTCTAAATAATCCATCTAACCCTGTGGAACCTCCATGCTACTGTTTCACACCCAGTGACTAAGGCATGTGTCATATTTCTGTTTTAAATACCAAGATATTCCTGCGTGACTATGGTTCCTGATTTGCTTCTTGTGATGAACCTCTCTTTTTATCCCTGTTGCATGGCCTCTACTGGGCTGAATCGGATACACTCTACCTGAACTGGTCTTGATGTTATTACAACTTCCCTGGGGCCCTAACGTCCCAAACCGGATTTCTGGTAACAATACCTCATGTACTCTTGCTAGTTCCCTCTTAGGCCAAGTTTGAGTTGCCCCTAACTCTCAGCATTCTGCTAGATGGGCAGTATTGGGCAATAGTTGACAATTATTAATATTATATAAACTGGACAGGGGGAAAAATGCCCTTTTCATGTGTTTTAGCTACAACTAGAACTACTAATTCTTCTTAGTTTTCAAAGATGTAAGCAGATTACCTAGAAATATGAATACCTGTGTGTATCAATATAGCTATACAGCATACAGTATAGAGGTTGTTTTTGTGGATCACTGCCTTTTATAAGGAGTTAATATGACGAGTTTAATAATATGTGAACTTAGTATTATACTGCATAAATGCCAAGCAGTTTCTGTGAATGCCATGTTTTGGTACTATTTTGACACAGTGAAACATATTATTTCTCTTCTCACTTTGTCAGTCCTACAGCTTAATGGACAATCTTTTGTGTCAACCTGGCTAGGCTATAACACCCAGTTATTTAACCAAACACTAGTCTAGGTGTTGCTGTGAAGGTATTTTGTAAATGTAGTTAACATCTACAATGAATTGACTTTAAGTAAAGAGATTACCCTCCATAAAGTGGATGGGCCTTATCCAATCAGTTGAAAACCTTAAGAGCAAAACTGCTGTTTCCTGGAGAACAAATTCTACTTCAGATGGCAGCATCGATTCCTGCTAAGTTTCCGGCCAGCTAGTCTGCTGTATAGATTTCAGACTTACCAGCCTACAATTGTGTGAGCCAGATCCTTAAACAAATCTTGTTATACACACACACACACACACACACACACACATACATATAAACACTCTACATATATAAATATGTAATGTGTGTCTATGTGTGTTTGTTCTGTTTCAAACCCTGACTGAGACCTACAATGTGTATTTTTTTTAATTGAAGGTCAGCAGTTATTCTAAATATCATGAATGAATGTCTCTTTATTAATCCATATCTCTCTGTCTCTGTCTCTCACATGGGCACACACACCCACATAAAAGACATCACATAAGAACACATTATTCATTAAAAGACAAAATTCATGATTTAATTTTCTAGGTTAAAAATTAACCTTACTTTTCTCACTTATGACCTGGGTGAAGAATTTGTATTCTCCCAAACATACTAACTTTCCAGGTAATTCTAATGGACAGCCAGGTATCCAAAGTTGGGATCCCCAGATGTAGACCCTGATGTTAAAAACTCATGAAAGTAATTCATCAAAGAGTGTTCCAAGGCAAAACCAAAGGAAAGTAGGACAAGTGAGAGTAGGACAAGGAAGCCAGGCAAGGGTGAGATGTCAAGCGAGGATCTAGGGACAGTAACTTTGGCTCAATCCTGCAGGGGAGCTCTGCAGACTGGTAAGTCATAACTCCAAGCTGTCTCCATTGGATACTAGGGAGCTGAGGTATTTACCCAGCAGTCAGTGGTGGAGATATAAATTCCTAGGCGCTTCAGGCTCTCTCCACACTAAGGCAAAAGCCAAGGAAGCCTGAGGACAGCACTCTGACAGAGATGCAGGTGAAAGCCCTCAGGGAACTATTGTACATGGAAATGGAAAAGGGTTGAAGGGGGTATAGGTGCGCACTGAGAACATCTGCTAGTCAGGATGGAAAATCATTAGGATAAAGGGATGGTGCAAAGCAAATGACCTGATTATCTCATTGAAAGTGTGCAATTTTTAAAAAATCATATCTCTTCCCATAGCACTTCATATTAGTCTCCTCCCCTTTCCATAATGGACTTACCATCCTAGGAGTAAGTATGATGTGGTTTCATGGGAAGATGACCTCTCTCCTAACCCTATTACCAATCCCAAAATTATCTCTCTCCTATTGCATGAAATTCTTAAGTCTCAGAACATAGTATTTAATCACTTTGTGAAGAGACTAATGTGAAAATACTCCAAAGACAGGAAATACACGGATTCAACTCAGAACTGAGATCTGTCCCAGGTGTTTGTGGCTAGGTCCTCTGCCCAGCCTTGGAAGGCACTGGGTGTATGCTTGATGTTTTATCTGTTCAGAAGCCTCATTTCAAACCTGACTCATCCTCATGATTCTTTATGAATCATGGGGCCATAATATCAAGACTGGGAACATGATGCCATCTTCCCCATTAGATTCATTTCTTTGCAGAGTTGAATTCAGTCCTTCTGTGGAAAACAGGTTATATTTATACTAAGGTATTTTCAGCAGCCATATTATTCTAACCTATAGATCAGGAAAGCAGAGAAAGGGTTTTTGCAGAAAGACGGAAAGAAATATGAATCAGACATGTAGTGAATAGCAGAAATGAAAGACAGAAGAAAAACTTTTGGCATTCCACTTCCTGACTCCACTATATTACTGAGACTCAGCTGCATGGTAGCTCTTGGGGTCCAGTGGTCCCCACAGTATTCTTATCATTCATTCTCATCTTTTACTGAAGCTGGGTTGAAGTTCAGGTATGTGCCATCAGAGTAATGAAAAAGAAGGAAACTGAGAGTAACAAATTTTCTCAGCTGTAAATTCTACCTGGGAGGAATCTTGGGTAGAGACACCTTATTTCCAGGTGTTTGGCTGAATAAGGGGAGACCCAGAAGCTAAGATGGTGACACACATAACCCCAGAGATATAAGAAGGCTTTCCAGAGGTTACCCATGTAGAAACACTTTTCAGAGGGCCATTTTCCAGATCCTCAAAGTTCATACTCACTCTTTCTTAAAACTGACCTGTCAGAGAATCTTCCGTGAGCTGCCAATTCTCCTTTCCCATAGCTCTCTTTGCAAACCCTTTTGCCTTCCACTTACTTGTCTGAAATCAGTATGGTTCCTTATCCCAGGGTGTGAAATCCTCTGGGGTCCCAAACGAAAAAACAAAAAAACAGATTGAGAAATGACCCTGAGGGAGCATCACATGATGGTAAAGATAGAATGGCATCAGTAAAAATATCAGAACAGTTCCCTTTCTTTATTTTTTTATTTTTAAGATTTTTATTAAAAATATAGTTAGCATACAATGCTATATTAGTTTCAGGTGTACACAATAATTATTCAACATTTATATACATAAAGAAGTGATCATGATGATAAGTCCAGCAACCATCTGACACCATAGTATGCTATCACAATATTATTGACTATATATTCCCTTTGCTGTACATTACATACCCATGACTTGTTTTATACTTAGAAATTTGGATCACTTATTGCCCTTCATCTTCCCCCCTTTATAATTTTTCAGTTACAGTTAACGTTTAATATTATTTTATTATATTAATTTCAGGTGTAGAGCATATGATTAGACATTTATACAATTTAAGAAGTGACCCCCTGACTAGTCTAGTATCCACCTGACACGATACATAGTTATTACCATATTATTGACTGTATCCCCTATGCTTTACTTTACATTCCCATGATTATTTTGCAACTACCAATTAGTACTTTTTAATCCCTCCACCTTTTTCACCCTGCCCCCCCCACTCCGTTTCCATCTACCAACTTGATAAATCTAGTACCCATATGATACCATTCGTAGGCATTGCAACATTATTGACTATAATCCTTATGCTATATCTTACATCCCCATGACTACTTTGTAACAACCAATTTGTACTTCTTAATCCCTTCCTCTTTTCATCCACCCCCTTACCCACCTCTCATCTGTCAACCATCAAAATGTTCTCTGTATCTATGAGTCTGTTTCCATTTTGTTTGTTTAGTTTGTTCTTTAGCTTCCACATATAAGCAAAATCACATTGCATCTGTCTTTCTCTGTCTGACATACTCCACTTCGCATAATACCCTCCAGGTCCATCCATGCCACTGCAGATGGCAAGAATCTATTCCCGTCCATGGCCAACCAATATTCCATTGTATATATGTACCACCTCCTCTTTAACCATTTTTCTATGGATGGACACCCAGGCTGCCTCCACATCATGCCATTGTAAACAATGCTGCAATGAACGTATGGTTGCACATGTCCCCTTAAAGTAGCTTTTTGGGTTTCTTCAGATAAATCCCCAGAAATGGGATTATTTTGTCTGGTATAAGTATTACCACTCCACCCTTTTGTTTGTTTGTTTTTTTCTATTTTCATGAAATAACATTTCTATCCCTTTACTTTCTGTCTGTGTGTGTGTTTCAATCTGAAGTGAGTCTTTTATAGGCAGCTTCTATAAGAGATTTGTGTTCTTATACATTCAGTCACCCTATGTCTTTTGATTGGAGCATTTCATCGACTTACATTGAAAGTAATTGTTGATCGATATGTAGCTATTGCCATTTTATTATTCATAATTTTGCCCCCCCCCCATCTTAAAGAAGTCCTTCTAACATTCCTTGTAATTACTGGTTTAGTGGTGATGAACTCCTTTAGCTTTTTCTAATCTAGAAAGCTCTTTATCTGTCTTTCAATTTTAAATGATAGCCTGGCTGGGTAGAGTCTCCTGGTTGTAAGTCCTTTTATTTTATCACTTTGAATATTTTGTGCCAATCCCTTCTGACCTGCAAAGTTTCTGTTGAGAAATCAACTAACTGAGTTTCCCTTGCTGCTTTTGGAATTCTCTTCTTGTCTTTAACCTTTGGCATTTTTATTATAATGTGTCTTGGTGTGGGCCTGTTGCCTGTTTGGGTTCATCTTTTTGGGGACTCTGTGTGCTTTCTGGGCTTATATGTCTATTTCCTTCTCTAGATTAGGAAAGTTTTCAGTCATTATTTTTTCAAATAGGTTCTCAATCCCTTGCTTTCTCTCTTCTCTGTCTTGTACCCATATGATGTAAATGTTGTTATGCTTCATTCTGTCCCAAGGGTCTCTTAAACTCTCCTCATTTTTTTTTTAGATTCTTATTTCGTTTTGCTGTTCCAATTGAGTGTTTTCTGCTACCTGTGTTCCAAATCCCTGATTTGATCCTCTTCTACATGAAGTCTGCTGGTGATTCCTTCTAATACATTCTCCATTTCAGTTACTATATTCTTCACTTCTGACTGGTTCTTTTTATGGTTTCTATATCCTTTTTTATGCTTGCTATTTCTTTGTTGAAGTTCTCACTAAGTTCCTTGAGCATCCTTATAACTACTGTTTTGAACTCTGTATCTGCTAGGTTGCTTGCCTCCATTTCATTTAGTTCTTTTTCTGGAGTTTTCATTTGTTCTTTTAGTTGGGAGTATTTCTTTGCTTTCTCATTTTGGCTACCTGTCTGTGTTTGTTTCTGTGTATTAGGTAGGGTTGCTATGTTTCCCAGTCTTTCCAGGTGGCCTTAAGTAGTAGGGGTCCTGTGGGGCCCAAATTTACAGTCTCCTTGGTCATCTGAGCCAGGTGCTCCAAGAGTGTACCTTGTGTGGGTTGTGTGTGCCTTCCTGTTATAATTGAGCCTTGATTACTGTCGGCATGTCACTGGGTGATATTGACCCTGAGGCTGACTGGCTGTGGGGTGTGGTCACATCCACAGCATCTGGACTGCTGTGTGGGAGGCTTAGCCCATGGAGTGGGATTCACCCCAGCGAGCTCTAGTTCCTGTTGAAACTGTCCTTTATGTGTGCATCCTGTAAGGCTAATGGGGTGGTGCTCTGCTCTGGTCTGAAGACAACCTCTAAGTATGTTGGTTCTGGGGCCTCTTGAGAGGTGCTCCAGTGCAGGCCCAGGGCAGCCACTGCCTGTCACTGCCCAGGGAGTACCTGGTAGGTGTTACAAAGTGATCCATAATTGGTTGTTGCCTGTGCTGTACCTGGAGGTGCAGCATGGGAGAAGCCATGCTGCCGACCGAGGACAGCTGCCTCCAGGACAGGCCTGGGGCAGCTCTGCAAAAAGCCAGGATACGCTGAGGCCTTTTGCCACCTGCCAGCTTCCATAAGGTTCAACTGCTAATAAAGCTTCCTGCGAGTTGGATGAAGCTGGTTCTCAGTGAGTCAGCAGTGTGGAGCAGCAGAGCTCACCAGGCCAATCAGATTTAGATTGCCAGCTACACAGGAGGAGGGTCCCACACAGGAAAAATGGGGACTGACCCTCTAGTCTTCGCCCTGAAGTTACACAACTCAGTCTTGCTCCACGTCTCCGTTGTCCCCAGAGTCACTGTCCCTGCACCAGAGCCCAGGTGAGTGCCTGCATGGGCCCTTTTAGAGGATATCTGGGTTTCCTATAACCTTCCGTCCCACCTGGATGGTCAGAATTCCCACTGTTTTTTCACAGCCAGAAATTGTGGGGGCTCCTCTTCCTGGCACCAATATTCCAGATTGGGTTGTTTGGTGTGGGAGTTTAAGGCCTCCATGAGGAACCTCACTGGCCAAGATAATCTCTCCTGATTTTCAACCGCCACACATGGGTGTGGGATCAGCCCATTTTGCGTTTCTGCCCCTCCTACCACTCTCAGCGTGCTTCTTTTTTATATCCTTAGTTATAATACTTCTATTCAGCTAGACTTCAGATGGTTCTCCAAGTTGATTGTTCCATAATTTAGTTGAAATTTTGATGTGTTCATGGGAATGAGCCAAGCACAGCATTTATCTACTCAGCCATCTTGGATCTGCTGTGTCAACAGTTCCCTTTCCTACGTAGGTGGCTAGACTCCTATAACTTTATCTGTCTCCCAAAAACAAGCGTTATGGATGTATCTTAGAATTGAGAAGTGAAATGCTAGTGGGCACACATATTTACACGTTTATTGTGATTGAAAAACAAAATCAGGGTTTTGTTTTTTCCTCAGAGAAAAGCCTAATTTATATTATTGGTTTCACAATTAAGAACTGGCTTTAGCAATTAAATTCTTTGTCAGAAATTAATTAAATTAAATAAATTTGCTGTCTAACATTTTCAAGAAAAAAATGTTTAAAGTAAAAATGCAATATACAACTTGTTGGAACTTACAATCATGTTTAATTAGTAAATATTCAATATAAAATTTTAACAACTGAAAAATATAATTAAAAAAGTTATTTTAGGAGGTACTTGAGCAAAAACATTGAATACCTCTAGATGAGCAAAATGTATTCACCCAGAATAAACCACTGTGACCAAGGCAAGCTGACCAAACCCTGTTTTTTCTTTTGCTACTCTTGAATGCCTCACAACCTTTAGACCTTAAGATCACCAAACTTAGATTGGTTAGCTGAGTGACCCAGGCACAAAAGGATTCACTAATATCTTGTTCTGGAGTGTGAGAGAGAACACAAGTATACTAGGTAACTGAAAAGTGGTAGATTTCAATATTCAAAGGAAAAGGAATAAAAATAATGAATTTTACTTGTATTATAATTCTGCATGTATTACTATCGAACTCTGATAATACTATACAGTTAATAAAATGTTTCATACTATACATTTATTTTATTTTATTCTCATATTTGAGTGATTTTTTTTTTTTTTTGTCTCTATCTCAGGCAAAGCCTGAGATAGAGATTCTTTTCAAAGAATTTATTGAGAAAGTGTCCTCAGGAAAAAGAGGAGTGAGGGAAGCAGGACAGGACAGGAAATAAAAGCTAAGCAAGAAAGAAGTCTCAATTGGTCATTTGTTTCAGTCTAACCTCACTGAAAAGCTCTAAGTACAAATTACATTACCAAGTTGGATCCCCTTGATGCAAGAGGCTGGCCTTTTGCACCCATCAGGCATTGATAAAGATGTCTGGGGACAGATAGAGGTTTCTGTTTGACTAATACTCTGGGGGTAATTGTCTGGTCAGAAGAAGGCCATTGTCAGCCAATGCAGCAGATGAGAGATGGGTGCTCTGGATGTTTAAGGTGATCTGGGAGGGGCACCAATAACATCTCCACTTTTCTGTTTTAGAAATATGGAAACCAAAGCTCAGAATGGTTAAGTATCTTGCTCCAGGGTTCTATGGGTGGTAAATGATGGAGTTATAGCATGAGTTTACGTCTTTTGACAGGAAAGCCAGACAGTAAAGTTCAAGTCTTTCTCATCTCATACTGTTTTATATCCAGTGTATGTAATCCATATGAAATCAGACTCTGACACTTACTACGTCCTGAAACATATATCTTTTAGATATATGACCTTAGAGATGTTCCTTAACATTTATGGGTCTCAATTTCTTAATCTGAAAATTGTGAACAATAGTAACTACCCATGATATTGTTCTTATGATAAAAAAAAAATATAAAACACCTATTGTTGTGACTTACACAGTGTTTATGCTCCAAAATATCCATTTCATTTCCTTTTCTCTTTTACTTTCGAAAAGACACATTAAAACAATATAGAGAATATTGGGTAACACATAAATAATAAATTGGATAACACATAAATGACATGTCACTTAGCGGGAACATTATCAAACTTAGATTTTCTAGAAAGCCCTAGTCCAAGTTGCCACCACAAAAGCTTTAAAATGGACTGTAATTTGATGATCACTTTCTTTCTCTATTTGAATCTGTGTAATTTTAAAAAAAGCAATTGAAATATAACATACAAACAGAAGAGTGAAAAAGTCATAAATGTATAGTTTAATAAATTACTGCAAAGTAAACACACTTGTGTAACCACAACAGACATAAGAAAGATAACATTACAAGCAGCCCAGAATCACCCACTCTCCATCTTGGAACCCCTGCCAATGATTAATCCTTTTCATCTTTCTAAAGGTACCCATTGTTAACACTTATATGAGAAACACCATGGGTTTTTGCCAGTTTGAAGTTTATGCAAATGGAATCAAACAACATTAGTGTGATGTATCTGCCTTCTTTCATCTAAATGTCTTTTTTGTGTGTAACTGTTTTTTTTTCCATTTTCATCGCTGAATAATATTATTATGTATATATATTTGTTTAAATATTTTATTATTGATGAAAATTTTGGTGTTACCAGTTTTGAACTATTAGCAAAAATGCTGCAGTGAATATTACCGAATTTTTCCTCTGGTGCACCAGTGTCATTTCTTCTGAATACAGTAGTCCCCACTCATCCACAGGGTAAACATTCCAAGACCCCCAGGGGATGCCTGAAACCATAGACAATATCGAACCCTATATGCACTATATTTTTTTCTATACATATGTACTTATGATAAAGTTGAATTTGTAAATTAGGCACAGTAAGAGATTAGCAACAACAACTAATAATCAAATAGAATAATTATAACAATACACTATAATAAAAGTTATGTGAATGACGTCTCTCTCTCTCTCCCAAAATATCTTACTGTACTATACTCACTTTTTCACTGAAAGGAAGGACTTTACAGCTTCTCTGTGACATATTGGAATGGACAGCATCACTACATCTGCAGTTTGGGGGCATTATTAGGTAAAACAATGAACACAGCATTGCAATAGTGCGACTGTAGATCTGATAGATGACTATAAAGTTACTAATGGGCAGGTAGTCTGTACAATGTGGATACTCTGGACAAAGGAATGATTCACCTCCTGGGCAGGATGGAGCAGGACTGCACAAGATTTCATAATGCTACACAGAACAACACACAATTTAAAACATTGTGGGGACTGAGTCCCAGAGAGCAGTTTCCAGGCTCTTGGCCTCACGTGGAAAGGTGCTGGCTCGGGTAGTAGATGGCCATCAGCTGTGACTAGTTGGCCATCAGCTGTAACCAGTTAGCCATTAGCCACTAAATATAACTGCCGTGACTACACTGGCAAGAGGGTTGGTTGGTTGGCAGAGAAGCGGACGGCAGACTGCAGCTAGCAAGTGGGGTTAGAAAGCGTAGATGGTGGATTGCGGATCGTGTGGATCCTACTTCCTGTGATTAGCCCAGCGACCAGTGAGGATGGGGTGCAGGAAGACCCCTCGTTGGGATACTAGCGGATGTTTCCTTTTGTGTCTCAACCGGCCACCATCGAGAATATATAAGAAGCCCCCGCCCCCCAAAAAAAGAGAGTGGCAGTGCCCTGAGAGGCCCTGGCTGTGTCCAGGGGTTCTGGCTGAGCCCAGAGAGGGTGGCAGTGCTCTGAGAAGCCCTGGCTGTGCCTGGGGAGACTGGTAGTAACCTAAGAAGCCCAGGAAGTCTGGCTGTGCCCAGAAGGACTGGTGGTGCCCTGAGAAGCCCTGGCTGTGCCCAGAGAGCTTGGCTGTGTCCAGGATATTGCATTCACCTCCAGGTTCCTCGCACAGGGTGCCTCATGGAAGACGCTTGTCGCGTAGATTATGAGGCGAGACCCTATAGGGGTGGAGTGTGGGGACAGAGCCAGGAGTGCAGTTTCCAGGCTCTCAGCCTCACGTGGAAAGGTGCTCACTCGGGTAGTAAATGGCCATCAACTGTGGCTAGTTGGCCATTAGCTGTAACCAGTGAGCCATTGGCCACTAATATAACTGCTGTGGCTACACTAGCAGAAAATGGGGGCTAGCAAGAAGATGGTGGCAGAGATAGCAAGCGTGGATTACAGTTAGCACGGTGGGCAGCAGTTAGCAAGTGGGGTTGGTTGGTTGGCAGAGAAGTGGAAGGAAGGTTGCAGATCATGTGGATCCTGTTTCCTGTGTCTCCAACCCAGCCACTAGTGAGAATATAGTGGTATGACTCCCCTATCTATGGCTCCGTCGGTATTCCTCTTTGGCTTCACCATATTCTGTGTTCTTGTGTGGGGAGCAGGATCAGAGACCCTGCATGCACAGCCAGTCACCCTGCATGATAATAGTTTTGGACTGTGGTTGAGTGTGGGTAACTGAAACTGTGGAAAGTAAAATTATGGATAACGGGGGGCTACTGTATAAATGTAGGAGTTAAATTGAGGGATTGTGAGGTACATTTATGATCATCTTGAGTAAATACTGCTAAACAGCTTTCTAAAGTGGTTGTAACAATTTATTCTCCACTCCCTAGCAGTTTACAGAAGCTCTGTTGCTCCCTATTCACACCAACACTTTGTTTTCCCTGTTTAGTTTTTGTTTTTGTCATGCTGGTGGCATACTACTACAAACCTACAAAAATAATGTTTTTACCTTCCATTTATCTGACGTCTAATGATATTGAGGACCTCTTCATATGTTTATTGGCCATTTGGTATATTTTTTGCGAGGGACTTTTCAAGTCTGTTGCCATATTTCTATTGATTGTTTTTCTTACCGAATTTTAGAACTTCTGTCTATATTTTGGATACAGGCCTTTATTGGTTGTATCTTCTCCCCCTCTGTAACTTCCCTTTTTGCTTTCTTAATGTGACTGAACAAAATCAGTTCGATGCCCATTGCACATAGGGAAGACAAAGTCTGAGGTAACAGTTTTCCACAAGGAAAAGAAGATTTATTGGTCAGGCAGCCAGATGGGGAGACAGGAGGCAAGGCTTATATCAGTCTCCTCCGGACAAAGGCTTGGAGTAAATTTAAAGGATGAGGTTAGGAAGGAGCTATCCATATGTATTAATTCTAATTAAAGGGTTTAGATCAGTAGTCTTGGAACTACATGATCTGAGGTAAGGAATGTGGAAGGGGCAAGAAAGAACAAAAAATTCCAATTTAAAAGAATTTGATTAGTTGTACTATGTGTCCAAACTTGGTCACTGCACTGGATCTTCCCTATTTGTCAGACCCCTGGCTTCTTAGTGGGCTCCAGGTGGTAAAAATAGCACGTCTGCTACTTGAGTTTTGTGAATTTTAGTTCCGCTGTGCTCTCCAGGTCAGTTTAGGGTCATTTTAGCTGCTAACTGTGCCTTCTCAAGCCGCTAGGACCTGTCTGATCTGGGTAGGACTGGTGGCTTGCACAGAGCTGTGAGGAGGCCTATTAAGTCCTGAAAGACACTAAAAATCTAGAAAAAATTTATTAGCGTCTGGTTTCAGTGTTAGGGCCTGGATTCACTGTGTGTATTTTGATATAGAGATTCTTAACTTTAAGGTAGTCTAATTTGCCAATTTTTTTCTTTATGTTCAGCACTTTCTATGTTTTGAGAAATCTTTGTTTACCCCATGTTTGTGAAGATATTCTCTTATGTTATCTCCCAGACACATTATTATTTTCCACTTCACATTTTGCTTTACAAAGCCTCTGGAATTGATTCTTATTTATTGTGTGAGGTAGTGGTTAAGTTTCATTTTCCATATGGATATCCAATTAACATAACATTATTTATTGAAAAGACTGCTTTGCCACTGGTCTGCAATGCCACATTAGATATAGATGAAATACACATTGTTGCTGAACATTCTGTTCTGATCCGTTGGTCTATTCATCTATCCATCTGTATCCATCTGTTTACTATTCATCTGCAGCTCTGATAATTTTGGTATTGAATAGAGCATGTCTTCCAATTTGTTCTTCAAATTTGCCTTGGTTATTTGCATTTCATTTTATATTTCTGAAAAAAACAAAAACAAAAACAACAAACACCTCACTGGGATTTTGACTAGGATTACAATCAGTTTTTGGATTAATTTTGGGAAAAGTGGCATCTTTAAAATATTGAGTCTTCCAATCCATGAATATGGTATATTTATCCAATTATTTAGGTCTTTAATTTCTGTCAATATTGCTTAATAGTTTTTTGAGAAGAGGCATTGTTCATATTTTCTTAGATTTTTTAAAAAATAGGTGTTTAATTTTGAGGGGTAAGAATGTATACTTTTGAGGAAGCATTAACTGACATGGAATTTGACTCTTGCCCCCCGCCCCCGGCCTGGAGGCCAAAGTCTTTAAGAAGATGCTCATTTGCACATGAGCAAATAATTCACTAATCACTATATCTGTGTTATATTATTAAATCCTCACAATATTCTGTAAAGTGAATAGTAAAATTATCCCCATTGTGCAGAATAAAAAACTGAGAAATAGACAATATATTAAAAAATATAAAATATGGAATAGAGTTCCCCATCTTCAGATGAGTGCCTCTTTCCCCAGCACCTCACCTAGGGGTTATGAATGACTTATATCACATAGGATATAGTCTTCTTCAAAATGATTGTAACTGTATGCCTGTCTCACTAAATATACCCAAAGCAAGTATTTATTTCTGTATTTCTAGCACCTCCTACAATGCTTGACATATAGCAACATATGTTCATTAATTACACATAAATGAATGAATGAATAAATAGACTGGAAGAATTCAATCTTGTCTTAGGCAGTTCAGGCTGCTATAACATATATTGCACAGTGGATAGCTTAAAAAAAAACAAACACTTATTTCTCACAGTTCTGGAGTCTGGGAAATCCAATATCAAGGGGCCAGTAGATCTGGTACCTGGTGAGTTTCTTCCTGGTTTGCAGATGGCTATCTTCTCATTGTATCTTCACATGGAAGAGAACAGAGCAGAGAGAGCAAGCTCTCATGTTTCTTATAAGGACACTAATCTGATTCATGAGGATTCCACCCTCATGACCTAATTACCTCCCCAAAACCCGACCTCCTAATGCCATCACATTGAGGATTATGATTTCACCATATGAATTTTGGAGGATGCAAACATTTGGTCCATTAAAACTCTTTTTCACATGTGCTGTTCTAGTTCTCTGCCATGTCAATGTATTAGAATATTTGGTTGTGTTCTTGCTGCTGAGTGAATTTGGCAGGACAAACACTCGTTTCAGTTTTTTGTTTTTCTATTGAGAGTCACTTTAATCTATGATATCTCCTATCCCTATTTGATACTACAGCTATAGTCTAGAAAAAAAATATTGAATCAATTACCACTGTTAGAAGTGGATTACAATCATAAAAATCCCCTTGTCTAAACTTTCATCTTATAAGTGGGGGAAAAGAGATGTGGAGAACCTGAATTCACCAGTCGCAAAGCAGCTGGTAAGCAAGCCACTGCTGTTCTGTTGGTCCAGTTTGCTGCCTTAGCACAAGCAGTGAACTGTAGATATGTGTATGTATAGACACATATTTATGTGCATATATGTTTATACCTTCTTTTGTGATGGCCATTTTTAGCCCACATCACTTAAGAACACTAATCGGAGTTAGCAATTATTGAGTCTTAACATATGTCTGGCGTTATGTTGGGAGTGCTACATACCTGATCTCATCAGTTGTCCAAACAGTCCTATGAAAGAAGTACTGTTCTATTCTCCTGTTAGAGATAAATAAGTTGAGAGAGAGAGAGAGGTGAAGCAGCTTACACAAGTTTACAAAACTACCAAGAGGTGGTTTTCAATCACAAAGTCTTGACTCCAGAGCTTTCCACACTTTCAATACTAATCTAAGGAGGCTTGTTCTAACTTTTACTATCCATAAAACTTCTGACAGAAGATAAATATTTTTCTTGCTTAGCAAAAGAGTCATTAAAACCCAGAATTTTCAGGTTCAACTTTCTCCTTCCCTCACTGCAAACAACTAATGGCATAATGTACTTTGTGACAGTTTTCATACCAGTGAAGAATTAAAAAGGAATAAATGTTATGTATAAAAACAAAAAATCACTGAAATTTTGCTACTTAAAAACAAGAAAATCATATTTTTAGTATAGTAGAGTTCTTATAGTTTAAATCAAAGAAATTTACTTATTCTGTAACTATCGTAGTTGTTTTTCTTAAACAAGCATTTTTTAAACATAAAATAAAGTAGAATTATATTTACTGATTAGTTCACAAGAAATTGAATATAAGAAAGCAAATAAATTATTTCAATAAAAAATTATCAACATACATGCTTAATTGTTGAAAATTTTATAAATGCAAATAAGAAAAAAATGTTTAATAAAAACTTCTTCAAAAGTATTACATGTTTTATTTACATGTTGTTGCTGTGATTAGGAATCACATAAGTATTACTATTTCCCAAAGAGAGAGGCAAAAGCATATGTTTATTTGCCAAAAGGCATCAAGGCATTCTCAAAATATATCTGGATGTAGAAATGAAATTGGTATGTGTATTTGTCTTTACTCCATATTTTCTCTAAGAAACTATTACCATTTTTCTTGAGCTAAGGCCTAAGCAAAATATACACAATTAAATGTATTATTTGAATTTGGTTGCTCTGAAGCAAGTCTTTTGAAGACAAACATTGTATTTCAATTTTATTTACAAACTCTGTTGAAGGGAATGGAAATATATCAGTCTGTTTTAAGTATATTTTAATATAATAGAGATAGTAATAGCAGTGCCTCCTATTTTTGGAAATTTGAATAAACATGCCCTGGTTTCTACTTGTACATCTAGTAGCAACTCAAAGCTCTCTCTAAAATTTGTGTTTCCTTGCAGTGTTTTCTCACGCTTCTCTAGGCCTCTGAGTTCCTGTCCCTCTGTGCTATTCTAGCTCTCTCTCATGTCAAACCCTGGTGTGAGTATTCCCTCCCTCACTATTTCCTCAAAATTTCAACTTCAATTCTCATTTTATGATTTAGTGAACTTATTGAATATTTGAGGGGTTCTAAGGGAGGCCCATTTCACACAGTCCACTACATTCTACTATCTTGCTTGCTCCTTTGTTTCTTCCCTTCCATTCTGTTGGCTTCCAGAGTCTGGATGCCCCCACCCTCCCACATTTGTTCATCCTGCTGTATCACAGCCCTTTGTCCAGTATATTCTCTCCTGTGGAACAGCCCTGCCAGGTTGCTCTGCCTTCACAAGTCACCATCTAGAATTCCAGGGAGCAAATATTCTCAGTTTTTTAATGTAAGGTATAAATCATTTAAATGCTTTTGAGTAAATGCCCCTTTCTTCTTTTTTAAATCAATTCCAAAATAAGATACTACCTGAATACAGAAAAATATGTCACATGTAACCAAATCAATTTAATAATGTAAAAAAAATAGAGATGCTATTATCCAATAAAAATAGAGCTCAGCCATAACCATGCCTTAAAAATGATCTAACTATCGTTAATACTATATAAAAGAGAAAAAAACAGTAAGAAGAATTAAAATTTGGAATATGCTCTGGTCTATGGAGTAGGGGACGCTAATCGACTACTTTCATGTGTAGAAGGGATGAGATATGCTTGGCAAGATCAAGTTTCTTTTTTCAGCCATTAAGAAATAAATTCAGAGAGATGGAAAACATTGGGAGAATAAAACAAGCACTCATGTAGCCAACTTTAAGAGGAAGTAAAATATTATAAATATGATTGAAGCCTCCTGTGAAAGCTCCCTTTTTGCATTATCTGAATTAGGTATCATTCTTTTGAATGTCTTATGCTTCTTCTACATATGTATGAGTTCCACAAATATATGTAGTACAATTTTGCATATTTTAAAAACTATGGAAAACCTATTATACTCTATGTAGTTTTTAGCAGCTTGATTTTTCAACATTGTTAAGACTTACTCATGTTCATACACTTAGTTTTAGTTCTTTCATTTTAATTACTGTACAGTTTTTATGTTTTCTGAATAAATAGGTGTTTAGAGTCCCAGTAACTAACATTTAAATTTTTTTGGCTTTTCTTTTTCTTTTTTCTTTTCTTGTTTCTTTTCTTTTCTTTTTTTTTTTTGCTATTAAAACTAGTGCTGCCATGAGCATTTTGGTAAGCTTCTCTTTGTGTACATGTATGAAGAGTGTATATCTGGTAGTGAAAACACTGAGTTAAAAGGTATGGGCACCTTTGATTTTATTTGATATTTCAAATTGCTTGTTAATGTAGTTCTGTCAGGTATACATGATATTCATTAACACTTTAAATTTTACTCAATCCGATGCATGTAAAAGAGTATTTCATCTGTTTTCAAATGGCATTTTTTTCTGAGTGAATGTGAAGCTTAACATCTTTTAGTATGATTACTGGCCATTTGGTTTCCTTTTGAGTAAATTGTCATTTCTCTGACAGTTTTGTTCTGTGTCAACTTAGCTAGGTTAGAACTCCCCAAATCCCCTTCCCTGTATTGCTCCAGTTAGAGTTGGCCAAAGAGAAATTTATATGGGATTTAGATGGTAGAAGTGAAGCAGCTTCGGTTTCTCTTTGAAGGTCATCTTGATTACGTTTGGTGAGAAATAGATGCAGAGATGTCCATGGTTTCCACCTTGTTCTTTCTTTTCCCCACTGTGTTTAGCCCTTCTTCAGGATGGCTGGCTCTGATGACCAGTCAGGACTCTACGCTCCCCATCAGATTCAGAAGCAAGAGCCTTTCCTAGGCTTCTCCACTAACAATCTTTTGTGTTCCCCCTCAGTGGCTGGGAACACCTGGCTTCAGGATTACTGGTTCATGACTTGTCTCTAATTCTTCAATTTTTCCCTTTGAAATCTTTGTTCCCCAGTTTCTCCTACAATTGTGTAAGTTCTTATTGCTATAATAAATTTCTCAGACGAAACAAAACAACTTTAAAAAATGGAAACAACTGAAGAGCACGTAAAGTCATAAAAACCTAATAGGCTAAGATCTGAGAGAGAAAAGTGAGACCTAAAGGAATCCAACAGCTGATATTAGGTTGGTGCAAAAGTAATTGCAGATTTTACAATTATTTTTAACCTTTTAAAGTGCAATTACTTTTACACCAATCTAATAGCTTTTTCCTCAAAACATTTGCCAAATCATAAGCATCTGTACAGATTCCAAGAAAATTTAACATTTATGTTAAAGAAGTTTACCCTGGATTTTGACAGATTTGCCTCAGGAGGACTTTTTACCCAACATCAAATATACAAAATTCCTGGGAAAGAAAGTTGACCTTAAAAGCCTTCAATGCAAAGCCATTCATCAGATACTCAGTAGCTGACGTTCACTGCTGAGAAATATAAATTATTATTCAGTTAAGAAAATGGCTTAATATACCATATTTCTCCCAAAATAAAACTGGGTTTTATATGAATTTTTGCTCCAAAAGATACATTAGGGCTTATTTTCAGGGGATGTCTTTTTTTTTCCATGTACAATAATCTACATTTATTCATGTACAAAAATCTACATTTATTCAAATACAGTCATGTCGTCTTCTGGAACATTGTCATAACTCTCCAAACCCCGAATTCCGGCTTGAATTTCTTGCGACTCCGTTTCCTGTAGAACCATTGGCCCCAGTATCCCATGTCCAGCAATAGAGCTCTCCTTAAATGAGCGCTTCTTGTCCATGTAGCCTGCTCGGAGTGCATTGGCAACACAGCTGTCAGTGATTTTATCCCAGGAATTCTTCACCCAAGTCATAACCTCTTGCAGGCTAGGCTTCACAAAGTTTCCACGCTGATTTCTCTCCATTCTATTTTCAATGTAGTCATTGATTTCCATGTGCAAATCGTCCTAACATGGCTTGTTTATTGCAATATTAAGCATCTGCAGATAGGCAGTCATTCCTGCGGGAAGCATTAGTTGATCTATTCTTCTCTCTGCAAGGAAGTTCTTCATGTCTTTAGTGTGGTGAATGCTGGCTGAATCCAAGACTAGCAGACCTCTTTGGCCACCTCACAAAACAAGTGGTAGCATTAAATGAACCCACCTCCTTATAACTGCTTGTGTGCACCCTGCTTTTTTGGTTTCAAGAACATAAATGCCTGAAAAACGTTCAACCTTATCTTTCTTGTCCTTAGTGATGATTAGAGGTGGGGCTTTCTTTCCAGTCAGACGAATTGCCAAAATATAGGTAACACGTGCACTTTTGTAACCAGTGGAGGGAATGTAGGTTGACGAGGAACCCCTCTGATCAACTGTCGTTTGAGATCCGTAGCCCATAAACACTGCAGTTTCATCCATAGCAATCATGTTGGAGAGCTGGTATTTAGAAAAGTCAATGCCGTCAACAAAGGACTTGAATGCAAGTGCACATTTAATAACTTCAATATCTTCCAGCTTGAATAGTGTTGTCGATCTTAAAGACAGTTCATATCGCCGAAGGAAGCCATCCAGCCAGTGTTGTGATGCTTTGAATCCTTCTGGGGATATTTCTAACTGTGGTGCCATTGCAAGGGCAAATGCTTGAATATCAGCCCTGCACACAACCAAAGACTTTGCTCTCCTGTCAGCAATCCATTCACAGATGATGTCTTCCAGCTCAGGAAATAATGGTTGCCAACTTGATCCACACTTGCGCTTCTTAGCGTTTCCCTTATCCACCTGTTGACTGAGGTTATTGTACTCTGATCACCATTTTCAGACTATTCGGAGATCCAACTTCTTCTCTTTGCAGAAAGCCGTAAGATTCTTGCCCAGGGAGTCCTCCATGATTCCTTTCTTGTATTTGACAGAATAGCTCTTTCTTTTTGCACTCATCTTGTCTGGGGGTCAAAATATTATTTGCTTTAAATCTACCATTAAATCAACTGTTAATTGAAGACTTATGAGACAGGAGTGGCAACAAAAATGTTAAGAATCAGTTAAGAATGATGGGCCAAACAAAAGCGATGAAAAATTGAAGACACCAAAATTTAGAAAACGTTTCTTTATTTCACACGTGTGCATTAAATATGTGCGTTACAACACACGAAGTATTGAATTATGAAGATTCATGTTAGACACAGCCATGTCCATTCGTTATCAAGTGTGCACATTATTCATATGTTGTGTCTGTACTCCAATTGCTCATTCAGCAATAAGTCTCGAGTTCATATGTTTACATAGGCGTTTGCCTGTCGTCCAAAGCAAAAGATGCCTGTTTGGTATTTACAAATACCTAATTATAATTTATAGTAAAATTTATTTTAAGTATTAATGTCAATAATATTTAGTTACATTTAATTATATATTAATATTATTATTTTATAATTTAATACATCCGTGTGTTGCAACGGGTGTACTAAATTCGTCCGTCTGGCTGACGATCTTAATGGGCTTATTTTTGGGGTAGCGCTTATATTACGAGCATCCTGAAAATTCATGCTAGGACTTATTTTCTGGTTAGGTCTTATTTTCAGGGAAGTATGGTATTAAAGTACGTTATTTTGCCATGTATAATGAGTACCATGTTTTTGGCCCAAACTTTCAGGGGAAAAAATCTTTTGTTTTAATTTTTTTAATTCAAATGTTTATTTGTTTACAGTTAGATACTTGTTTTTTGTATTATAAAGGAAGTTTAGCATTTATTTTTTAACATATTATGGTACAAGAAATTTTATGTACTGGTAACAAATTTACGATATTTACACATCATAGAAGGCCAAGAACTCTTCATTGTTGAAAGTTCGTTGTAAGTTCAACAAAATTGATTACCATATTCCAGGGTATTATTTTGCATACAGATATCATTATTGATTTCTAGAGTTACACTTTTAACTCATAAGCGTAAATTAAAAAAAAATAAAAACATTTATATCAATACGGAATTAATACTATCCATGTATAATGCACATCCTTATTTTTCCCTCACAAATTTGGGCAAAAAAGTGCATATTATATATGGCAAAAGACACTATATTAAGCAAAGTATTGTTTTCATTAGATAGTATTAATAGATAATATTTAAAAATAAAATATAATTTATCAAGAAATTACAGGGTTCAAAATTATCAAGGACATCAAAGACCTTTTATTTTGTGGGTTAGCGCTATCATTATTTATTATGTTATAAACTAAAATTAAGACATTTAAAAAGTTTATTAATTTATTTTAAAATAGAATAAACCAATTACATTTTAACATAAATAAGATATTTTTACAAAAATTATATTTTCCAAAACAAAAACTACTGAGAAGAGCAACATTGTTGTGTATTTTTTCATATCTCCATTATGGCTGGCTTAACAGAAAATGAGCTGGATTCTCACATTTTCTGCATTTGATATGTTGCAATATTTGGTTGCACGTATTGAAGATTTGGTTGCACGTATTGAAGAATTGGTTGCATATATTGCATATATATGAAAATCCAGTCTTACTAAGACATGTAGTTGGGAAAGGGAGGAGTTTTTTAATAACATTTTCAGATTATGGATATTCTTCTTTAGTTCAATATCTTTCCAGCTCACTAAATTCAAATGGTCATAGAAAAGCACTTGGCTACCTACTTGGAATAGTGTGGAGTAGGGGAAGTGGAGATAGAATACCATTGTAAGGCATGTCTCTATAATCCTATAGTTATAGACACGACAATTATCATGTCAGTTTCTCAAGTTCATTCCTCACCTTAAAGCTTCTTCTCCTCTGCCTTTTCTTGTCATTCCGTTTTCTTCTCCAACTTTTCTCTCCCTGACAATTTCCAAAACATCAAATAGAGAGAATTGAAAGAAAACGAAAAGGAACAGAAAATGCACTATGCCTAGGACACTAGGGATGAAAGAAATTACGGAGAAATGAGAGACAGAGTGACAAAAGAGGCCTACAACATATTGTTGCAGAAAAGAAAGTAAAACAGTGGAAAGACAACAGAGTGGGAAGGTAGCAGTAGGATACTAGAGAATCCAGGTAGAAGACAGGCACAAAACAGGGGCAGAGGACTGAGGTACATATAAGGAGAACTTTAAAAATTTTATTTATCAGAAAGTGAACTATTTTTACAGGACAGTAAAAATAATAATATACGAAAATAGTGTGGTAAATCCAGCCTAATATTTTGCCTATAAACAAAGCCTCAGGAGACTGTGGTGATCATCCATGGCTATCCTCACTCCAAAGATTGAAGAACTGCCACACACACACACACACACACACACACACACAAATCACCCCTCCCTATTTTTCCTTAGAAAGGAAGTCATACCACTTACAGAGGTATCAAAACCTTTCTGAATTTTTCGATTTTTTTCTTAGGTTGTTGTAACTCTTAGGACACAATATTAATTTATTTCTCCATTGTGTAAAATGTCATCTTATATATTTACTTATTTTACATATCAAAGAGCTTCATCTCATGCCAGTATATCATTTTAGCAGGTTGAACATTTTTATTTTTGAGTTCTAATCGAATTAAACAGTTCTGCCAGCCCCTTATGAAACCCATCATATGGCTTCTATTGTGTCTTTGTGAGTTTGTGCAATATCCAGAAACTTTTTTATTCTTTTTTTAAAATTTTTTTGTTGGGGAATATAGGGGAACAGTTAGTTTTTCCAGGGCCCATTAACTCCAAGTCAAGCCGTTGTCCTTCAATCCAGTTGTGGAGGGTACAGCTCACTGCCCTGACCCAGGTGGGAATCAAACCGGCAACCCTGTTGTTAAGAGCTCACGTTCTAACCAACTGAGCCATCTGGCCATTACTTTTTATTCTTTTATTTTAAGAAAAACTAGATTTTGAATACTTTTCCCTGCGCTATCACAGAGGACTAGTATCTTTAGAAAAGGGTTTATAATGATTGCCTAATCCTTTATTTGGTTTGTTGCAGTCTCTGAATTTGCCATTCCACAGGTAAAATCTGGATTATCTTTCTTATTCCATTTCTGGATTTTGTTATGCAGAAACTCATCTGTCATTTTTATGCCCTCTCATACCAAGAGATTTCAGCAGTTTCTCTCCTTTAGCTTAGAATTTCACTTCAATAAAAAGCTTACACCATTTATAGACTTGGAGATTTTATTATGGACTGCTTCCTCCAAATTATTTATAAATCTATAAAAAAAAGACCACAGAGATGAGTTTATTTATCATTATCTTGTAATTTGTGTTTAAGCCTATTGTGACGCCATGGCTGTCATCACACGGTGACTCAATGCATTTTAATAGTGTTTGATATAGAAAAATTTCTGAAAATCTAAACAGATTATAAAATTACTGGTTCTCTCCCCTATCACCTCTGCTTTTCAACATAGTGTTGGAAGTCCTTGCCAGAGCCATCAGGCAAGAGAAAGAAATAAAAGGCATCCAAATTGGGAATGAAGAAGTTAAAATATCACTCTTTGCAGACGATATGATGCTATATATAGAAAACCCTAAGGACTCCACCAAAAAGCTGTTAGAAACAATTAATGAATATAGTAAAGTTGCTGGCTACAAAATCAACGTACAAAAGTCCATTGCATTCCTATATACTAACAATGAAATCTCAGAAAAAGAAATACAAAAAACAATTCCCTTTGCAATTGCAGCAAAAAGAATAAAATACCTAGGAATAAATTTAACCAAGGATGTGAAGGATTTATATGCTGAAAACTATAAGACATTTTTGAAAGAAATTGAAGATGACACAAAGAAATGGAAGGACATTCCGTGCTCATGGCTTGGAAGAATCAACATAGTTAAAATGGCCATATTGCCCAAAGCAATATACAGATTTAATGCAATCCCCATCAAAATCCCAACGGCATTTTTTAAAGAAATAGAACAAAAAATCATCAGATTTGTTTGGAACCACAAAAGACCCCGAATAGCCAAAGCAATCTTAAGAAAAAAGAACAGTGCTGGAGGTATCACACTGCCTGACTTTAGCTTGTACTACAGGGCTACAATAATCAAAACAGCATGGTATTGGCGGAAAAACAGACACATAGACCAATGGAATAGAATTGAGAACCCAGAAATAAAACCACATAAATATGGACAGATAATTTTTGACAAAGAAGCTAAAAACATACAATGGAGAAAAGACAGCCTTTTCAATAAATGGTGCTGGGAGAATTGGATAGCCACGTGCAAAAAAATGAAACTGGACTGTTATCTGTCACCATGTACCAAAATTAATTCAAAATGGATCAAAGACTTAAGCATAAGACCCGACACAATAAGCTGCATAGAAGAAAACATAGGTACTAAACTTATGGACCTTGGGTTCAAAGAGCATTTTATGAATTTGACTCCAAAGGCAATGGAAGTAAAAGATAAAATAAACAAATGGGACTATATGAAACTTAAAAGTTTCTGCACAGCAAAAGAAACCATCGACAAAATAAAGAGGCTACCGACTGAATGGGAGAAGATTTTTGCAAATAGTTCCTCCGATAAGGGTCTAATATCCAAAATATACAAGGAACTCATGAAACTCAACAACAAAAAAACAAACAACCCAATTGAAAAATGGGCAGAGGACCTAAAGAGGCATTTCTCTAAAGAGGACTTACAAATGGCAAATAGACATATGAAAAAATGCTCAACATCACTAATCATCAGAGAAATGCAAATAAAAACCACAATGAGATATCACCTCACCCCAGTCAGAATGGCTATCATCAACAAGACAAATAGCAACAAGTGTTGGAGAGGCTGTGGAGAAAAAGGAACCCTCATACACTGTTGGTGGGAATGCAGACTGGTGCAGCCGCTATGGAAGGCAGTGTGGAGGTTCCTCAAGAAATTACGAATAGAATTACCATATGACCCAGCAATCGCTCTCCTGGGTATCTACCCCAAAAATATAAAAGCATTTCTCTTTAGAGACACGTGTACTCCAATGTTCATTGCAGCTTTGTTTACGGTGGCCAAGACATGGAAACAACCAAAATGTCCTTCGATAGATGAATGGATAAAGAAGTTGTGGTATATATACACAATGGAATACTATTCAGCGTTAAGGAAAGATGATATAGGAACATTTCTGACAACATGGATGGATCTTGAGAATATAATGCTAAGCGAAATAAGTCAGACGGAAAAAGCAGAGAACCCTATGATTTCACTGATATGTGGTATATAAACCAAAAACAAGACAAACAAATGAGAAACAAGAACTCATAGACACAGACATATTTTAGTGGTTACCAGAGGGTAAGGGGGGTGGGGGGAGGGAGATGAGGGTAAGGGGGATCAAATATATGGTGATGGAAGGAGAACTGACTCTGGGTGGTGAACACACAATGGGATTTATTGATGATGTAATACGGAATTGTACACCTGAAATTATGTAATTTCATTAACAATTGTCACCCCAATAAATAAATTGAAAAAAAAAAAAAAAAAAAAAAAAAAAAAAAAAAAATTACTGGTTCTCATATTATTCTAAATAAGCACCAGTTCTCTAAAATAAATCTTATTAGCTTTCGTTTAAGGCATATGCCTTAAACGAAAGCTAATAAGATTTATTTTCCTTAATCTCTTTGAAATGGAAGAAACAGCAATTGGTAGTTCTCAGTATTCCTTCTGGAGCCCTATTATAAATGATTATTACATTGGAAAATCCCAGCTGTCTTGTACAAAAGCTTAAACATTCTGGGAAATACTCCACAATTGCACACCTTAAATTTTCCCAATCTTATATGTCAGTGACAACCACGTGAATTATTTATATTTTCTTAGTGATTTGGTATCAAATAACTTATACTTTTATGTTTATACAATTTAGAAATTTCAAAATATCAATTCCTAAAACAAATTGGGAGTTAAAAGCTCCCTAAACTTTTCCTTAGTAAAGACCTAGACAATGGATGTATTATTCTCCAGTTGCTCTCTTTTCAATCCCGAATTCTCCTTTCATACCATGATCCTCAAGTAAGTCTATGGAATTCTTAACTGAATTTCTCTCTTCATTACATTTAATTGCTAGTTTAGAAGCTCCTATAATAAACTCTTCAAAATATATTTTGCACCACCTTGCTTGTAATTATGAACACTTCAGTTAAATATGGGACTAAAATTATCCTAAGAACCTACCGGATTAGAAGTAATGGTTTCAATAACAGAGTCAGGACAAGGATCTCAGAAATCTATTTCCACTTCTCCACTCTACACAAGCTGCCTCTGAACTGCCTACAATTTCTTCTCAGACAATAACTTAACAGATCAATTTAATGTCTGGATCCCTGAGGGGGAAAGTTCTCCATCACACAACATAGGGAGAACTCACAACTTTCTAGAGACATTATGAATACAGAAGAGGAGAGAATGCAAGAAGAGTTAGAGCAGTGGGATTCAAATTGTGGCCCACAGGTCAGCAGCAGCAACGGCATCTGGAAACTTGTTAGAAATCCAAATTTTGGTCCTGTACCTCAGACTACTGAATCAGACTCAGTCACTCTGCAAGTGGACAATGTCAGCTGATTTCTCAACAGAAACTTTGCAGGCCAGAACGGAGTGGCACAAAATATTCAACGTGATGAAAAGCAAGGACCTACAACCAATGATGCAAATGTGGTTACGCTTGACATGGTCCCAGTGGTCTCTTTAACTCTCCTTAGTTTTCTGGATTCTTTTTTTCTGTTTGCTGTTCCAGTTGGCTGTTTTCTGCTACCTGTGTTCCGAATCGCTGATTTGATCCTCTTCTTCATCTAGTCTGCTGGTGATTCCTTTTAGTGCATTCTTCATTTCAGTTACTGTATTCTTTGCTTCTGACTGGTTCTTTTTTTATTGTTTCTACATCCTTTTTTATGCTTGCTGTCTCTTTGTTGGAATTTTCCCTGAGATCATTGAGCATCTGTATAACCAGTGTTTTCAACTCTGCATCTGATAGATTGCTTATTTCCATTTCACTTATTTATTTATTTATTTATTTGTTTGTTTGTTTGTTTTTCTGGAGCTTTGTTCTGTTGTTTTATTTGGGACATGTTTCTTTTTCTCCCCATTTTGGCTGCTTCCCTGTGTTTGTTTCTATATATTAGGTAGGGCTTCTATGTCTCCCAGTCTTAGAAGCGTGGACTTACGTAGTAAATGACCAGTCTTCCTGGTCACTTGAGCTGCACCCTCCAGGTGTGTCCCTTGTGTGGGTTGTATGTGCCCTCCTCTTGTAGTTCAGCCTTGGTTGCTATTTGCACATCAATAGGAGGGTTTGACCCTCAGGCTCATTGGTTATGAGAACTGGCTTTGACTACAGTGGAGGAGTTGCTGTGCAGGGGCTGATACTACAGGACAGGATCTGCCTCAGCAGGGATATTGTGCCTGCCCAAACTGTCCCTTGGGTGTATAGTCCCTGGAGGCAGCTGGGTGATACTCCAGCTCATTTCAAATCTGGTCACTGGGCCTAATAGGCGCAGGGCCACCTGGGAGGGGACCCGCTACAGGTCAAGTTCAGCAGCAGCCAGTACCCCACCCAGGGCCACCCGGCAGGAGCCACAAAGAAATCTGCACGTGGCCACCACCTGTGTCATGCTTGGAAGTGCCTTGAGAGACCAAGCCACAAACCAAGGCTGGCTACCACTAGTTCCAAGCTTAGGGCTGCTCAGTCAGAGGTACAGAACATTCTTAAGCCAGACGTTGTTTATCGGGATTCTGTGGACCTTTGTGAAACCCTAGGAAAGTCTGCAGCATCAGCCAAGATAGGTGGTTTGTACAAAAAAGCCACTGGATGTGGCTTGGGTGTGCCCAAAAATTGGGGTGTGGGGCAGGGTCTTGAATCACCAGGGCGTGGCAGACGAACAGCGTTAGCCAGCTTGATGGAGACTCAGATATGGCGGCTGCCTGCGTCTGCATGATGGAAAGGGGGAGGGCTCAACAACAACAAAAAAGTCCTATCCCAGCTCCTCTGTCCAGGAGAAAGCTGCCTCTTCCAGCCCCCATACTGACTCCAGATAACTCCGTGCCACCCCTCTGCTGCCTGCACGTCCCTGCCACTTATCCAGCTGCTGCCCCAGTGCTGGACCTCAGAGCCAGTGATACAGTGGGTAACTCTGTGAGTGGTTTCTCTAAGAGGAGTGGCTGGGACTTCAGCCACCCTCTGTCTCACTCAGTCACAAACTCTGCTGGTTTTCACAGCCAGAAATACTGTGGACTTCTCTCCCTGGCACTGGAACCCTGGGCTAGGGAGGGGCTGGGACCCCTCCCTCCTCTGGGGGGAACTCCAGCTGAGACATCCCTCCCAAATTTTAATGGTCACGTGTGGGTGTGAGACAAGCCTGTTCTGAGTCTCTGCCCCTTCTACCAGTCTCGAGGTAGCTTCTTCAGCATGTCCATAGTTGTAGGGCTTCAGTTCAGCAAGAGTTTAGGCAATTCTCAATGACGGTTATTTTGTAGTTTAGTTGTAATTTTGATGTGATTGTGAGAGGAGGTGAGCATAGCCTTTACCTTTTTCACCATCTTGACTGGAAATGTATGTTGAGAGAGTTTCGTTTTGATACGTTCCACTCTCTCCTTCCAAAATAAATTTGCATATCTCAATCGTTATAGTAATTTTGGGAAGAAATAGGTGTGCACTTGTACTTTCTAGAAGCTATACTAAGTAGACACAGTGGGACAAAGTGTACTCATAAAGAACAGGAAGCAGGCCTAAGTCATGTTAGTGAAACTCAACTTAAAAAGCCTACAGTTTAGGGACTGCTGTGTGATCTTGGGCAAATTACTTAATATTCCTGTTCCTCAGCTTTTTCATATCTAAAATGTGAATGAAAATAAAATCTATTTTACAGAATTCTTGGGAAGTTTAAATTAGTGAAGATTTGCAGGAACCCAAAAGAGTGCTTAGCACATAACAAAACTCAATAAACTATTTTTTCTTAATCTATATCTTTGTCTTTACTTCTCAGTTTTCATCATTATTATTACACCTGCCACATTCATCTTTCCTAGACAATAGAGAAACAATGATATTGAGGAAATTATGGTCATGTCAGGATAATACAAAGTTAGGTGTTAGAGAATAAATTAAGGTGGCTGAAAAAGGGCTCTTTGACAAAGAGGAACATTCACCAACATAACAAATCCTCATGTCAAGTATTTTCATATAAAGAAACTGAAAATCTCTTTATTTTACGACTAGGTCCCAAAGGATAAATAATGGATTCAAAGCTGTTGTTAGTGTTACCTTCAGAAACATCAAGATAGTAATGTTTTTATGATATATGAGGAGTAGCAGGTCCTGGCATTAGTTCATTTTCTTTTGGATTTTCCGAGGTCACTCATCGGTCAGATTTCCTTTGACATAGTGAGCTGCTGAAGAAAGTGAAGAGTTCCTTTGGGGAGCATACCTCTGGGTTTTCTGTTTTTTTTTTTTTTTTTTTTCTTTTTATTCTTTCAAGGAAAGTCATCTATGTATCAGACTGCTGCAGAAAATAATTGGTAAAATAATTTCTGCCACCATCTCTCTGAATAGAAAACTAGTATTTGGGGATAAGAGGCAGAGGAAGAGAAGTTTTCCTAAAATTTTGTACTTATTACTTAATGTTTATTTATTTTGTATTGGCATAACTTGGTTTCATTTCTGAGAACACATTTATTACCACAAAATGAAACTTAGATTTTGTTTTTTGCTTTTTATTTATTGATCTTAACTTTTTTGTTCTATTCAGAAAATACTTATAGTCTTAAAATGGCAGGCTAATTTAAAATAGCTTAATACACATTCATGTCACTCTCTCCCTCTTCCTCTTTTTTTCTGTCTCTGTCACACACACAATATTGTTGATGATTTTTAGCAGCAATTTTGATCTGCATAAATTTTCATGTATTTTCAACATACTTCTCATTCAAATTCTCAATAAAATAAAATACAACTTAAAATTGCTGAAAAAAATTAGGATTTTTCAGGCTTTATTAAGTTCTTCAAAAACAGGCCTTTAAAAATAATTTTTAATATTTAATGTTTTTAAGAAATATACCTGTTTGATGCATTACTGGGAAGAATTTCCTTACCTGATCTCAATGAAAGCAATGCAAGTTAACAATGTACATAAATTTCTCCTTCCTAAGCAGAACTGTTGTCTTACCCAGTGGTTCCAACAGCCAGCAATATTTAACTTGTATGCTTCATGTAGCAATAAAACAAACAAACGGTTCTCTCAAAAGTTACATCCTGCATTGTGTAAATATTTCTCTTTTGCACATTGTAACCTGCCTAGCCACAAACTATTGTAGGCTTCCTAGCCACAAAGTAATCTACTTACTGAGGCCAAGTCTTTTTCATTGATTTTCCTCACATTACAGTGAAATAATCTGTGCCAATAAAATAAATAGCATTATTTAATTAAGATGCCCAAAGCATCTTATCTATTAGTATCTAACATAGCCAACAATAGCAATACACTGGATTTTCTTTCATAAGTGAATTAATTATTTTGTACTTCAAAAGTTATACAAAGGTGGAGTAGTAATAAAAGAACCTGTTCTGGTGGCTCCACATTTATCCAGCTGATATGCAAAGTTCCCACAAATTTGGCAAAGGAACTTTGAGACACTCATAGCAACCTGGCTATGTGAAGCATGCTGGATTCTAGAGCTTGTCAGTCATGCTACAGTGTAAACAGAAGAGAGCCCACAAAGCTCAAAACCAAGAAACTGGGGTGTTTTTCTTTCTGAAGGGAGGCTGATGTGAGTGAAAGTGTTTAGGAGATTCTCCAAGTGACTGATAACAATGTAGTCTGATGACAAAACAAAAAGGAGGGGCAATATCCTATTTACAGGGTTGAACTTTTTACAAATCGCTTTTAAAAGACAAAAAACTTCAGTTCTCTCATGGACATAAGCAAACCTGCTCCCATTGGAGAGAAGGTACAAAAAAAAAAAAAAGCCTTTACCATCTCTTCCATTGGTAATTAATAAATAAATAAACTACAAATAAAATGGTTTGAACTTCTCAGGATATACTTTTAAAAAAGGGAGTAATCCTTGTACCTAGAATTGAGCTTTAAATTATAAATATAAACTTTTTGTTTAGACCTGCTATGGATGGCTTTTGTTCTACAAATAAATAAGGTACTAATTAGAATAATGACACCACTCTGGAATATGAGAACACATGCAACTTTATATACCTATGATAGGATCAAATGACCCATGCCTTTAAGAAATCATTGAAAATGGGAGAACTAAAGTGTGTGGTTATTAAATTACCAGGTTCAAGTTGGTCACAAACCTTCAACCCTAATACCTACCTGCAGGCTTAGGCTCACCCCTAATTCTCCAGACTCAGTGATGAAAGCAGTTACTTTTCTGCATGATAATCTGTTTATGTTATATACCAGCTGTAAAAATGGGGCTTCTGAGTTGTTTCTGAGTCTCTTATCTGCACAATACTTCTCACCCACCAGCTTTGCATGACTGACATCACCAGGGATTGTAAAATGTTTTTAGACTGTCACTAGCTTCAAGGTTAAAATCATATTTTTGTTTCATGTTTTTTTTCTTCTAAGATGTCCCTCACTAAGCTGCCTCAGGAATGCATTTAAAATTTTTTCAACATATTTTGTCCAAATTTTTTAGAAGTTTTGTGATGGATAAAACTCTGGCAAGCAAACGTGTTAGCTTGCAAAGAAATTATAAACCCCTGAAAGCCCCCAGAGCTCTTGAGAGTACATGTGCATATTTTATATGATTATTTGTTTTAACCTCATTTTTTTTTTTTTGATTATCTAACCAACTTCTCCTCCTAATCTCATCAGATAAGAATGTTTTTATGGTACTGACTATGGTGGTATGAGGCCTTTTACTTTTAAATCCTGTCCCTCTAACAGGAATGAGAAGGCATTCAGAAAATTTCAAGTGTTTCAATAATGCTTCTCTTCACTGAGGCCCCATTTGATGATATACCTTTAGACTATATGATAACTCATTTTATTGTTTAATAATTCTTGTTTGACAGCTTCTACTCATCCATTGTCAAACTCCCAACTTCAAATACTTCTCCAAAATTAGTTACTAGAACAAACATTGTTGAGTGCCCACCACTCTTGGTAATTTTTCTTCTAAATTTGTTTGAGAAGATTTTTATCTTTCCAGAGGTGGGGACTTTAAGTCCATCCGTGTATTAACAGGTCAGTAAAAATGAGACATTGTGGAGAAAACAAAGGAGAATGAATAAAATATACATTTTGAAATTTATAAGCCTAACTATATTATAGAGGACTTAGGTTACTTTCTTAAATAATCTGTGAGAATGAATGCAAGTAGGGAGTATTTTAAATACTAAAGAGAATACACTTAACACTCATATCAAGTCACATTTTGACCTCATTTTGCCATATTGCAGGTTTTTATACCCAAATCACTTTTGAATGCTTTCCTGGAAAATTATTTATTTTGAGAGGATACTTACTTTTAAAAGTTATCTTTTGAGAAATATACACATTAAAATGTAATTTCTTCTTGTGCCACAATCTTTATTTTCTCTCATTTTCTTCCATCTCCAATTCTTTTCTTCCCCCTATGTACTGTCGTATTTTATCAACATTCTCTTAACCCATCTTCTCAAATATTCACTTTCCTACTTTGGGAAATTTCAGGCTGTTTTTCTAGAAAATTTTATCCTAGTTTTATTTCTTCTTTTATTTTTTCTTGCCCTCTCTATAAAGTTCCAAGAGACAAATATATGATAAGGAAATGGAAGGAAACTCTGTGCCTGTAACTAAGGATGTCACAGAGAATTTAGGTAGAATATGCACAGTGTTGGTAAATAGAATAAGTTAAATTTATGAAAGTGAGATGGCTCAGAGAGTAAATAAATTTGTCCAGGTAAGACAAGCTAAGCCTTAAATTATGCAGGAATGTCTAAAATATTGAAAAATCTTAAGAATTTTATTTAGGTTGCAAATGGAGGAGAGAGAAGACAAGCATAAATAAAAAAGAGGGAAAGAAAGTAGAAGGCCTCTTCTAGCTTGAGAGGCTGCTTGAACTCCTCTCTCATGGTCCCCATCCTCTGTCTTCTGCTTCGTTCCTCGCATCTGTGTCACTGCCTCTCCTGTGTCTCCCTGTCCCTGTAAAGACACTTGTGATTATATTAGTCCCTTCCCTCCAAGTGATCCAGGATAATCTTCACATCTCAAGACACTTCACTTAATATACAATATTTGCAAAGTCCCTTTTCCCATGTAAGGTAGCATACTCACGGTTTCTGCATGTTAGGATGTGTGTGCCATTATTCTGTCCATCATACATGGCAATTCTATGTTTCACGTCCTGAGGAACTTTTCTAAAGTGAACACCACTTTACACTCCCACCAACAATGCATGAAGGTTACAAATTCTCCACATCCTTGTCAATACTTTTTCTTTTCAAGTTAATAAAGTTCATTTTTTTAGAGCAGCTATAAGTTCACAGAAAACTGAGTGGAAATACAGAGAGTTCCCATATACCTCCTGCATAGCACGTACACACAATCTCTGGGGCTATCAGCATCCTCTACACAGTGGTACATTTGCTAAGATGTATGAACTTACATCCACCCAACAGTGTCACCCACCGAAAGTCTGTACTTTACATTAGGGTTCATTTTTGCTGTTGTGCATTCTATGGATTTTGACAAATGGATAATGTCATGTATCTACCATTAGAGTATTATACGGAATAGTTTCCCTACCTTAAAAATCCTCTGTGCTCAGTCTATTCATCCCTCCTTCTTCAACCCCTGGCACTCACTGACCCCTCTAAAATCTGAAGAGTTTTGCCTTTTTCAGACTGTCCTATAGTTGGAATCATACAGCTTCTTCAGAGCAGCTTATTTCACTTAGTAATATACATTTAAGTTTCCTACACATCTTTTCATGGCTTGATACCCCTTTTTTTTAAGTGCTGAATGATATTCAATTGTTTGAATGTACCACAGTTTATCCAGTCACCTACTAAAGGACATCTTGGTTGTTTCTAAATTTGGCAATTATGAGTATATCTGCTATAAACATCCATGTTTTTAACTCCTTTGGGTAAATACCAAGGAGTGTGATTACTGGCTCGTACGGTGAAAGGATGTTTAGTTTTGCAAGAAACTGCTAATCTGTCTTCCAAAGTGGCTATACAATTTTGCATTCCCACCAGCAATGAGTGAGAGTTCCGGTTGCTCTAAGCCTCACCATCATTTGGTATTCTTATTGTTTTGGATTTGGCCATTCTAATAGGTATGTAATGGTATCTCATTGGTTCAATTTACAAATTCCTAATAACAGATGATGTAGAATATCTTTTCATATGCTTGTTACTTGTATATCTTTGGTGAAGTGTCTGTTCAGAATTTTTGCCTGTTTTTAAATTGTTGCTTGTTTTCTTCTTGATGAGTTTTAAGAGTTGTTTGTATGTTTTGGATAACAGTACTTTATCAGATATCTCTGAAAATACTTTCTCCCAGTCTGTGATTTGTCTTTTCATTCTCTTGACAATCTTTCACAGAGTAGTAGTTTTTAATTTTAATGAAGTCTAGCAATTATTTCTTTCATGGGTCATGCCTTTGATGTTTTATTCGAAAAGTTCACCAAATCACCAAGTCAAAGGTCATATGCAACTACAGTTTTACATTATATATTGGGTCTTTGATCCATTAATTTTTTTTAAATTTTTCAATTGCAGTTGACATACACTATTGTATTAGTTTTAGATGTACAACATAGTAATTAGACATTTACATAACTTATGAAGTGATCACCTTGATAATTCTAATATCCATACAACACCATACATAGTTATTGACTATATTCATATTATTGACTATATTCATTATGCTGTACTTTATATCCCCATACCTTTTTTTATAACTAGAAATTTGTACTTCTTAATCTCTTCATCTTTTTCACCCATCCCCCAATCCTCCTCCCATCTGGCAACTGTCCATTTGTTCTCTGTATCTATGAGTTTGTTTCTGTTTTATTTTGTTTTCTTAGATGCCACATATAAGGAAAATCATGTGGTATTTTTGTTTCTCTGACTTACTTCACTTAGCTGAATACTCTCTATGCCCATCCATGTTGTCACAAATGGCAAGATTTCATTCCTTTTTATAGCTGAGTAATATTCCATTGTATATATGTACCACATATTCTTTGCCCGTTCACCCACTCATATATCAATGGGCACTTAGGTTTCTCTCATGTCTTGGCTATTGTAAATAATGCAGTGAACATAAGGGTGAATTCTATGATCCACTTTGAGTTAGTTTTTATGAAAGGTGTACAGTCTGTTTCTGTATCTCTCTCTCTCTCTCTCTCTCTCTCTCTCTCTCTCTCTTCTCTCTCTCTCTCTCTCTCTCTCTCTCTCTCTCTCTCTCTCTCTCTCTCTCTTTGGCATGGGGATGTAGAGTTATTCCAGGGCCATGAGTTGAAAAGACTATATTTTCTCTATTTTATTGCCCTTAATCCTTTGTCAAAGATAAGTCTTTAAATTTTAGACATCCTGGTAGATTTAAGGTAGTATGATTTTGGCTTTGATTTGCATTTCCTTAATTACTAATGATACTGAGCATGGTGCATATAATTTTAAGTAGCATTTATGTGATTTTTTTATTGAAGTGAATTTCATTGTTTTAGGGTAAGCATGTGACATATTTCAACAATGGGATTATCCCCACTTATTTTGCCAGTCAGATTCCATTTAGATACTTTCCAGAGACTCTTTCCTCACTGGTTTTGATTATAAATTTGAGATTGAGCATTTTTCACAAAACATATGGTATAAGGAATAAAAAATAGATGCCTAAGCTTGTGTCTCAGTGTAATTAATACTCATTTTAGCCTGGCAAATGTTGATATCATATGATCACAAAAAATCTGGATCTATAAGTGAAGTTGATATTGTAAGGGTATCTGTAATGTGTTGTTTCGGGCTGCCCAGCTGTAGGGAAACCACTCCTACCTCAGTTCATGTTGTCCTGATGATGCTTACCTTACAATTACACTCACTCTGCATGCCCTTATAGTTTCACCTCTCCAGGCCACAGGAGTAAGCACAGAGCACATAACCCTGAAATGATCAATTATAGTGCCTTATGCACATCTTTTGCACCACACTTACCTAACACCCTCTCTTCTCCATTTCACTGTACAGCTTCTCCAAGATCTTTGAGAACAAAGTTGGCTCTCCAGGAAGCAATAAAAGCAATATGTCAAATTTGGCATGACTTTAAGGATATCCCAAATATTTCTCAGTGAACACACACATGCATCTCCCATTCAAGCATGCTTTTATTTCTTTTTGGTTGAATTGTGCCTTTTGTCGAAGATGTTAATGGGAAAGATACTGCTCAAATATTAACACAGGAATGTGATTAATTTTCATTCATCAACCTGTCATACAGACTATCTAGATTCCATGGTCTTAATTGACTAATATTGGAGATAAGTATTGCTTCTTCATTTCTGTCTCAAGGTGACAGAAGGTAATATGGCTTTAGAGCTTACTTAATCATGTAATGTGTACACTATCGATTAAACTATACTATGTCAAATACCTACAAGAAAACACGATTTCAAAAACATTAGGAGCTATACCAGATAAGAGGGCTATACAAGAATGAGATATGTGCCTTTTTTGTTTCTTTGACAATAAATAAAGGCCTTAGTAAATTAATCACATTTTGATGATTTACAACATTTATGAAGCCCCAGACCTGAGCTGAGCCCTTGTTGTATCCAAGTGATTGATTTATTTTGTCTTTCAGAGGATCCACTGAGGAAAGTATTGTGATACTATTTTTGTAGATTAGCAAACTGACGTTCAGTAATCTTAAATAAATTGATTAATCTTTGTCCTCTCTACCAATGTCTCCCAAATGCAATCTATAAACATGTAAAGTGCTGGCTGCATGATAATTATCCTGGTGAAATTGTTTAAAATATAAATTTTAGTACCCTCACTACTGAAGATTCTAGTTTGATAAGTTTAGCTCAGACCCAGGTATTTTTCTTTTCTTTTAGGCTAGAGTGATTCTGTTCCACAGCCAAGTTTAGAACATCTTTTCTCTATCCCATGACCTCAGACTGGTTTAGGGTGTTAACTATGTTTCACCTCTTACACCTACTGAAATAGCTTGAGAAAGGCTGCTCAGAGCTCAGTGTTGAGAGGGTTCTGAGGCTGATGGAGAAGTATTCCGTGATCCATTAGTGATGGCTGTGATGGGGCCAGATGGAGGGAGTAGAATCCTACTGCCAAATATTGGCCAACTGTGTTCTAGATTGTGACAGTTGGTGGTGGGTGAGGAGAAAAAAAATGGAAATTAGAGATTATCAGTTATGCTTTGATTAAAAATTGCCTGACAATATAACAGATATTTTATACAACTATATGTAACCTCCTTTGCTATGTCAAAAACCTAAATGTATCTCTTGGATTTATTTAGTGATGAGCCAGATAAAGGAAAGGAGACAAAATACTCCTGCAAATCTCCAAGGTACTGGATTCCTCTACTATCCCAGTCCTGTGGGAATGCCTGTGCCAGAAACATTGGGGACTCTGTGTAAGAGCAGCTGCCATGTGCCCATGTTCTATCTGTTGCAATCTTATTTTTTTGTGGAAGAAAAAATACGGCTCTATGTATTGTAGCAATTGATCAAATATTTTTTTTATTTCAAAACTTTCAGGGAGAAAGCAAATGTATTCTGTAGTTGTACACACTGTGTATGCTTATTTTTCATATTTATTGCATTTTAATATTAGATGTGGACATTCTATGTGGTTTATAAAATGAGTCTGATAAAAAATGTACTTAAGTACGTATAATGTTGTCATTACTTAGATTCATAAAAAGAGGGGGTAAAGCTGTGCCATTCACCAGCAAAAGGCTTCCTGTGGGTTTAATTTTCTGTGACAATGTAGCCTTCTTTAAGGGAGAACCCCATACTTGGGATTCATTTAGTCCAGGAGAACTATGTGCATAGCTCTTTGCTGTTATTAATAATACCAGAAACCAGCGTACCTGCCATATTTATGTTTCAGTGACAATCACCAGTCAAGCTGTGGCAGATTGAATAGGTTCTTAGGATCTGCAATGAATTCTTACTTTGCATTCCACTCTTGTGGACATTGTTAGTACTTCCTTCTGTCCACATAGATTTGAAAGGAAATGGTGCATAAGGTCGCTGCCCACGTGAGTGTCAGTGGTAACCTTTGAACTGTTGAGTTACCTCCCTGCCTTTAGAAGAGACATACAACAAATATAAAGAGAAAAATACTGCAGTTGAATAGTGATAGCTATCATCAGAACAGAACTGGGAAGTGGCAGCACATGATTAGTATATTTATCATTTTTGATTCAGATCAGTAGCAATGGCTAAGTGGGGGTGCTGGTGGAATTCAGCATGATGTTGTTATTATCAGCAAGAAAGTAGAAAAAAGAAAAACCTGATGAAGAGAGATAGCAGTGTGTCTGGATACACTTTCTACGGGACGCAAACTGAGTCTTTATAAATCTCTACAGTGTCAGAATTATTGGAAATTTAAAAAATAAAAAGTCTTAGATGCAACTGCTAAATGAATATAAAACTATAATTGACTTTGAGTTGTAGATGCATTATTTTTCTCTGTTAAAAATGTTCCCTATTTCAAAATTCGTAAGATGTGAAGGTTTAGAAAAATCAAGTTGTAAAAATACTTTAGTACTCCGCCATTCATTCCTCAGGTCCTGGAAATCGATCATTACTTTGGTTCACAGTCTGAATGTCTGGCATTTCTTCTCAGTCTTACCATTATAAAACAGTCTTTTACAGATAATCACATTTATTGTACAAGCTAACTGAAAAAGTACTGAATAATTGTCACTGCTTCCGAGATTAGATTTCATAGAGATGTTTTTTGTTAGCACTGTATCAAGAAGCTTTCGATGGAGGGAGCTGCAGTAATATTAAAGAATTGTTGACATCTTACTTATCAGAGGGACTTATATTTGTAAACAAAACTTGACTTCTTAAAAGCAAATGTCAAGAGGTTATTTTACCGTCTGTTATACCTTATAATGTAGTTCTGAGATATTCCATGGGTGAGGTGTGTGGGAAAAGTTTAATATAGTAGACTGAGAAAAGCCTAGTGTGTGGTACACAAAATGACAAGGAACAAAAAGCAAGAACAGACAATAAACATACGTTCTTTCTGCAATTATGCAGTAGGATTTTTAAATAACAGTTCCCATTACCTCAAACTCAGGGAAATACACTCAGCTCTTATATATGCTGAAGGCAATGAGAACTTTTTTTTTTTTTGGGGGGGGTCCTCTTTGAGGACATTATCTTTGAAACAACGAGCAAGGAAATCCAGTAAGTAACTGGTTGGAAACCTAACCTGAAGCCCAGACACATACTGAAATTGGAGTTACCAATGCTTTACTAGAGTACTACATCTTCTGGTTTTCTCATTAGTTGTCATACATGTGTTTCCTGTTGTGCTTACTAAAATAATACCTCATTTTAGGCTACATTTCCTGCAAATACCAACCAAGAACAAATTTTCTAGATTGCAATTTAACATTTAAACATGATTTTGCATCACATTTTAATAAAAAAAGGAATGGATGTTTAATAAATCGTGCTGGGTAATTAGCTACTTGGGCTTCACTTTATATGGCATGAAAAAAAGAAAGAGGAAGAGAGAGAGATGGAAATGGAGAAGCATGAGGGGGAGAGGGAAGAAGAGGAGGAAAAGGAGAAAAAGAAAGAGAAGGAGAAGAAGAAGAAAGGAGGGAAGGAAGAGAAATGCAAGAAATTGCAGAATAGTTAGGGAGGCAAATGCTAAGCATAAAACCATAAGAAAGAGAAAAAAATTGGGAAATATTTTGTTTATTTTAGGACTCCTATTTTCTAAGTGACAAAGTAAACCACAAAGGAAAAAGTGACTTGGCTACATAAAAAATGGAAAAACAAGACCATTCTATCAAAAACAGCAAATTAATAAAAAAGCAACAATAAGGTGAGAAAGTATCTGTGGCAAATATGACAGACTAGCAATTCATGTCCTGAAAATATAAAATGTTCTTAGAAATATATAAGACAAATTGTAAGATCCCAACAGCTGAAAGAGTCACAGAGTTTTGTTCATAGTTCTTTCAAATCGATATTGAAAAAAGTGATGAACAATTTCAATTCACCAGAAATCAAAGAAATATGAATTAAAATAAGATGATATTTTGACTAATACTTAGAAAACATAAAATATACTTAGTAACAAAAAGTATTTGATGGAATAAGAGTATTTACATATAGAATACTCGTAAATTGATACCGGTTTTCTTGATCAGTTTGGTCATACATATGGAAAGTGGCCCAAAAATTCACAACTTTTTAATCAGTTATTGTCATTAAAACCTATCCTATGAAACTGTCATGTATACAAATTGTCACTCTAGTGTTATTTATGATAAACAATCCTAATATCCAATTATAAGAAAATGTTTCTGTACCGTATTTCCCTGAAAATAAGACCGGGTCTTATATTAATTTTTGCTCAAAAAGACGCATTAGGGCTTATATTCAGGGGATGACATCCTGAAAAATCATGCTAGGGCTTATTTTCCGATGAGGTATTATTTTCGGGGAAACACGATAATCTAGTCACTACTGTATAGTCCCCCAACCTGTAAGCTTAGCATCATCAGGCAAATTGTTAGAAATACATATTGTTGGCTCTACATGACATTGATTGACTCAGAAACTCTGGGTGGGCCCAGCATTCACTGTCTTCAAGATATTTTGATATATACTAAAGCTTGAGACTCACTGATATAATGAAGTATTACACAAACATTCAAAATATTTTCAAAGAACACTTCACATGGAAAAATTCTTACAACCTAATATTAAGTGAATAAAAGTAAAATAAAAATTGTTCCTATTTAATGTGATCATGAAAATTATGTATACTATGATTTCCATTTTGTAAATACTTGTGAGTATATATTTGTAAAGCAAATCATGTACCTGGGGCCGGCCTGGTGGCTAATGCGGTTGGAGCTCCATGCTCCTAACTCCGAAGGCTGCCGCTTCAATTCCCACATGGGCTAGTGGGCTCTCAACCACAAGGTTGCTGGTTCAACTCTTTGAGTCCCACAAGGGATGGTGGCCTGCGCCCCCTGCAACTGAGATTGAACACGGCACCTTGAGCTGAGGTGCCGCTGAGCTCCCAGATGGCTCAGTTGGTTGCAGTGCAGACTCTCAACCACAAAATTGCTGGTTCATCTCCCTCAAGGGATGGTGGGCTGTGCCCCCTGCAACTAGCAATGGCAACTGGACCTGTAGCTGAGCTGCGCCCTCCACAACTAAGATTGAAAGGACAACAACTTGACTTGGGAAAAAGTCCTGGAAGTACACACTGTTCCCCAATAAAGTCCTGTTCCCCTTCCCCAATAAAATCTTTTAAAAAAAAGATCATGTATATGTATATTCACATATCACATATGTACACACATACATACGGATATGTAGTAACAGAGCAAAGTGCTATTATTTTCAATATATGAAAGAAGATAACTTTGAGTTATTTGTTCTTTGCACTTTTATGTATTTTTCCAAATTCTCTCCCATGAGGACATATAATTTTTATTGTCAGTAAAAAATCTCCACCACCAACAATTTTCATATGTGCATGTAATGCTCAGAGCCCTAAGTTTCCTGTAATCCTAAATGTTCATTAACATTTCATGATGACATTGATGTATTGCAAGGAGAGACCCCTTCTTCAATAGCAGATGGTATTTTATCATTTAAGAAAACAGTAAGATGTGGTACGTGGGTTGACCTAGCCACAGGCAGGATGTGGCCACCAGAGCTGAGCTATAAGTCTTTGAGCAGTGAGCCACATCCTCTTCCCACTAGTTCTTTTTTTAGCTGATGGCAACTCCCAGAATTCTGACGTTAACCAAAATTTACATCTTCTTTATATTGCTATCATACCCCCTTCGTTCATCAGCATTTCTCACAGTAGTCTTAATAGAGACTACCAGGTATAGAAATTAAGGAAATCTTAGACATTAGACATTTCAAATAACCAAGCTTGTTAAGCTAAAAAGATCTAGCGTAGGGAACCAAGAAAAAAGTGAAAAAACAACAGTTGCTTACCTTCCTACGTTAAAAATTATCTGTCCTTTTGTTATCTCAAACAAACATCAGAATTTCTTCCCTGGTTGACTTTTATTCCCAACTATCTGAGTACAAAGAACCTTCAACCTGTCCTATTAGTACTTGGATAATCTAGTGAACCTATCATTGTTCACAGTGGTCTTAAAAGCCCTCAAGTGTTGGAAACATTTTAAATGTCATAGAAAGTAAATATTGTAGCCTATGTCTTTTTAATTGTCTAAATCACTAGAACACCATAACTTCATTTTTGCTTCCTGCTCATGTTAACATAGATGGTAAGAAGATTAAGAAACAGCTCTGGGTGCCAGCTGGGCACTGGACTTATCAGGGGGATCACTTCAGAGACTGTGTAGATGCCTGACCACTGTGCTGTACACCTGAAGCTGAAGGAGAATAATACGGAATGTCAACCATAATTAACTATATAATTAAATATATATATACATGGTCACGGGATGTAAAGTACAGCTTAGGGAATATAATCAATGGTATTGTAACAGCTATATACGATGTCAGAGGGGTAGTAGATTGGGGGCGGGTATCACTTTGTGAGGGCTGTAAATGTCTGACTATTACATTACTTTGTTTACACATAAAAGGAAACAGCCCCAACTGCTCCAAATTGACAGCTGCCCCCGATTAGGGTACTTAGGGACTAAGAACAGGCATCATTCACCTCGTATGCTATGACTCGCTTTAGCCTCCATAGCATATGTTGGAGAATTCCGTGGGCAAAAATATAGTTCCATTCCTTAAGTAGGTGCAGAAATTGCTATGATTTGAAGGCATAGTGCTGTGTTAAAGAGCAGTGACATATCAACATAAATATCCCAAATTCTTATAGGAAATAGAAATAAAAGAGTGTAATTGTATATAGTGACCTTGAAAGTTAAATACACTTATTAAGCCCACTTAATGGCAACAAGGTCTTAGATTTTCTAATATCTGTCATTCAAAATGTATGGATATATGAGATTGATTTTGGAAACTTAAAATCCCTAATATGATGCTTGATATTTTGTGGCGTATAGATGCTGTCACCTGAATGTTATGGTCATGCCCTCAGGTTTTATTACTAAGGTCATTTTCGGACTTCCTACAAATGCAGTTTGTGTCTCTGAGAAATTCTTATAGATATTTGACTAAGATTGGAAATACTCAGAAAAGTTTCAAAAGAAGCTTTAGAAATTAACTGCAACATGGAAATACAGACGATAAGGTGATTTTGTAGAAAACTGAACATAGGTAAATGCTATAGGATGGAAAAACCAATAAAAAATAAGAAACTTAAAACACCTGTGTTTTGTCAACAGTGGCTTGGCAACTAGAATAGGAAGGACAGAGGAAGTGAAACCCATGCTGGCTTCCAGAAGTCAGCTACAAAAAAAATGAACTCCTAGGACCAGATGGTTCTATGGCTTTAGTAAACAATAGATTTGCATAATGCTTCCTCAATAATTCTGTCTGAAAGAGTGGTGAGCTAGAAAACAATGTATAATTGTGCCTTTTTTTGAAACTCAGCCATCTAACTGGCCAACTAGTAATCAGGGAGAAACTGAAATGTTGGGAAGGACAGAGGACATGAAGAACTCTTGACCATCTTGACTACAAGATAATTGTAAATGCCAGTATTCTTGGGAGTATTAGGTCTCCCCTGGTGGCCACATTATAAACTAATTATCATACAGGAAAGAGGGCTTCTCTGATTTGGGGCACTACCTCCCTAAGGTTTCCTTGTTTGTTCTAATTTGTAGCTTCCTTTGATTTTTGTTTCTAAGGCTTGGGTGACTGCCATTTGGTTTCTCTTCAAAAGAATCAACAAACCACTTAATGTGAAATTCTTTTTTAGTATACACATGCATCATTACTCCCTATTGATCTCAGGATGTGGAATATCCCCAATACACCTTTTGAACAAAATCCTCTGTTTCAGCAAGTGGACAAGAACCCTCATCTACTTCATTCCTTCTACTGATTTAATTAAGAGCAATTATTTCCACAGGTAATTCCTCCACATGCAAATTCAGATTTCTACTTTTAATCACCTGAATCAGAAAATGGGCCAATGGAATAATATACCACCGAAACCCACCTTTTCTACCCTCAAACATGGCAGCAATCTCTTTCCCATTTTTAAGTTAGATACCGAAACGCCCAGCTTAAAAGGTAAGGCTTACAAATTCAAAGGCCCCCAGAGCTCAGGTAGGTAACACACCTAAATATAGCTGATGGTAAAGGGAGGAAAGACTAACAATAGAAAGTGTTGGGGATTATTGTGCTATGGCAAACCTGGTCTAAAAAAGAAGTCAGCAGTTCGCCAGCTCCAGACAATTGTTGCCATGTAATAATGTAGCCAAAGAAAGGCCCAATCTCCTGGATTTTCAAGAAAAATAAAATTCATTACTTAAAAATATCTCAACTTTATGAGAATACTGATGCTGTTTCAATGTTAGCAACACAATTTAAATTTTAATAATATTGTAAAGGGACAAAGCACTTCTGTAAGCAGTATTTATCTTACAGAGTATCACATTGTCAACACTACTTTATTCTCTAAGGCAGGGCTGTCCATTAGAAATGCAATGTGAGGACATACCTGATTTAAAAGTTTCCAATAGCTTCATTCAAAAATAAAAAGAAATAGGAAAGATTAATTCTTATAACGTATTTTATTTCACTCAGCTATCTAAAATGTTGGTAATCATAAAAATTATTAATGAGTTATTTCACAATTTCTGTGTTGAAATCCGGTATGTATTTTATACATACAGCACATTTCCCTTTTTACTGGACATATTTCAAATGCTTAATAGCCATATGTGGACAGCGCAGCTCAAAGTCTTAAAGTGCTAGTTCTTACAGACATACGAACAGTGAGCAAGTCTTTGATTTGGTAAAGTGGTGTCCTGCCCTTTGAGGGCAGCTGCCAGTGTAAGAGCAGGGGACAGATAGGAGGGGCTGTGTTCATGGGATATGTTTTCTTAAGGAAATATTGTAAAATGAATTTTGGATATTGAATTATGTGAAATATAAGATGTGATGAAACAATACAGTAAATGTTTAAATAAAAAAATTATTATAGTAAAAGACACATTGCCATTAACCCCTCCTCAAAATAACCCCCCTCACTTCAAACAAACTTATCCCATCATTCTTGCCACTTTCTGAAGCAGTTTCAGAAGTCCTCTTTTGTGAATGTCTTTAGTTGTGCTGTCATGGCTGCTTTGATGTCCTGAATCATTTTGACTTTGGGGAAGAGCCAGAAGTCACTTGGTGCCAGATCCGGTGAATAAGGTGGATGAGGACACACTGTAATGTTTTTATTTGACAGAAATTGCTGTATACCAGAAGCTATGTGTGACACGCAGCCCTTCCATTGTGATCACAAAATATGGTGAATGCTGCTGTTGAGTGCCATCCAACAAAAAGGTAGAAATCTTCAATATGGGAAGTGGGGTGTCGAACCTTAGTAATAGTGTGTGACAAGTTTCAACTTATTTGGTGCAGTCAGTTGGGTGTAAGCTATGGTTGAGAGAAGGTGTGTTAAGTGTGCTGTAAATCATCCTCCATCATGACAATACCCCGTGTCACACATCGCTTCTGGTAAAGTCAAAATGATTCAGGACATTACAGCAGCCATGACAGCGCAACTAAAGGCTCTCTCTAAAGAGGATTTCCAGAACTGCTTCAGAAAGTGGCAAGAACAATGGGATAAGTTTGTTTGAAGTGAGAGGGATTAATAGCAAAGTGTCTTTTAGAGTAATAATATTTTTTTAATCTAAACATTCACTGTATTGTTTGATCATACCCCGTACAATTTTATAAGTGTCATTGGGAAGTCATTTAATGCATATGCCCTTCCATAATATTATGAAAAATGACAATTTATCCTCTGCATGTGCACGTCTAGTAGGAGCCTGCTATCTAGTGAAATAACTTTTTGTTATTGCTGGATTTTTTTAATTTATAAAGTTTTTTGTGTCAGGTGCAAAAGGATTTGACTCATTCTAGAACAAAATTCAAGTGGAAAAACCAATGAGGGGACAAATATTAATTCAAAAAGGAAACAAATAGATCACAACAAAACAAGAAAAAGCAACAATTCCTAATTTTGAGTTGTTAAAGACCGAACGGATTTCGTTGAGTTTCTTTATATCTACAGGTGTCTAAGCAACAATTGGACAAATGATTGATGAGCTTATTATAGCATATCCATTGAATGACTGGATAATATCTTTGCCTTGAAATTTGTGATAGGCATAATGATGATGATGATGATGATGATGATAATCATAAACACACACACATTCTCAAAATTCAGATAAATAGAATTACGTACGTATAAATTTGAAATGTCATCATGTTATTTTAATATGCATTTTTCTATTACCAGTGAAATTGAGCATATTTGCATGTTTTTAGTAATTTAGATTTTCCCTTTTGTGAATTGTTGGTTCATATTTTTCACCTATTTTATATTAGATGTTTGTCTTTTCCTTATTGAGTTTTACATATTGCAGATACAAGTAATTGTGGCTTATATGTGTTGTACATATGTTTTCTACTTTTTGTCTTATAGTTTTACTCTTTTTAGGAACAAAGTTCTTAAGTTTAATTTAGTTTAAATTATCAATCTTTCTCTTTCATGATTGTTGAGTTTTGTATTTGTTTAAGGAGTTCTTCCCTACTTTGAAGTCATGAAGATATATTCTACATCAATATTTTATTTGTTTATCTATCCTTTTGTATTTAAGTCTTTCATCCACTTGGAATTGATAATTGTACATGGTAAAGGGAGGAATCCAGTCATGCTTTCCCAGTTGGATACTAAATTTTCACAGTTCTGTTTACCATTCTTTCTCTATTGAACTATTAGCAAGTGTCCACTTATGTAAGTATACTGGGCTCTCCTTTAAGGTCTTTGGTCTATTTGTTGGTCCTTGTTCCGATATGAAACTGTCTTAATTTTTATGAATTTATGTTTTGATTATTAGTGGGTAACTTCTTCTAGATATTTGTTCTTCATGGGTGCCTTGGTTATTCTCTTATTTTATCACTTTCATATAAATTTTAGACTTTGCTTAAGTTCTAGAATGGGAGTGAAGTCTTGGGGGTGGGGCTTGGGATTTGGATATGGATTGCATTGAATCTATACATCAGTTTGAAAGGATTTGACAACTTTATATTAAGTTTCCCAATCCAAATTTATGGGATGTCTCCATTTAGTTAGATTCTTCCAGTGTTCTTCAGTAATGTTTCGCCATAGTGGTTTTACACTTCTCTTACTAGACTTAATATTACATTTTTTAAAAAAATAATAGACTTTAATTTTTGGAGCAGTTTTAAGTTCATGGCAAAATTGAGCATGAGGTACAGAGATTTCCCACATACCTCCTGTCTCCACAAGTGCATAGTCTCCCTCATATTCAGAATCCTCTAGCAGAATGGTACATTTGCTACAACCACAGTGATGAACCTACACTGACACATCATCACCCAAAGTCCATAGTTTACATTTGGGTTCACTCTTGATGTTCTACATTCTATGTACTGCATATGTTTTAATGTAATGATAAACGTTACCTTTTAAACTTTTATTTTCTGATTGCTATTGCTGGTAGAAATGCAAATATATATATATATAAATGTATATATATATAATTGTCTGGAGCTGGAGAGCTGCTGACTTCTTTTTAGATCAGGTTTGCCATAGCACAGTAGTCCCCAACATTTTCTATTGCTAGGCTTTCCTCCGTTCACCATCAGCTATATTTAGGTGTTTACCTACCTGAGCTCTGGGAGCCTATATACACACACACACACACACACACACACACACACAAATAAATATATATATAAATATATATATATATATATATATATATTAATTTAGTAAACTGTTAGTAATACAAATAATTTATCTACAGATTACTTAAAAATATATACAATCATACTATCTGCACATAATGACATTTTTTGTTTTTCTTTCTAATTCTTAAAACTTTATTTCTTTTCTTTGTATGATTGTGGTGCTCATATGTAGGCCAGCCTATTATATAGAAGTGGTGATAGATGCATGCTTATCTTGTTCCTAATATCAAAGGAAAAGCTTCCAGTGTTTCACCATTAACTGTGTTGACTGCTGTAAATTTTTGTAAGTATCCCTCAAAGATTAAGAAAATTCTTCTTTATTCTTAGCTTGCTGCAATTTACATCATGAAACTATTGAATTTTGCCTTTTTTGTCATTTAATGGTCATTTAATGATAAGATCATTTGATTTCCCTCTTTCCTTGTTTATATAGTAGATTGCATTAATTGATTTTCAAGTACTAATCCCTAATTCATGGGATACATAAAATTTAGTCATGATGCATTATCTTTTTCTATGTTTCTGGATTCAATTTGCTAATATTTTGCTTAGAAAGTTTTCATTCACATTTATGAGTTGGCCTGTCATTTTCCTTTTTCCTTCTGCTACTTCTAAAATTTGAGAATGAAGTTATGCACATCAAGAAAAGAAGTGATGCTAACACTGTGAGAGTGTTAATTCTCTGCTTGTTTTTCAGATGAGCTTATGTAAAATTGGTTATTTGAAAAAAGCATTTTATTTTTAAATAATTTCAGGCATCCAGAAAAATTGTGAGAATAGAACAAAGAACCTTCACCCAGTTTCAGTTTCACTCATCATTAATATATTGTCACAATAGATTTATCATTCTCTCCCTATTTTTTTCCTGAACAAGTTGAAAATAGGTTGCAGATATCATGCTCCTTTTCTCCTAAAAATTTCATCATGTATTTCAAAAGAAGAGCACTTTGTTATGTCACTAGAATACGGTTAGCAAAATTAGGAAAATTAACATCAGTGAAATAATATTGTCTAATGTATAGTCCATAATAAAATTTAGCCAATTGTCCCAATAGTATTCCTTATTGTATATATGCATATATATGCATATATATATATATACACACACATATATATATATATACGCATATATATATATACATAAATTTGATATATATATATCAGTTTCTTTTTCTGATTCAGGATTTAATGCACTATTTTAAATTGTATCTAGTTGTTAAATCTCTTTAGTCTTGTTAATCTAAAACACTTTGTCCAACATCTTTCATATTCTGTGACATTGATAATTTTACAAGGCAATGGCCAAGTATATTGTAGAGTCCCCTATAATTAAAATAGGAATTATTTCTTCCTTGAATGTCAAAAGTAGAATTCACTGATAAAGACCTAAGTCTGGGTTTGGAAGTTTCTTTGTGGGATGATGTTCAATGACTGAATCAATTTCTTTCTTTCTTTTTTTTTAAGGTTTTTATTAAAAATATAGCTAACATACAATATTATATTAGTTTAAGGTGTACTTCATAGTTATTCAACATTTATATACTAAAGCAGTGATCACCATGATAAATCCACCAACCATCTGACACTGTACCATGTTATCACAATATTATTGATTATATTCTCTGTGTTGTATATTACATACCCATGACTTATTTGTTTTACACCTGGAAATTTGGACCTCTTATTCCTTAAAAACCTTTTCCCACCTTTTAAAAAATTTTTCAATTACAGTTGACATTCAATATTATATTAATTTCAGGTGTTCAGTATAATAGTTAGACGTATAATTTAAAAAGTGATCCCCCCCGAATAGTCTAGTACCCACCTGGCACTGCACATAGTTGTTACTGTATCATTGACTATATTCCCTAGGCTTTATTTTACATCCTCCTGACTATTTTATAACTACCAATTTGTACTTCTAATCCCTTCATCTTTTTCCCCCTCCCCCCCAACACCCTTGCATCACCCCAACAAATCTAGAACCAATCTGACACTATACATAGTTACTACAATATTATTGACTATATTCCTTATGCTATACCCTACATCCCCATAACTACTTTTTAACAACCAATTTGTACTTCTTAATCCCTTCCCTTTTTTCACTTACACTCATAACCCTCCCCTCCCATCTGGCAACATCAAAATGTTGTCTGTATCTATGAGTTTGTTTCTTTTTGTTTGTTTGTTTTGTTCTTTAGATTCCATATATAAATCACATTCCATCTATCTTCCTCTATCTGATATACTCCACTCAGCACAATATCCTCCAGTACCATCCATGCCACTGCAGATGGCAAGAACCCATTCCCTTCCCTGGCTGAGCAATATTCCATTGTATATATATACCACCTCCTTTATCCATTTCTCCATGGATGGACACCCAGGTTGCCTCCACGTCTTGGCCACTATAAACAATGCTACAATGAACATATGGATACACAGTTTTCCTTAAAATAGAGTTTTGGGTTTCTTTGGGTAAATACCAAAAAGTGGGATTACTGGTTCGTACTTTGTCTCTTGTTATAGCCTTTGTTTTAAAGTCTATTTTGTCTGGTATAAGTATTGTTACCCCAGCTTTATTATTTTTTTCTAATTCCCATTTTCATGACATAAAATTTTCCATACATTTTCTTTCCATCTATGTGTGTCTTTCAATCTGAAGTGAGTCTTCTGTAGGCAGCATATATATGGGTTTTGTTTTCTTACCCATTGAGCTCTCCTATGTCTTTTGACTGGAGCATTTAATCCATTTACATTCAAAGTAATTATTTATAGATATATAACTATTGACATTTTATTATTCATAATTTTGATCTTCACCCCTCCTCATCTTAAAGAAGCCCCTAACATTCCTCAACAAAGAAACAATGGCTTCTTTGTGTGGGAGAAAGCTGCGCCTCCAGCCATCATCCTGAAGCCAGAAAATTCTGTTCCTCTCTGTATGTCCCTGGTGCCTTTAAAGCTGCTGCTCCAACACTGGAACTCAGAGCCAGTAATTACATCAACGAGTAAGGCCATGCTCAGGCCCTTTAAGAGGAATGCTTGGGGCTGCAACTGCCCAGCCACAATCTCCACTGGTTTTCATAGAGAGAAATTGTGGTGAATTCTCTTCCCGGCACTGGAACCCTGGTGTGGGGCTGGGACCCCTCACTCCTCAGGGGATCCTCCAAAACTGAGATATCCCTCCATAGTTTTCATTGCCACATGCAGGTATGGGACCAGCTTGTTCCTGGTCTCACTCCCTCCTACCAGTCTTCACATGGCGTATTCTGTATATCCTTAGTTGTAGGACTTTGTTCAGCTTGACTTCAGGTGATTTTCAATGACGGTTTTTCTGTAGTTTAGTTGCAATTTTGAGGGGGTTGACGGAAGAGGCAAGCACAGCATTTACCTACTCTGCCATCTTGACTTGATATTACCTGCTAAACAGTACCTTTAAAATTTCCATTTTGATTTATTCTTTCAATCCACATACTTTAGATATTTGTCATTCTTATAATGTAAGTCATTGTTAAGAACTATGGCCACTATGTAACACAGCGCTCTTTCTTTGAATAGGAGATTTTTATTTCTGGTGTTTAAGTAGTAAAGCTGTTACTACTACAAACCTAAGTTTATGCATAATTCCTTGCTCATGGCTTGAGATTTATAGCTATATTTTGTCCCAAGTATGGGGCATATAATTTTTTTTTCATTTTTGGTCAGATTTCTGACTCCATGTCATAGTTCTTTGTTTTTTCACTCTATTTTCTCCTTTGAATTTACTGTCCTGATTTTGTGCAATTTCCTGTTTCCTAACCTCAATTATAGAAACAAAGTAGGGATATAGATAAATAAAATAAACAGATGTATAAAAATTACCTGAAATGTTAAAAGCAATGTTAAACAGGGCTAAATTCCTACAGAAAGGAACTATCTGGAAAGTGGATGTGTGTGTGTGCTCTGACAATTTTATAACTTATTATTCTGTCATTATCTACATTTTGAGAGCAGTCCTTTTATTCACCATCCTTAAATTATTATAATCCTTTGTGTCACCTATTTTCTGCCAGGATCTTGATTGATAAACTAAGTGGTACTACAAGTGGTCCCAGAAAACAGACTATCAAAATGTTATCTGAGATTGGGTTGCCCATAAAATCAAGAAATGCAGAGATAACTTTCTTGCAACGGGACAAAGAGTTATAGATAAATCCATGACATGCAGTGACGTCACAGTTACTCAAACTTAATTACCAGTAGTAGTGCCTGAAGAAGGCAAGGAATTAGGACAGTGCATCTGAAACTTTAATATACATACAAACCACTGCAGTTTCTTGTTAAAATGCTATTATTGACATAATAGGCCTGTGCTAGTGTCTAAGAGACTGCATTTCTAACAAGCTCCTAGGTGATGCTGATAGAACTCATATGACCACATATTAAGTAGCAGGAATTACTGTGTTTCCCCAAAAATAAGACCTAGCTGGATAATCACCTCTAATGTGTCTTTTGGAGCAAACATTAATATAAGACCCAGTCTTATTTTATGATAATATAAAATAGTGTCTTATAACGTAACATAACATAACATAACATAACATAACATAACATAACATAACATAACATAACATAAATAATATAATATAATACTGGGTGTTATATAATATAATGTAAGACCGGATCTTATATATTATTTTTTGCTCCAAAAGATGCATTAAAGGTGATTGTCTGGCTAGGTCTTATTTTTGGGGAAACACAGTAGGAGACCAAGCAGTTGTAGCACTTAGTGTCTATGACAACAATAGTAATGATAAAGATTGAACTGGCTCCTTCTTATATCCTTAGAGATGTAAGTAGGGTAAATGGAGATGTTGAGAGCTATCAATATGCATTAGAGAAGAACTAGGGAGACTATCAGGCCCCCTTGCAGGTCCGAAGTTATCTGTCATCTGCTATGGGTGCAGGGCAGATATGGCTCAGGACAATGCCCAAGGTATGACTATAAGGACTACATAATTGTGGCAACAATTACTTGCGAAGGTTTTAAAAGCAATAGTAAAGGTACTCATAAGGAAGAAAGAGGCCTCAGAGATGGAGACTTTTCAGCAAATAAGACTGAGAACTTTGAACCTTCAAATTCCTCTAGTATGTCCTGGTTGGCAGAGGCCATCCATCTCTGCCCTCTGAGGTAACCAGCCCCCTGAACAAAAAAATCCTTGTCAGTCACTCTTTCTGGGATAGTTTTCTCACAAGATGAATCCAATTCTCTTTCTGGCTCACCTTCATCTTCTTTCATTGCCTCCAGGACAAGTCTAAGAGATTTCAAGATAGCCTAGATGGGGAGGTATAAGATTTTTAGGAGGAGATAAACTATATGCCCAAAATTAAAAGACATCATTAATCTCTATCAGAAAGAGCCTGGGCAACATGTATGTGAGTATTAAACCAAGGGGCTGGAAAGATAAGGCTTCATCAGGCCAAATTCATTGGTAGGAGTGTGCTTACCCTGGATTTGCCATTTGTTGAATTTTTTAAATCACCTGGGAATGATAATAAGATGTATATATACTGTGAATCTTCCTCTAAGCTTTCCCCAGTACGACCTCAACTATGAACCTAAGTGACTGAGTGCTAGGTAAAAGAAAAAACCTGAAATTTTTAGGGCTGATTAGATACTGGCTTCAAATTTCTGTTGATACTCAAAGACCCAAAATGTATCTACCGTGTTTCCCCGAAAATAAGACCTAGTCAGATCATCAGCTCTAATGTGTCTTTTGGAGCAAAAATTAATATAAGACCCAGTTTTATTTTAATATAATATAAGACTGGGTATAATATAATATAATATAATATAATATAATATAATATAATATAATACTGGGTCTAATATAATATAAGACCAGGTCTTATATAATGTAATATAAGACCTGGTCTTATATTAATTTTTGCTCCAAAAGACTCATTAGCGCTGATGGTCTAGCTAGGTCTTATTTTTGGGGAAACATGGTATGAACTACTAGACATTGTAGGGACTTATGCAGGTCAACTTATGGATGGAATTTTGGTTTTATTCCATCCACAGCATGTCTGGACAGACTATAGACCTGTTCTATTATTATTTTCTCAGCCCCAGAATGTATACTTATACTTAATATCTGTCAGAATCACAACCGTGGTTCTCTGACCCATGGAGTAAAGGCTATGAGAGCAGGAAGAACAGAATCTTCTGCAACTGTTTCCAACAATTCTCACCACAATTGTGTATCAAAAGCAATACTATCGTGTTTACCCAAAAATAAGACCTAGCCAGACAATCAGCTCTAATGCTTTTTTTGGAGCAAAAATTAATAGAAGACCCCGTCTTGTTTTACTATAATATGAGACCGGGTCTAATATAATATAAGACCTGATCTTATATTAACTTTTACTCCAAAAGACGCATTAGAGCTGATTGTTCAGCTAGGTCTTATTTTTGGGGAAACACGGTATATCCATGTGAAAAAAGACCAGTCCCATTATCAAGACTTTGAGAGATACACAGCTAGTAATTGCTACCATGTCTTATCTACTTTTAACTCAACAATTTGACCATTAACTGAAAAATTAACTCAATATTCCAATAGTCCATGGAAAAATAGACTCGATCATCACATACATAATCAGGTAACCACGGAGGTCACAGCTGAAATTCCAAATGCGGTGTCTTTACTGGAGCAAATTAACACAGTCCTTGGAACTGGATATGTAGTTATTGGGAATTGTCAATTCCCATTAATTAATAAAATCAGAAGCAGTTTGCATTTACATGGCAGAGACAGCAGTATAATTTTTCTGACTTACCCCGGGACATTGTCAAATTTTATATTCTCTCTTGATCTTGTAATATAGTTCAGAGGCTTCTCGATCATCGTGTAACCAATAGATCATTACACAGGTTTATTATGCTGGTGATAGTATGACAATTGGACCCAGCAATAATAAAGTAACAAATACCTAAGATGCCTTCATAAGACTCACGTATTCCAGAAGATGGGAAATAATTCTTGCAAAATATCAGAGCTCTGCCACATTGGAGAAGTATCTGGGATGCAGTGTTCTGGGCCCTATCCATGTATCCTTTATACGGACACATCTATGAATAGTGAGACATATTAATTGCTTCATGGATCTCTTTGGATTTTGGAGGGAACATGTAACATATTTGGATATGTTTATCAACCCATTTACTATAATGCTAGTAATGCTGCTAGTTTTGATTGCAGCCTGTAGACAAATAGGGCTCTGCAGTAGTTAAAGGCTGTGGTGCATGTGGCCCCACTACTTATTCCTTATAGCCTTACACATGCAATTTTATTGGAAATAGGTGAGGCAAAAAAGATGCTGTAAAAAGTGTTTGGAAAGCCCTGGAAGAGATTAACATCACATGTCTTTCGGGTTTTAGGGTAAAGCTATGCTTTCTTTGCCTGCTGGACCTAGGTAGAGATGGAACACCTGACCATGGGACACCAAGTAAACATGTGGCTTGGACTTCCTAATATGAAATGGGTATTGTCTGATCTATTGAAACACAAGTAGGTTATATAAGACTTAATTTAAACAGGTCTAGAATGCAACAGTAAACTATAAGAACACTGGTTTAGACTCCTGCTATATTTATTCCTTCACTGTCGTCTCCTTAACTCACACATATATACAGGAAATTCCCTGTTCCAGTTAATGGAGAACAAAGAATAATGGGCCTGGTTGATGGATGTGTCTGCGTGGTAGATCATTATCAGGTGGAAATGGATAGCTTCTGTACTATAATTCCTTTGGGGAGTGGCCCTGAAAGAGTGTGGTGAAGTAAAATCCTTCAAGACAATAGTCTTTGGAGGTTCTCTAGCTGTCCGCATTTTATGGAAGGAAAGATGGCTTGAGTTATGTATCTACACTGACTTACAGACATTGGCTAATTGTTTGATTAATTAGTGACCTGAAACAAAGAATACTGAAGATTGATGACCAAGAAGTGTGGGGGAAATATATATTTGGTTTCTCCTCGTGCAATGGAAAAAGTGAGCAAATATCTTTGTATCCTATGTAAATGCTCACCAGAATTATCCACAGTGAATGAGGTTCTTAATTAGGATCACAAAATGACTTGGCCTCTTGTTGTCAGTCACTTTCCTCTAAATCTCCCAGTACTTGCACAAATGGCCCATGAACAAAATAACTGTGATGGTAGGGAGTGAGGTGATTTCGGGTTCAAACACATGGTGTTTTCCTCACCAGATCTGATCTGATGACTGCCGTTGATGAGGGCCCAAACTGACAGCAACAAAGGCCAGTGCTATGACCCCAATATATACAATTTCTGGAGTATGACAACTGGTCGGTGGCCATTGATTGTATTATACTCTTCCCATTAGAGGGGCAAGCAATTTTCCCTGATGGAATTAAACAATTTTTTCAGGTTTACTTTGACCTTCTCTGTCTATAGACTTCTTCTAGAACCTTGATTTGTGGACTAGCGGAATGTCAATATATCCTGAACAAACGTGCTCTGACCAAGGCATACATATTACATATGTATTTCAACAATAGATATTTCAACGATAGACTTATACCCATAGAACTCACTGGACTTATTATGTGCCACATCACTGAAAATGAGTTGGCTTAATAGAATGGTGAAATGGCCCACTGAAGACTTATTTATGGCTCCTGCTACTGATAAAATCTTGCAAATTTATGGCACATGCCTTAAACCAACAGGCCATATATCATGCAATCTCTCCTATAGCCGAAATAAGGGTTTGACATTAAAATAGTCATTCTCATAATGACCTCTAACAATCAAGACATTTTACATCCTGTCATCAAGACTTTAAGCATGGCGGTGAAGAAACTAGCATGTAAAAAAATTATGATATTGAAGAATTGGAAGCTTCTGGACATTTTATGATACTTATGCCATTGTACTAATAGCCAGCTTATGGCCATGCTAGAATTTGGTCCCAATTATTGGGAGAAATTCCTTTTTGCCTCTGGCTTCTTTCAGGATTTTTTTCTTTATCTTTGATTTTCTGTAACTTGAAAATGATATACCTAAGATGCAGGGTTTTTTTTGTTGTTGTTGTTGTTTATCCTGCTGCTGTTTTCTGAGCTTCCCAGACCAGTGGTTTGAGCCTAAGTTTATTTTGGGGAGAGTCTCAATCATTGTATCAAATATTTGTTCTCTTCCTTTCTCTCTTTCTTCTCCTTCTGGTATTTCCATGACATGCACATTACACCTTTTGTAGTTATCCTACAGTGCTTGAATATTCTGTTCTGTTTTTTTTTTTCCAGTCTTTGTTCTTTTTGTTTTTCAGTTCTTGAAGATTCTCTTGATGTATCTATCCTCTAGCTCAGAGATGGTTTCCTCTGCTGAGTTGTCTTCCAATAAGTTGTCTTTTAATGAAGAATGAAGACATTCTTCATTACTGCTATGGTGTAAACTTTTTTGTTTTTCTTTTATCTCCAGCATTTCTTTCTTGTTCTTTCTTATGAGTTTCATCTCTCTGCTTACATTGTCCATTTATTCTTGTATACTGTCTCCTTTATCCATTAGAGCCCTTTGCCTATTCATCATTGTAGTTGACTAGAGGTCAGAATTTGTTCACCATCAATAATTGGAAAAATTTAATAGCAATTAAAAGTGGCTTGAATATTATGATCTAATTATTTAACATATATATTTGTGTATACATAAAAAAATTATTGACCTTTATAAATCAGGGATATTTCTGTTAACAGGGGTTATGTCTACATGTTGGAATGCAGGGTAATTTTTACTTAAAAATACATTATCAATTATTTAAGATTTATAATGATTTATAATCATCAGAAAAGATAAAACTACATTTTTAAAATCTTTGTTAAAGATCTGGAGTACTCTTATTGAAGAAATACATTTTGATTTGTCACAATGATTTAGACTATTTTCTCAACATATTTTTTGATTATGTCACTTACCATCATACGTTCCCTGAATTCTTTCTCATCTAGCTTTTTTCCTCTACTATTGGAGGTTTTATTCTTAAGGTATATGCCATAGTAGACATTTATGGGTTAAAATAGAAAACTAACAGCTAACTTAAAATAGTTTTGAGGCTACATATTTGAGGCTATATCTATCTACCTGTATCTATCTATCTGTCTATTCTATATGTCTAATCTAAAATGTGTTTTAGGACATAGTTGGTCTCCAGGTGATGGACATCTTGTAGAATAAACATAGTCAAAAGTATCTGAGGGCTTGTGTTCTAGGTTGAATATTGCTGGTTTGACCTTGGAATGCAGGGGGTACTTAGGGATGTTCTTTGAATGTAATTGAGAGCATGGATTTCTGGGATATTTAATTTAATCCTGTTTTAAACATAAAACTTATTATAGTTATTGATTACAGACAATATTTATGTAGATGTTGATAAACTTTGCCAATATTTTGGCTTACCATTAGTACTCAGTCTGAAGCAAAAAAAAAAATTTTTTTTTCCAAAATTATACTAGAGAATTTGCCAGATGAACACACTGCTATGTCTCTGCTTCCGCAGTGTCCATGGAGGTGGAGCAGCCCTTCATGGGCTTTCAAGGCCTGTTCTGCACTAGGAAGACCATCTTGTAAATGCTGCAAACCCCTCATGCTTTTACTACCACCACTAAGATACCAATTCCTCTCCCAACACTCACACCAGAAAAGATAGAATTTGCTCTAATAAGCTAATTCCTTCTTTGGCTCACTTTCAAATCAAAATATCAAATGGATGTGTCTGATTTGTGGAGTCAAATATATATATATATATATATATATACACATATATATATATATAATTTTATATATATATAAAATATAATATATAATGTAATATATATTATATGTAATATATAATATATACAAGCTTCAAGGGAATCTGGGAATTTGAGTTCTAACTCCATTTGGGAGGACTCCTTAGTCTTTCTACTGTATTCAAGGTGATTTCTTAAATTCTAGTTTAAAATACACTAATGGTGTATTTAATCTTTATGACCGCATATCTTTCTTTCCAAGATTTCCAAAGCCAGTTTTTCAGCTCTCCCATTTTTTAAAGAAAGTAATCTCCTATTTTCATTCCAATGATATTTCTTCCTCATATCTCTGAATACTCCCCATATGTTTATTTATTAAAATCCTTTTTCGGATTATTTCATTATTTTATTTCCGTTTGTATGAATTCCTTTGTTTGAGGGATCTTCTGACAATTCTCAGATTTTCTTGTCTATGTTGTAGGGTTTTTTGGTTTTGTTTTGTTCTTTTACCTCTTTCATAAACTTGCTGTGGGAAAATACTGATTTATCTAGAGCCTCTCAGTCAACTGAACATATGGTGTTTTGGTTTTCTATGATTTTAAGGGGCCGTTATCCACTCCGTTCACCAGAGAAGATTGTCTTCACCTTCTAAGCTGGCAAAAGCTGCTTTTCAGTGGTAAACAGCTTGTTCAGAAAGTGTTAAATGCTTTCTACAAATAATCTCTTCATCTTGTAGAATGGGACTTAAAGAGGTCCTGTACCTGTCATTTCTTACTTATATGCGGTTCTAGTAATGTGGTCAGAAAAGTGACTTTATTAACAAAGCTGTTTATTTTCAGAATGTAACACTTTCTGTGGGTCCCGTCTTTGCAGGCTCTGATTTTCCATACTCAACTTCTCCTTGCAATGATAGGATATGGTTACAGCTTAGTTATTGTTGAATGATTGCCATATGATTGCACATGTGCGATGCCTACTCACTATATAATCATTAGTAAGACTTATCAGTTTAACCAAAACCCAGATGATGAAACTTACTTAGTATTATGCTGTGTTGAAGGCAGTTTTTTGCAACGTTTTCTATAGTTATGCTGAAGATTTAGGCTGATGTGCTTAGGAGTAGAGGAAGCTCTGTTAATCCCCTCTTCTGGGCTTTCTGCAGCCTGACAGAGCCTCTCTCTGAACTGGCAGAACCCTCAGCCAATCACACATACGCAACATCTTCCAGCTCTTTTGAAAATGGTATCCTTGATTCAAACACTTAATAAAATAGGTATAGAAGGAAAACACTTTAACATAATAAAGGCCATATATGACAAACCCTCAGCTAATCTCATATTAATGGTGAAAAACTGAAACTCTTTTCTCTACGTTCAGGAACACGACAGGGCTGTCCCCTATCACCTCTGCTTTTCAACATAGTGTTGGAAGTCCTTGCCAGAGCAATCAGGCAAGAGAAAGAAATAAAAGGCATCCAAATTGGGAATGAAGAAGTTAAATTGTCATTCTTTGTGGATGACATGATGCTATATATAGAAAACCCTAAAGACTCCACCAAAAAGCTATTAGAAACAATCAACGAATACAGTAAAGTTGCCGGCTACAAAATTAACTTACAAAAATTCATTGCATTCCTATACACTAACAATGAAATCTCAGAAATAGAAATATGAAAAACAATTCCTTTTGCAATTGCAGCAAAAAGAATAAAATACCTAGGAATAAACTTAACCAAGGATGTGAAAGACCTATATGCTGAAAACTATAAGACATTTTAAAAAGAAATTGAAGAAGACACAAAGAAATGGAAAGACATTCCATGCTCATGGATTGGAAGAATCAACTTAGTTAAAATGTCCATATTACCCAAAGCAATATACAGATTTAATGCAATCCCCATCAAAATTCCAATGGCATTTTTTAAAGAAATAGAACAAAAAAATCATCAGATTTGTTTAGAAGCACGAAAGACTCCAAATAGCCAAAGCAATCTTAAGAAAAAAGAACAATACTGGATGTATCACACTCCCTGACTTTAGCTTGTACTACAGGGCTACAATAATCAAAACAGCGTGGTATTGGCAGAAAAACAGACACATAGACCAATGGAATAGAATTGAGAACCCAGAAATAAAACCACATAAACATGGACAGATAATTTTTGAAAAAGAAGCAAAAAACATACAATGGAGAAAAGACAGCCTCTTCAATAAATGGTGCTGGGAGAATTGGATAGCCACATGCAAAAGAATAAAACTGGACTCCTATCTGTCACCATGTACCAAAATTAATTCAGAATGGATCAAAGACTTAAGCATAAGACCTGACACAATAAACTGCATAGAAGAAAACATAGGTACTAAACTTATGGACCTTGGGTTCAAAGAGCATTTTATGAATTTGACTCCAAAGGCAAGGGAAGTAAAAGCTAAAATAAACAAATGGGACTATATGAAACTTAAAAGCTTCTGTGCAGCAAAAGAAACCATCGACAAAATAAAGAGGCAACCAACTGAATGGGAGAAGATTTTTGCAAACAGTGCCTCTGATAAGGGGCTAATATCCAAAATATACAAGGAACTCATGAAACTCAACAACAAAAAAACAAACAACCCAATTGAAAAATGGGCAGAGGACCTGAAGAGACATTTCTCCAAAGAGGACATACAAATGGCAAATAGACATATGAAAAAATGCTCAACATCACTAATCATCAGAGAAATGCAAATAAAAACCAAAATGAGATATCACCTCACCCCAGTCAGAATGGCTATCACCAACAAGACAAATAGTAAACAGTGATGGAGAGGCTGTGGAGAAAAAAAAACCCTCCTACACTGTTGGTGGGAATGCAGACTGGTGCAGCCATTATGGAAGGCAGTGGGGAGGTTCCTCAAATAATTACAAATAGAATTACCATATGACCCAGCAATCCCTCTCCTGGGTATCTACCCAAATAATTTGAAAACATTTATACATAAAGACACGTGTCCTCCATTGTTCATTGCAGATTTGTTTATGGTGGCCAAGACATGGAAACAACCAAAATGTTCTTCAATAGATGAATGGATAAAGAAGTTGTGGTATATATATACACAATGGAATACTATTCGGCGATAAGAAAAGATGATATAGGAACATTTGTGACAACATGAATGGATCTTGAGAGTATAATGCTAAGCGAAATAAGGAAGACAGAAAAAGCAGAGAAGCATATGATTTCACTGATATGTGGTATATAAACCAAAAACAACAAAAGAACAAGACAAACAAATGAGAAACAAAAACTCTTAGACACAGACAATAGTTGAGTGGTTACCAGAGGGTAAGGAGGGGATGGGGGAGGGAGATGAGGGTAAGGGGGATCCAATCTATGGTGATGGAAGGAAAACTGACTCTGGGTGGTGAACACACAATGGGATTTATAGATGATGTAATACAGAATTTTACACCTGAAATCTATGTAATTTTACTAACAATTGTCACCCCAATAACTAAAAAAAGAAAAAGAAAAAAGGAAATGGTATCCTGTCCTTTGCCTCTTTGCAGAGAATCTTGAATTTCTATAAGACTTAGGAAATAGTGAAGACTTTCTAACAAAGGTCACCCCAGACTTTGTAAGATGAAGGTAAGATATACATGTTAGTGTCACTGCTCTCGTGCCAAGCAAAGGGCCTGCCCATGGTGAATGATTAATTTTTTTGGTAATTGAGTCTAGTGGCATTTGTAGGAGACTAACATTTTCTAATAAAAATGGAATGATTTTGCAAGTGCTGAAATTTCTGTTTAGAAATAATAATTTAAATTGAGGTGGAAAGCAAATGGAATCAGATGAAAATAAAATTAATACAGTAAATAAATTTCTTCTGAAATTAACATCCTAAATGTTAAATGCCAATTAATTTATACTGAGCTAAAGCTCTCTACAAAAAGAACCTTTCAATATCGCTATAGTATTGGGTAATTATTGTTAGTGACAGTTTACAATTTTGCTTGTTGGATTGCTTTTTGCACACGTTCTGCATTGGCGTTGTCGATGTTATTGCAATGGGGTCTTTGACCCCTTTGCTTTCTTTCCATGTAGTGAGTTATGAAGAAATCTAATTTTTTGGCTCATATGTACACTCTGCTACAGTGTGGAATCATTAGGCATGAAAAGATGGGATTGTGTGAAAGAATGAAACAATGTTTTGATTCTTCAAATTTCTACTGTTAACCTCTTTAGCTCTAGCTCATAGGTGAAAAATGAAAACAAAAAGCCCTTGATCACTATTGTACACATGTCTCTGCTGACACACAGAGAGTAATACAATTGTTTTCTTAATAGAGCTGGTAACTGATATGTAAAAATTCAGTAAAGACTAAAGTAGGTTTGTAGATGATAATGTGAAAAATGAAAAACTCATCTAAATGCATAGAGGAAGTTAAAATGGATCTACTTATTTGTAGACCTGTAAAGAAGTTTATTCTCATCTCTACCATTTACTTAAGAAAAAGCAGAGGGTATTTGGCCTTGCTTGTCTATAGTGGCTTCATGGTCTTTCTTTATTTTTATTCTATGTGGTCGGACAATTAAGTTCGCAAACTCATCCTAGAAAAAGTGCTACATACCTCATTGCTGAATATCACTACGGTCACCTTAGAAGTACTCCCCTTGGGAAGCTATGCTCCGATGCCAGGGTTTAGTCCACCCTTGAAAGCAATTTTGGAGCTCTTTTTCTGGAATGGCCATCAGAGCTATCATTGTATTATCCTTGATATCCTTAATGTCATCGAAACGTCTTCCTTTCCATATTTCCTTTATCTTTGGGTAAAGAAAGAAGTCGTTGGGGGCCAGATCAGATGAGTAGGGAGGATGTTCCAATACAGTTATTTGTTTACTAGCTAAAAACTCCCTCACAGATAGTGCCATGAGAGCTGGTACATTGTCGTGATGCAAGAGCCATGAAATTTGGTGAAAAGTTCAGGTCGTCTAACTTTTACATGCAGCCTTTTCAGCATTTCCAAATAGTAAACTTGGTTAATTGTTTGTCTAGTTGGTTCAAATTCATAATGAATAATCCCTCTGATATCAAAAAAAAGGTTAGCAACATTGTTGCAACAAGTTTGTAAAATTAATTGACAGACCTGGTAGCCTGCTGTGAAAGGAGAATGTTCAGTCACTTTTTTTTCTTATCTCCATTCCTACTTATTGGCTACACTTTCATCCTAGCTGGATTTAAGGGTAGGGAAGGCATGAAGGAGAGGGAATAGTTAAAGCGGAGCAGAAAATTTCCTATTTTGACTATGTTGACAAAAGATGGCTCTATGCTCTCTAATCCCAGCAGCTGGTTTTTTCTTTTCTGAATCATTCTTATGGGTTATGAAAAGATGGGATTGTGTGAAAGAATGAAGCAATGTTTTGATTCTTCAAATTTCTACTGTTAACCTCTTTAGCTCTAGCTCATAGGTGAAAAATGAAAACAAAAAAACCTTGATCACTATTGTACACATATCTCTGCTGACACACAGAGAGTAATACAAGTAATACAACTGTTTCCTCCTGCATTTCTGGATCTCTCTTACCTGAAATTCACTCAAACTACCATTTTATCTGGTTGCTTATTCCCTCTTCAATTCCAAAGAGTTTTATCCAAAAAAAAACTTCCTCAGAAATGTTTCATATAACCTGACTTTTTCATCACCTTACTGTTCTTGACAGTTCCGAGAATCAAGTAACTTTTTTAAAAAAAAGTTTAAGTGCTTTATAGATTTGACATTTTGTCTAACACTTCCTGTGGAAAACAACATTTATTCTACTTCACTGCCCCAGCTTAATTCTATGCTCCCCTTTGTGACAATACATCACAATAGTACATATTGAGGAAAGGTTCTTTTTATAATTATTACAGCTTTGAATCAATGGGGTCCTATAACTATAATTTCACTGAAGATCATAAGGTTTCTGTTCTGTTCTACCTTGGGACCTGCCAGAATCATGATAAAACTCCACTTTTTGTTACCTAGAAGGTGATTTAGGTCTTAATTATGTTTGTTTAATTCATTGTTTCTCCACTGAGGTGGGGGGTAGTGGGTGCCCAGTGAAAAGGTATTTAGGAGTTGCTATTTATTCCTATCACACAAGGAAGGATATTTTATTTTCGACTGTTGAGAACAAAACCATGCCCAATCCTCTATTTGATAATAGTTAAAAGTTCTCTATAATTAAAAAAAAATAAAAATATATTTCCTATAAAGTTAAACATAATTTACTTATGGTTTGACTATTTTTCTTAGAACCTATTCCCTAGGTCATTTCCACCCTTCATATTTCTTTCAAGTTGACTGAATACTTGTTTTCCCAAAGGATCTGCAGTCATTCAGTCTACACTGAATTTTGCCTCATGAGAACAGCCTCATGACAAAAATGCAAGCCAACCAAAGCTTTTAAAACTGCTTTTTGTTTTAAAAAATGTCAAAATGACTTTTCATTCTGACTAGAATGTTAAATATAAGATGTAAAAATAAAATTCTCATTGGATGGTGTATGTTCAGTTTTCTCCTACTTCTCAAACTGAATGTTGATTTAAATTGATGTGGAATAAATTATCCTTTTCTTTTTGGTTCAGGGTTATTTTATATTTATTCACCTGCTATTTTCAGTTTAAGGCATGAAAAAGACTATATAAATCTTTGAAATAGAATCAAGAGTGTTGTTTGCATAAGGAAAGTTTCTACCAGTTCTTTTTTTTTTTTGTAATTATAGTTGGCCTTCATTATTGTTCAGCTTCAGGTGTACAGTACATTGATCAAGCATCTACATCTTCCCTGAGGTGGTCTCCCAAATGGGACCTGTGTCCATCAGATACCCTACAAAATCTTTACAACATTATTGATTACATTCCCCAAATTATTTTTCAAAAACCCTGAGGCCATTTTGTGGTTACCGACTGTTTTCTAATCCCCTCACCTTTCCCCTTATCCCCACCCCCCCGCCCATCTAACAACCCTCAGTTTTTCCTCTTTGTCCCCAGAACTGTTTCTGATTAGTTCATTCATGTATTCTTTTCTTTAGATTCCACATATAAGTGAGATCATATGGTACTTGTCTTTCTCTTTCTGGCTTATTTCGCTTAACATAATGTTCTCTAGATCCATCCATGTTGTTGCAAATGGTAAGATTTCTTTTTTCTTTATGGCTGCATAATACTCCATTGTATAAATGTACCACAGTTTCTTAATCCACTCATCTACCGATGGGCATTTCGGTTATTTCCATGTCGTGGCTATCATGTATAGTGCTGCAATAAACATAGGAGTGTGTACCAGTTCTTTACGTAGAGGCACTGTCGGTCCTCTTTTCCATATGTAGCAACAATGGGCTGCCTATGGAAAAACAGAAATTTTTTTTTTTTTTTTTTTTTTTTTTTCAAGAATCTAAATATTATGATTTTCACTTTTTATTTTTTTTTTTATTTTTTTTTTTTTTTATTAATTAATTTATTTATTAGTTTCAGGTGTACAAAACAAGGCAATACCTAGACGTTCATCATTTATATCCCTCACACTGTGAACCCCCCTCCCCCCATCCACTATCCCTCCGACCTCACACTGAACCATCACATTATATATATAAAATTATAGTTGGCATTCATTAATGTTTAGCTTCTGATGTACAATGCCATGATCAGGTATCCACAGTATCCCTGAGGTGGTCTCCCAAATAGGACGCATGTCCATCGGATACCCAACAAAATCTTTACAACATTATAGAATACCTTCCCCAAATTAATTTTCAAAAGAAAAACCCTGAAGCCATCTTGTGGTTACCAGCTGCTTCCAAATCCCTTCACCTTTCCCCTTATCCCCAACCCCCTCCCACACACCCATCTAACCACTCTCGGTTTTTTCTCTGCGTCCCCAAAACTGACTCTGATTAGTTCATTCACATAGTCTTTTCTTTAGATTCCATATATAAGTGAGATCATATGGTACTTGTCTTTCTCTTTCTGACTTATTTCACTTAACATAATGTTCTCTAGATCCATCCATGTTGCTGCAAATGATAAGATTTCTTTCTTCTTTATGGCTGCGTAATACTCCATTGTATAAATGTACCACAGCTTCTTAATCCAGTCATCTACCGATGGGCATTTTGGTTGTTTCCATATCTTGGCTATTGTGTAAAGTGCTGCAATAAACATAGGAGTGCATACAGATTTTTGAATTGGAGTTTTGGATTTCTCCGGGTAGATGCCTAGGAGTGGAATTACTGGATCATAGGGTAGTTCCATTTTCAGATTCCTGAGATACCTCCATACTGTTTTCCATAGTGGCTGCACTAATCTGCAGTCCCACCAACAGTGTACTAGCGTTCCCTTTTCTCCACATCCGCGCCAGCATTTGTTGTTTGTTGATTTATTGATAATAGCCATTTTGACTGGAGTGAGGTGGTATCTCATTGTGGTTTTTATTTGCATTTCTCTGATGGTTAGTGAGGTTGAGCATTTCTTCATATGTCTTCTTGCCTTCTGTATGTCCTTCTTAGAGAAATGTCTCCCCAAGTCCTCTGCCCATTTTTTAATTGGGTTGTTTGTTTTTTTGGAGTTGAGTTGAGTAAGTTTTTTATAGATTTGTGATATTAATCCCTTATCAGATATATCATTGGCAAATATCTTTTCCCATACAGTAGGATCCCTTTTTGTTTTATTGATGGTTTCCTTTGCTGTGAAAAAACTTTTTAGTTTGATGTAATCCCACATGTTTATTTTTTCTCTTACTTCGCTCGCGCGAGGGGATATATCAGTGAAAATCTTACTCCGGGTAATGTCCATGAAGTTTCTTCCTATATTTTCTTCTAGATATTTTATGGTTTCAGATCTTACATTTAAGTCTTTAAGCCATTTTGAATTTGTTTTTGTATATGGTGTAAGGAGGTGGTCCAGCTTCATTTTTTTGCATGTGTCCGTCCAGGTTTCCCAACACCACTTATTGAACAGACTATCTTTACCCCATCGTACATTCTTGCTTCCATTGTCGTAGATTAGATGGGCATATAGGCATGGATTTATGTCTGGACTCTCTATTCTGTTCCATTGATCTATGTATCTATTTTTATGCCAGTACCATGTTGTTTTGATTACTGTAGCCTTGTAGTATAGTTTGAAATCAGGTATCGTTATACCTCCCACTTTGTTCTTATTTCTCAAGATTGCTGAGGCTATCCGGGGTCTTTTATGGTCCCATATAAATTTTAGGATTATATGTTCTATTTCTGTGAAAAACGTCGTTGGTAGTTTGATAGGAATTGCGTTGAATATGTATATTGCCTTAGGCAGTATGGACATTTTAATTATATTAATTCTTCCTATCCATGAACATGGAATGTGTTTCCATCTATTTATGTCTTCTTTCATTTCTTTCTTCAGTGTTGTATAATTTTCTGAGTACAGATCCTTTACATCTTTGGTTAGATTTATTCCCAGATATTTTATAGTCTTTGGAGCAATTGTAAATGGAATTGTTTTTTTAATTTCTCCTTCTGCTATTTTATCATTGGTATATACAAATGCAACTGATTTCCGAATATTAATTTTATATCCTGCTACTTTACTAAATTCATCTATCAGTTCTAATAGTTTCTTGGTGGAGTCTTTAGGGTTCTCTATGTATAGTATCATATCATCTGCATATAATGATAATTTTACTTCCTCCTTACCAATTTGGATGCCTTTTATTTCTTTCTCTTGTCTGATTGCTGTGGCTAGAACTTCCAGCACTATGTTGAATAGAAGTGGAGAAAGTGGGCAACCTTGTCTTGTTCCTGATCTTAGGGGGAATGGTTTTAGCTTTTCCCCATTGAGTATGATGTTAGCTGTGGGTTTGTCATATATGGCCTTTATTATGTTAAGATATGATCCCTCTATTCCCACTTTCTTAAGGGTTTTTATCATAAAAGGTTGCTGTATTTTATCAAATGCTTTTTCTGCATCTATTGATATGATCATGTGATTTTTATTTTTCATTTTGTTAATGTGGTGTATCACATTAATTGATTTGCGGATGTTGAACCACCCCTGCATACCAGGGATGAATCCCACTTGATCATGGTGTATGATCTTTTTAATGTATTGCTGAATTCTGTTTGCTAATAATTTGTTGAGAATTTTTGCATCTATGTTCATTAGAGATATCGGCCTGTAGTTTTCTTTCTTTGTGGTGTCTTTGTCTGCTTTTGGGATCAGGGTGATAGTGGCTTCGTAAAAAGTGTTTGGGAGTCTTCCTTCCTTCTGGATTTTTTGGAAGAGCTTGAGGAGAATAGGTGATAATTCTTTTTTGAACGGAAAAACAGAAATTTGATTGGCCTTTTGCTAACTTGAATTTTTTGCCCGCGATTAGTTTAACTTTCCTTTTACTGAAATATATTGTGGGGACTTTCTTCTTCCTCCCTTCCCTTTTAATGCTCTTTTCTCCTTTCTTTTCCTTTCCTCTCCTCTTCTTTTTTCCCCCCTCTCGTTCTACCTCCATCTTCTCTATTTTATTCTCTTATTCTCTTATCTCTATTTTATTCTCTACTATGTTCTCTTATTTAGGTTTAAACTCCAGTTTCAACACGTGGTAACAATGCTTGCTTTCCCTTATGTAGAAAATTAGATAATAATATCAAACCTAGACACACGTAAAAAATGAAGCAACAAATGTAAAGGGCTTATGTGGCACAATGCCTAACTCTATATTTCGACAGAGTTATGTGGAAAATTAGGAATGCCATCAAAAACATTAGGTATGGTCAATCTCAATTGAGTGTACTTTTGTAAATCAATTATCTGGTGTCTCCTGACTGTCAGGGGAGCCCAGACAGTGCACTAACTTTTCACTAGGTTCCTCCTTTTTTCTCTTATTTTCCATCCTGGGTGGAGTCCAGCATTCTTGAAGGGGACCCCGACCAACCTGCCAGACTCTGTGAGCCTTGCTTACTGAGGACCCTCATCTAGGGTCTACCTCAAATTGGACAAACCACCTGGAATCACGAATGCACTAGCATCTTGATGAGATAGATGAAGACCATTTGATGATGCCAGCCACAACTTTCTTGTACTAGATAATTACTCTGGCTTAGATCTGACCCAACTTTACATGTCATTTCTGTTATTAAATAATGGTTTAAAAATCACAAATGTTATAAGGAATTATAAGGAAGATCAAAGAGAACAAATTGAAAAATTAAAAAAAAAAAACTCATGAATTATCTATGACCCAGATTTAACAAATGTCAAGATTTGGCCACATGTGTTTCAAATTCTTCAAAAAATTATTAAAGGTATAAATAAAATTCCTTCCCTTCCATCCTATCCTCTTCTTCCTCACCTAGAAAAAAGCTTCTCTTCCAAAGTTGGTATATATTTCTTCTAGCTTTATGTTTTATAATCTACCATATTCACATACCATCTTATGCTTTTAAAATTTGCATATGCTATCATATTGTATGTACCTCTCTGAATTATACTTTTGTCACTCAATAGTCAGATTTATGCTTAAGGATAATTTTAGATCTAAGCTATTCATTTTACAGTGTTTGCACAATAAAATCTTATCATTTGTGTGTGTGTGTGTGTGTGTGTGTGTGTGTGTATTGGACATTTTAGTTCCTTCTGGCTTTTTAAAATTACAAATAATGCTGGGAGGAACATCTTCACATATGCGTATACGCCAGGTTTCCTTGGCATATATGCAAGAATGTATATCCCAAAGTAGAATCAATGTGTCATAGGACATGTATATTGTCAGACTCCCCTTGGCATGATTTTAGATGAAGATTTCTCTCTACCACCTGGGCTGCCATGCTTGGCTGCCATTCCAAACAAAAATATAAATCAATTGGGATAAGCTATACCTGACGTGTCTTACTAGCCTAACAGCGTTGTATGATCCCTGTCATGGGTCACCACTTTCATGGCAGATTCATTCCTAAAGTGCCCACAGAACTAGACATTATTCACATCCTGTATGGTTAATTTCCCTTCTAAGGGTTCCTATGTCTTAATTGGATAATAATTCTACTAGATTAAAATTACTGTCACCCAGCAGGCTCTGAGAAAACAAAAACATAGTCCCTCATTTTCTTTGAGATTAGTAATCAATGAGTACCAGGTTGTTGTCTAAATGATGGATTTTGCTTACATCATGAAATAAGTCCTAAAAATAGACAAAACTCCACTTCATTGGGATTTTGTTCTCTAGTTTTAAAATTCAGTTGGTGGTTAATATTTACTGCATGTAATACAACTGGATCATAGCTAATCACTCACCCATTTGGATCTAAATGTTAATTCTTTATCAACAGACAAAGCTTTCTCAGAATGAAAAAAGTACTTGAATTTTATGGGGAAAAAAAAGAAAAACTAAGAAAAAGCTCTACACAAATGACTTTTTGGATTTGAGTTTATAGCAGCAGTTGAATGAGCATGAGCATGATTTAAAAGCATTCATCTGGGTGGGATTAAGAAGTTAATGAGTTCATCTATTCATGAATGTTTGGGAGACAGGAAGGTGGTCAAAAACAATTACGATTATTTAGAAGTATTTAAATGAATGAGTAAATAAATAACATATAACACCTTTGAGAGAGAGGTCCATGTCTGATTTATCTTTGTATTGTTTGCAGCCTCAAGTTCAATATCTTGTGCATGGGAAATGCTGAATAGCTATTGCTATGTGAATGAATTAATGAATGAACAAGTGATGCTTGAAGTGATGACAAGAGATGCATGGATTGTTTGCTTCCTCATTAGGAATAAAACTGGGAAATGGAATATTAAAATTAGAAAATAATCCTAGTGTCATAATTTACTCATTTTAAAGGCTCATTTTTGGTAGTAGTTTTGTTGATTCAAAATTAGAGAGGATATCTGTTCTGTAATATTTAAAGCTCATTTCCCAATGTAGTATTTGTTCATTTACTTAAAACTTTTGGCAAAATGCCTCCCTGACATCTATAGCATCATTTAAAAAAATGTTCTGGGGACTTAATTATAATTCTCTTTTAAGCTTTTTTGAGCTCAGCTTAGATTGTTACCTAGTCTCTTGGGTTTTGCTACTACCATGTGATAGTACATGACAGATGTTTGGATAGCTGTGACCAAGCAAATTGGTCACTTCTGTGTTTGTCTGAACCATATGCAAGAGAAAACAATGTTGAGACAGAATGCTAGAAAATGTGTAAACTAGGAAATTATTATGATGAGTTATCACCAATATTATTTCTGATGAGATAAAATAAATTTATCAGAATATGTTTGCACATAGTAAGGAAGTATTGTTTCAAGAACTGATATAAATATGTTTTTGAGTACAGATTTGTGATTCAAAATATATTTCTTCCCATGGTTACAATAAAAAGATATGGAAGCCCATCTCTGAAAGGACAGAGAGGAAGAAGAAACTTAAAAATTGAATACAATAAGAAGACAAAGGCAGACCCAGGAAATTGTGGTATTATGAAAACTAAGGATAGAGGGCATTTTTAAGGAGGGCGTGGGTCAACAATATCATTTGCTGTAGTGAGATCATGTAAGATATGGTGAGAAAGGGCTAATTGATTTAGCAATAAGGAGACCATAGATGATTTTGTTTCATTTCAGTGATGAAGTGGGGCTTGATTAAGTTAACAAGTTAGTGGTATTGAAGAAGTAGACTCAAGTACAGAAACAACACTTCAACAACTTAACTTCAAAGGCACCAGAAAGAGGGAGGTAGAGGCAATTATACAATCTCCATAAACCTCAGTTTTATTATCTACAAATTAGATACAGGAATATTTATGTAAAAAGGTTGCTGCGCAGTTTGGGCACAATGCCTTGGCAACATGTGGTGCTCAGTAAATGTGAGCTCTCACCATCATTGCCACTACTACCATCATCTTCGTTTCTAGAGGTAATTTCTAAAGTTTTGAAAAAAATATATTACCATCCTTTCAGTCATTGGTAGCACTAACTCCATTGTTCTTACCTACTACTTCAGAATTCTGGATATCAAATTTAACGACTCTATATGTATGGAAAAAGGGTGGGCAAGAGTAGATGGAGGATATGGTATAAGTTACCTGTTCACAAGAGGACCAGGGCTAGATTATGCTGTAAATCAGTACAAATCCCGTGTAAAGACTGACAAGCACAGAGAACATGTATTGCATGTTTTCCATGTGCCAGACACTCTTCTAAGCATTTCACATTTGTTTATCCTTACAACCATCCTATAGGGTAAGTGCTCTGAATACATCCTCATTAGGTGAAGCACAAGAGGACTAAGAAATTAAGTAAACATGTAGCACAATATGTGCTTTTATGTAGCTGTAGTTTGGGTCCTTTTAGGGAAACAAAGGTTTAAAAAATGTTAAAACCCGACTGAGAAAGAGAGAGAGAGAGAGAGAGAGAGAGAGAGAGAGAGAGAGAGAGAGAGAGAGAGAGAGAGAGAGAGAGAGAGAGAAAGAGGGAGAGAAAGAGGGTGAGAAAGAGGGAGAGAAAGAAGAGATTTAATGTTCTTTCTCTTCTATTTCTCTTTAATCTGTCCATGAGAGTGAGGTTCATATATTAAGTCCTAAGAGCCAATCTACTCCTGCAGTGTTTATAAATCATCCTTTCTGAATGTTCTTCAGGTCAGGCTTGGAACACTTGGTGAAGACTGCACAATTCTTCTGTCAATTGGGCAAGAGAAAGAGCTGTTGCAGCACAGTTTTTAAATGACTAAATCAGAAGTGGCTGCCTGACTTACCCTTCACCATGCACTGGTGATATAAATTGAAATAATCACTGTAAATGAACAGAGTTAGAAGCTATTGCATGTTTGGGGAAATGGGAAGGAGGTGGCTGGGATAACTATTGGCTGTGGAATTGGAAATACAATTTCACTGTGAAATATTTCCAAAGATACTGCAGGCTAAAATTTCAAAGTATCCCCAGAGGATTTAGTTTTATTACTCACACTGATGTCAGTGGGAACTGGGCAGTTATAGCCTCGGCTGCTCCCTGGAACTTTGCCTGACTACTCCTGTTTCAGCCATTAGAAATTATTTGTTTCACAGTCTCTCTCTGCGCCACCCCCATCCAAATAAACTAATGTCAAATAATTGATGTTAAGGTAATAGCAGAAAAGTCATTCCACAGAACAGCTACTAGCTCTGAACTGTCAGAGAATACAGATGATCCTCTCTTTGTGAAACAAATATTGCCTATGGAAGCAGTTCTCTACATGTGAAAGCTGATCTTTTTGACTTCCGTTATAAAATTGGAGACTCACTCTCCCAGAAAATCTCTGACAAATAAAATATAAACATATTTAAAGGTAGCAATCGTAAGACATATTGGAAACTGACTAACGTAATATATATGAAACATAAACGATGAGTTTGAAATAGTAAGACTTATTTTTGCATTTTTTTAAGTTGGCTTATACTTGAAAAGTAAATTAATCTGTTCAAATAGAAAAAAAACCACACATTTGGCTCAAAGTTTATTTCAACTTTTTTCAGTCTCCATTACTTCACATCTGTAACAGAATGTTGTCCATAGTTCTCTTTGATTAGACAGACTACGCTTCCTGGTAAAGAAAACTCCTAGATAATCATTATTGTTTTTTTCTTTTCTTTTTTTTTTTTTTAATAATAACCCTGCTTATCTGGTGGAAGGGGATGGAGAATACCCAGAAGCATATCAGGAACAACAATTTAAATTATAAGAAACAAAATTAACCATATTCACATTCTATAGTTCAACTTTATATCCTCTAAAAAAGGCATTTTGCTAAATGCTGCATTTATTTTATGGGGTTTTCATTTAATCTCAACTGAATTCCACTCCATAGATGAAGTGTTACCTTCCAGATTAAGTGAGGTCAGACCTAGTCCCAGGTTCCGTTGACTGACCTTCCCTGAACTCATCTCATTTTGAGCATTCATTTCCCTTGACTCCTCTCTAGTCTGTTTTCTTCCGCTTGCAAATTCTGATTTATATTTAACCAGTCAGCAACTGGCCAACTGTCCTCAACTCCTAACTGGTTGAAAATATTGGCCAATTAATATTACTTATTGCCACTCAAGGTGACCAGATAGAAGATACTGGCCTCTAGGGAGAACTCAGGGCTGCCTGCATGACGACCTCACCACTGATCCTTATTGCATTCTTGGGTGTGCTGATAGGACTATTTTACATTCAAGAATTGTAGAGAACTAGGAAATAGCTAGGAATTCTATTCTAGTTTATTTCTCTTGAATCTGGGCCAACCTTATGTCTGCTTAACCAATAGAATGAGAAGAAATGACTCTGTGTCTGTTCTAGGCCTAGACTTTAAAAACATTGACAGATTCAAATGCATGCTGTTGAGATTCATTCTCTTGGACACCAGCTGACATGCTGTGAGAAGCTCCAGCCACATGCACAGCATATATGCAGGTGTTCCAAATAGACCCAATTAAATCCCCAGCCTGTAACTGCTTAGCGTTACAGCTATGTTACAGCTATGTACCAGCTACATGAGTGAGCCATCTTGGATGCTTCAGCCCAGTTGAGCCATCAGATGACTGCAGCCCCAGTCAACGTCAGGTGGAAGAGAAGAAATGCCTAGCTGAGCCTGGTCAACTTGAAGAATTGTGAGAGCAAATAAAATAGTGGGTTTTTTTTTAAGCCATTTGGTTTCGGGGCTGTTCATTACACAACAGTATGTAACAGAAACAGGGATATTTGTTCAGGGACTGGAAATGTCAAGATGAGGAGAAAAAGGGTTTATGTGATGAAACCCTGTCAGTGTAGTTCTTCCCCATGTCTACAGTTTGTTTCTCATTATCTAGTACCGTATTTCCCCGAAAATAAGACCTAGCCAGATAATCAGCTCTAATATGTGTTTTGGAGCAAAAATTAATGTAAGATCTGGTGTTATAGCCAGTATTATATTATATTACATTATATTATATTATATTATATTATATTAATTATAGCTGGTATTATGTTATATTATATTATATTATATTATATTATATTATATTACATAAGACCTAGTCTTATAGTAAAATAAGATCGGATCTTATATTAATTTTTGCTCCAAAAGATGCATTAGAGCTGATTGTCTGGCTAGGTCTTATTTTTGGGGAAAGACTGTATGTTATGTCTAGTCTGATGTCTAATGAAGCACTGAGTTCTCCTTCTTTTTGGGAGTTGTCAACTACTCCCTTTGAAAGTCAGTTCTAGGTACAAGGAGGATTCTTAGGCCTGCTTAGGCTGGGCAAAAAAATTAACATTGATTCTGATATGTTTCTAAGGTTCTGCACTGAGGTTCACTTGCCAAAGCTTTCAATAAGGTGTTTCTTCTTCAGATGTTCATTATCCATATATCTCCCTCAGGGAACTTCAGGAAAGTGGCTGTGGCAGAATCAGGTTTAGATATTCATGATTCTCAGCCCTGGCCATTTTCATGCTCTTCTCATTTCCTCACAACAGTTTTCAGCTGGGCTTTTTAGAGGTAAGGAATATGTGACTGTGTATCTATTTTCCCCACTAAGCCCTGTAGCCTTCTAGAGGGCAGTAATCATGGTTTATTCATCTCTGCCTCTAGCTTCTGGAAGAGTCTTTCACACAGCCCTCAGCAGAGATTTATGGAGCAAAACTGGAGGCCAGGACATTGAAGAACACACTCAATTTATTTGTCTTCTAGCTACAGTTAACTAGGAGCCTGGCTATGTGGTGTCCTCTAACATGACTAAAACATATTAGTTAATTAATCTGAACAGACCTTTATATCGACATCTTCCTTTCCATGCCTTACACCATTTGCTGCTTGCTTTCACTTGTATTTTAGGTATAGGAACATTCACTTGTAAACCTAAGAACTACAAATTTATAAGTGTCTTTGTATTAACCACCCCTATTCTTTTAATGTCCTGACCTCACCGCCAATGAGTTCTTGAATATTTGTAGCTGCTCAACCAATGTTTTGATGTTACTTCACAAAGACTTATGTTAGCGATTCATCACTTTGAAAGTACTAAATTGAATATAAAAATATTATTAGTTTTCTGATATTTTTGTTTTCTAATCTGTATTGGGATTATTACAGTATTCTCTATTACCCTATATTCAAGGCTGTACACTTGTTAATGTTCTCTATGTGCCATTTTATACCCGTGTAATTCATTCTCACATCTAAATTTGGGTTTTATGTCATTGTTTTGATTAGAGGAAAAAAATGAAAGCGTCAATCCATACTGTAAAATCCTCATTCTTTTTAATCATCTTTTTTTATCCTTGAAGGACTTAATCCTCCATTTTTAAAAATGTACTTACCATATTATAGTTATACACTGTCAATTCAACTCTCTCATTATGTTGGTGGTTATGAACACTGCACAAAAGAAATGGTAGACTAAATGGACCCCGTTTTTGCCCAAATGTTTTCTTGATTTCACAAACCCCGGAAGCCACTCTGAAGATGTTTAGAATGGGCAGTTGGTGCTAGATATTCATTCTCTCCTTGACTCTTTGGATCCACTTTACACTTTTCTTCCCCTTCTTGCTGTGTGTAGGGGGGGAGGCTACTCTGTAAGGACTAAAACAATGAGCCCTATTGCTCTCTGGTTTCCAATTGGGTTCAGCCTATGGGAGATACTGACAGGAAGTCAGATGATGGGAATATGAAGAAGCCCTGGTATATGTCCCCCTTTTTACTTCCCTCCATCCTCGCTTCAGTATGATTCTGCCCATGGCCTTGTCCCTAGATCAAAGGCAATAGCTCTTAAGGTGACTTTCTCCCCGACAGGTATGCATCTTGCAAGTTTTTCTAAGCATGTTTTTTCCTCTTTAAGAGTTGCAGTGTCTTCTTACAGTTTCTAGCCCTGGAATGTTCACCATTCTTTCTAATTTATTTTAAGCTTGCCTATGCTTTGTTAGTCGTTTCTTCAGTAAATGATAAGATCACCCCCATTATGCCATCTCTTATCTGCCAGATATTGTGAGGGTTAAAACTACATGTATTTGTAAGGTATCCTCAATTTTTAGATGACAGAGAACTTTGAATTATATATTCCTTAAGAGAGCCATGTTGTATGAATTTAGCCAGGACTTTGGACAATATGTATGTCTGATAGTGAATATTAAAAAGCCATGAACTTACTTTTCTCCAAATCAGCATAATTGTAACCCCAGGGATGCGCCTTTTCTAACTAGTCTTTGTTGAACTTAATTTATCTGTTAATGACAAAACTACTTTTTTTTTTAAACATGGCACCTGTGCCAATCATGTTTACTCCTCTCTTCCATGATATTTCCTCTCTTTACCACTTCATGTACATTTCCCCGATTCTTGATGTCTCTGTGTGTATGTATAATCTCAGCTTTGAAGATTTTACATGATCCTGAGTATAAAATAAGAAGATTTATTTTTTCTCATTTTTAAAAATATTTAAGACCTGCTCTAGACTCATATCATAAGTCTCAGCATTGTATTCAGTCATTTGTTGACCTAAATTGTCTAGAATTTCCTAACTTCAGTAGTTACAATGCATGTTTGAGGAACTATTCTATCACTGCTTCTTCTTTTTTTTTTTTCTCCTTTCATTTGATGTCAGAGCTTTTCTTCTTTCTCCAAGTTTTAATACGCTTTTTCTGGTCTGTTTGCACTTTTCTTTGTTTTGCTGTTTTGAAGAACTTTTCTCACCCTCCTTTTTTACCCATCTGTTAAAGGGCCTGTTTCCATTACCTTTATCAAAAAACAGTGATTCTGTCCCTTTGCTATTTATTTTCAAAATTCACTATGTGGGACTTGTAACAATCTGTAACTAGGTAAAGTACAGCAAGTTTTACATAAGTTACAGAATGACCCTCATCATCCAAAGGCAGAAGCTGGGCAATTTTGTTAAACCTATATCATCATCAGTGAAAGAGAAGAATTTTAAGTCCAATTTATCTAGTTCTAAAATAATAATAAATTACATATCTGTATATCTATGTGGCTGTCTGTGAATCTATATCTCTCTATATATCTTGGTGAGCTTGTGGGACATCACATCTATTCAAAGAAACCCCAGAGTTCCCTGTTTTGGCTATGAAGTCAAACATTCACAGAATTCCAGAGAAGAGAGTTAAATTTTGGTGGAAACCTAGTCCTCCCTGGGTATTATCTTTGTGTTTCTTTTTTGATGACCTTCTAACACTTTTCTGGTCCTTTGATGAGTTTCTCTGGTTCAGACACATTATATCAGAAAAAGGTTTATCATTTATACATCATATATATACACACATACATACGTGTATATATATATATATATGTATATATATGTATATATGATGTAAACTTTGGTTTCTTTTATTATCTTTATCACTGTTATACTAGTTGATTTCAGTAATTTATAAGACTTGCATTCCTTTCCCTCATTAGGAGAAAAGAAAAGAGATATATTGTATACCCTAGGGAAGTGGTGAGTATTTGATCACATGCTATCTTTTAGCATTCTAAGTTCTTTGAATGATAGTCATTTCTAACTATAAAGGATTATATTATTATTCTACCAGAATTATAGAAACAATTTTTCCTGCAGGTAACCATTTTCCCAGCTACTCTTCACATTAGAACCTTAAGTAACAAAATGCTGGACATATATTTAAGTGCATTAGATCCATTTAAAACTGTATTTTCCCCAATCTTTGAAACCCTTATTAACACAGTAGGCTTGACATTAGAGACATTCCTAAAAGAAAAATGAGTCTATTATGTAAGTGGAATAAATCCATTTTACTATTCCAAGTCAAAACATAATGTCCATAGATTCCCATAGATTTCCTATTTTAGAAAACTAACAAGTGAATTAACATACTTATCTCAATAAGAATCCCCGTTTTCTTCTCTTTTCTCATCAAATGAAATGTGTGAATTTTAATTTAGAATATACAAAAGGGTGTTCATGGGCATTTTTACCCAGTGTTTCCAAGCTCTTCATGAGAACAACAACTCTGGACAATTGTTATTATTACTTTTAGTTTAAAGCTGCATTCCAAACCAAGAAGATTGATTCTAAGATGAGTGCTCTTTCCAGCGCACTCTAGTGAATGAGTGAAGAAAGACTAAGCCTTTCCATAAACTGTTCATTTTCACAAGGGGCTGTAAAGAGAATAACCTTCCAATTAAGCATAATTTATAATGGAAACAACTTGGGTGATGGATATTGCCCTGTGCTTCAATTTAGACGTGGTGATCTCTGCCCACTTCTCTAAATATTTTATCTTGGCACTTCCTAGAGAAGCAGGTCCAACAGGATTTTCCTGCGCTTCATTGCCAAGTCATGCTTTTGATACATAGTGATACTCCTGGAATACTTGTTTGACCTTGTTGATTTCTTCCTGATTGCAGTTTTATGTCATGATACTGTCTTAAGCAAATTTTTTTCTGTTTCTAAGTATTTCTATGTTTTGCTGTTTACACGAGCCTATATTTTAGAGTTAGAAAGATGTTGAAATATGATCCTTAATTTAAAGATTACAAATCTTTCTTCTGTTACTTCTTAGTGGCAGTTTTCTTTGTCTTCACTGAATCTACTCATAGCCTTTTCCACTGGCTCCTACTTTACCAGTTCTGAATTGTCTCATTATATTTAATGATAGTCTCAGGAAAAATTCACATACAATATTAACTCTAAGAGACAATAATCCAGACTTCTTTACAAGCCAAATTATAAATATATACTGAAACATATATTTATACCATATAATACCATGTGTCCATATAATATGGTCCGCTCTCCGCACCTAATTTCCTAGAATACAAGAATTTGATTCTCCAAAACATGGTACTCAGCTGGTTACTAGTCTTCAAAGTCCTTTTCTCAGACACCTTGCCACCTACCTTTTGAAGTTGATTTCAGCCTTATTCAATAGTACTCCAACTTTCACTTTGAAGTATTGTATCTTCAATCCATTTCCTACATGGAGTGTTTTAATTCTAGCACTTGTCATTAGTAAACTTCCTCCTTTTCTGTCATTTCTTTGACACCTCTCAGCCTCAAAAAATTTATTTTTCCTTCTAACTCCAGAGGAGAACAGAATTTCAAAATCAAATTTTAATAAAAACTAGTTCTCAGCTCTTAGGAATTCTATTTCTGGATAGAAGCACAGATTATATGTTTCTACCATAGATTGAGTTTCCTAAATTTTGAGTATGGTTAGAATGCTAACTTTTCAGTCCATGAGTTTAGTAGCTGAGAACTCTCAAAGGTATTTGTATTGGTCCAGTGCATGACAGCAGCAATACCAAGACATTGTTTTGGTGACAATCTGTTTATTCTGGGATAGGGGCATCACTTCTTTCTTCAAGCTCTGTTCCCCAGTACCCAGGCATAAATCGTAGTCTCATCCAGAGCACCTCTAACCAAACAAAAACAACACCCCAAATTTGTTCAGAAAATCAAGTATTGATTTTTAAAGTATAAAATGCACGATGAAAATCAAAGGACAGTGATAAAAAGATCTCCCAAGCCTCCTAAGGATACTGCTTGTAGGGAAGGGGAAGACTCTGAGACTTAGTACATAACTTACGATGTTTATCATGCTCAGCCTGGCACCTCCAGCTGTTTTTCACTCCCTAGAGACTAAACACTAGACTTTCAAGGCAAAGAAAAGGAAAAAGAGAGAGGATGCTATTGTAAGTTGGTAATAAGAAAAGCTAAGCTCAGCATAATATACAAACTATGTTTCCCATCGCTTGTCTTGGAGAACTGAGTTTGGCAAATATCTCAGGTCTCACGTTGGTTTTTAAATGAAATTTGACTTTGTTAGTGGGTTTTTTCCAAGATTTAGGCAGACAGTTCTTCCCCAGTTTCATGTTCTTACAAGTTCCAGAGGATGATTTTCATATGTGCTCCAAAGAGAAGCTTCCTTATTCCATAAGATCCTTTGCTTTTAGCACTGGTAAGGACAACCAGTATCCTGCAAAAACTCTCCAAGGATCTGTTCTGCACAGGAGTGGAGGTTTCATTTCAAGAAATTAGGTCAGTCTTAAATAGAAGACCTGTGGAACAGGAAGTGCTGTTTGGTAAATAATGTTTTAAGGTGGGTTTTGAGTAATAAAGTAACATGATTTGTGCAAAGGGAATAGTGACCCTGGGTGTAATACTTCATGGCCAGACCTACCTTGATATCAAGACCTTGGGTCTTATTCAACATTTAATATCCAGTTTCTTGTATGGAACTTGACATGCAGTAGAAGCTCAGTGAATTTTTGTTGACCTAATGCTCTTTTGCTTACCAGGCTTCAAGACTATCTAGGGCAGACACTTCATCCTCTATTTCATTCGTATTTCCCATAAGGCCCTATAAATTGCAGTGGCCCTATCAATAGTAGGAGCTCAAAGAATGTGACTAATAAGAGTATTGATAATTGCCAATTAGCTGAGTTAGGTTAAATAAATAGTGTGAGGGTGAAAAGTTTTTTTCCCTTGCTTTTCCAGTTTTATAAATTTAGCTTGGCAATTGGGGTAAAAAATATTCCCCAAAGATGTTTACCTTTGAGGACTAACTAGCTTTAGTAATATCCTGGACGTATCTCTGGTCTGCATTTGATATAAGCACTTGGATTCCTGAAGTCACATAGTTAATGCTTATTTCTGAAGGTACATTAAACCCTTCTCCTCTCAAATGTTTCCAAATTCTGGGAGTTTCTTATTGTCTCACAGCATACTTGAGTTTTAGGAAACCCCAGATATCATTTGGCCTAAATTCCTTTTAATGTCAATGAAGAAATTGAAGCTCAGTGTAATGAAAGGGAAATACAGAATTACCATCTATTTTATCAATCAATCAATCAATCAATCAATCAATCAAATAGTGCTGGACATTATGCTGCTCTTGATGTGTATATTATTTATTTTAAAATTTCCAGTTAACCTTTATTTTGTAGATGGATATCTATCTAACATCTTACTCCCTTGACCAAAAAGAAAATATTTAAAAACTTAATGGCATATATTCATTGATAACTATTTAAATTACTAAAGGGATTAATACACTTTTCCAGAAACCGTATAAAAATTAAGGGTGATTAAAAGACAATTAACAGAGTCAGATTTTGATTGATGTATTATTCTTTTCTCAATGTCCTTGACTCACTGTTAAGGAGCCAGCCTTAATATTCCTTTTACTCATAAAACACAATGGTATTTTAAAATTAATATGTAGAAGGCTATTGCCCAGCATAATCCATTCTTTCCTTCAATACTAACAAAACACTTACTTAATTCCAGATAGACATATACCCAATTAAAAGATTGTATTTTCAACCCTCCTTTGTATCTAGGGATGAATAGTGAGATATTAACAGAAGATGTTGGGTAAGGCTTATTAGAAAGCTTTCCCCTCACCGCTTACCCCCCCTTTTTTTTCTGTCTCGATCATGAATAAGATGACTGGAGCTCCAGAGAACACAGAGAGCATGGTTTCCTGATGGCTTTGAAGAACTGCCATCCATGCCTTAGCTGTTCACTGTTGAACTTCTTCTAGAAGAGAGAATAAATCCCATATGTGTTTAAACCACTGTTGTCATATTTCTATTACTAGCCACAGTGCCCAACTGATACACAACCTGTGACAGATTTGGAAGAGCTCATTAGTGTTTTTAAACTGTCTTCTATTGTTTTGTGGTTTCTTGATGTTGTCCAGGAGATCACCAGGGAAGAGTTGGAAAGATGGAAGGCATGATTCTCAACCCCTCTGCCCCTGTCCAATGAAAACATCTCTAATTCCATCTGTTTTATTATTTAGACATCTATGTGACATTTTATTTGAACCAAGGTCCCACAGCCTAGAGTAATTTGAAAACCACTGAGTTATAGATAAAAATTCTTATCATATAATTGCTAAAACAATCACTATGTTTTTCTTCTAAATGCTTAACATATAATAAATCATGTAATTCTCTCAATAACCCTGTGAAGTAAGTGGTATTACTATTTCCATCCTGTACACAAGGGAACCAAGGCACGGAAATTAACTTGTGCCAAATTTTATATCTTGTATGTGATGCAGCTGAGATTCTAAAATCCAACATTTGAACCACCATCCTGCCTCTCTACACATGACTACTAAATTAATGCTCGTGAAGTGTAAGTGATTTTTCTCAAATTCAAACAGAAAGTTTGTGGGAGACCTGAACCAAGTTTTCAGATCACTTAACTCTAATGTTCTTTCCAGAACACCAAGCAGAATCCTCCTTCTTGTCCTAACAATTTTTTCTATATGACACAGTAAACAAATTATAAGTCACTTTTCTAGCTGCTGCACTTGCAAATGAATGACACCATCACAAGTAAATTCAATTTTCAATTTCCTGTTTCTGTATAAAAAGTAGTTTTCCTGAACAATGTAACAGTGACACCATATTTGGCTGTAAACTTTTCTAACGCCTAGCTTTGGTTTTTAGAACATTCATATTATCTCTTTCCATATATATTAAACCTTCTATTAATCCCAGACTTTGAAAAGTTTTAAGAATTCTAGAATACAAGTCACTAAGTCTCAGCTGGTAAATTGTGTTCTTGAGACCCTATACTAACCCTACTTAAATCAAACAGCAACTAAAGATGGCTCCATTGCTACCTCTACGAATGTTTCCTCTACTAATATTTTGAAAAAAGTCTAGCCTCATGAATGTTTTCTTATAAAACCACTAAGGTGCAATATCACACAGCATACTTTCTATACATTTTTTTTTTTAAACGAGGGCACAACTCACAGTGCCTGTGCGGTGGGTCGAACCGGCAAACTTGGTGTTTTTAGCACCACGCTCTAACCAACTGAAGTAACCTGCCACCCCTATTTTCTGTAGAATTTAGAATTCTAATTCTATTAGAAATTGTGGCTGTGTACAGGGAAAGGAATTTGATTTTCTGGGGGAAATTTCTGCATGTAAACACTTCTCCTAGATGCACATATTATGCTTCTTTTAATTTTAACCCACAGAATTTTATGAACTCAACAAAAGTAATCATTTCTTCTTGATTCAGCGATCAAAATTTCTCTTATGCCTTTTATTCACACTAAATGTTGAATGTGATTTTCTTAAAATGTAAAAATTCCCAGATAAGGGAAACAATCTACTTTTAGAATACTATAGATATCAGTTCTTGGCTGTTTTCTTCACTAATAATCAGACAGACTTTTCTTACCACTTAGCTCTGTTCCAAGAATATGAAAGAAAGTTTCTTTTTTTATAGAACCTTCATAGATGTGGACTTAGAATATCATTACAATTCTGAGTAACTTCTTAGAATGATGCAAGCTATATACAAATAGTGGTTAGACAGATGAATTTGTAAGTTTCCTTTAGACCAGCTTAGTTTCAATTATGTCAACTTTAAAAGACACCCACTTTACAATTTTTCTAGTTACTAGTGTTATTATTCATAGGTGAAAGGTGGAACAAGTTCAAAGAATGGGTATTAATCACCCAAAGCTGCATTTTACTGACTTGGTTTATTATCAGAATAATCTGAGAATTTAGAAATACAGATTACTGAATGGGCCCCCAAACTCCTGATTTAAAATATCTATAGGTGGGTCCCGGGCTTCTACTTTTAAAAGTTCCTCTAGTAATTCTGATCTGCAGTTACGTTTGCAAACCCAGATTTAGAGAACAAACTACCTTAGTCATGAGAAATGTAAAGTATTTTAAAATAGAAATTAATTTTATTTAAAAAATGATACTTTAAAAGACAGGAATTTTTTATTTCATAAATTTCAATACTATGGATAACATAAATATAAGTAACTAGAAATACTTATGTTCAACAATAATATAAATATGTTTGTCATCTTCTCTTTTTCCAAAGTCTTTAATTTCAAAACTTAGAAATATATCTATGAAGTCTTTATAATAGGAAACAGTGGTTGAGAGGAAAAGGCAGTAGGAAGGGTAGAGTATAAAAAGGAATGACAAAGAAAGGAAATTTTGGAAACCAGTTTTCTTTATGTATAAATCAATATTTTTTCTTAATTACAAAAGATTAAGGTTTATTGTGACAAGTTTAGAATAAAAAACAAGAACAAAAAGGCGAACATATGTTAGTATTTTATACATAGAGTTCTAATCTTTCTATTAAATATTAGGAAAAATAAATTTTGGATCATACTATATATGCTATGATACAATTTAATTGTTTTCTTATTTAGCATTATTCAGAGCAATTTTTCAAGTCATTGATCATTGTTCTGAGACTTTATTTTTTTTAATTTCTAAATTTTTCAGTTGCAATTGACATATAATGTTATATTAGTTTCAGATATACAATGTAGTGATTAGACATTTATATAACTTACAAAGTGATTACTCCAATAAATCTAGTACCCATCGGACACCAAACATAGTTATTGCAATATTATTGACTATATTTCTTATGCTGTACTTTATATCCCCATGACTATTTTGTAACTACCAATTCATACTTCCTAATCCCTTCAACTTTTTCACCCACCCTTCCACACCCCTCTAATCTGGAAACCATCAAAATATTGTCCGTATTTATGACTGTTTCTGTTTTGTTTTTTTGTTGTATAGATTCCACACATAAATAAAATTATATGGCGTTTGTTGTGTTTGTCTCACTTACTCTACTCAGCATAATACCTTCTAGGTACATCCATCTTGTTGCAGATGGCAAGACATTATTCCTTTTTAGGCCGAGTAATAACAACCTTTTCTTTTCCATTCATCCATTGATGGACACTCAGCTTGCTTTCATATCTTGCCTATTGTAAATAAGGCTGTGATGAATATATGGGTGCACATTTCCCTTAGAAGTAGGGTTTTAGGTTTCTTCGGATAAATCCCCAGAACTGGGATTACTGGGTCCTTCTTTGTCTCTTGTAGCTTTTGTTTTAAAGTATATTTGTCTGATATATATAATATTGCTATCCCAGCTTTTTGTTTGTTTGTTTCCATTTTCATGAAATATCTTTTTCTATCCCTTTACTTTCAGTCTGTGTGTGTCTTTCTATCTGAAGTGAGTCTCTTGTGAGCAGCATATGTAAGGGTCTTGTTTCCTCATCCATTCAGCTGCTTTGTGTCTTTGATTGGAGAATTTAATACATTTACATCAAAAGTAATTGTTCTTAAATATGTAGTTATTGTGATATTATTATTCATTTTTTTAATCTTTTTTTTCTTCTTAAAGGAGTCCCTTTAACATTTCTTGTAATACTGGTTTGGTGATGATGAACTCCTTCAGCTTTTTCTTGTCTAGGAAGCTCTTTATCTTTCATTCAATTTTAAAGGATAGCTTTGCTGAGTAGAGTAATCTTGGTTGTAGGTCCTTGATTTTCATTACTCTGAATATTTTATACCAATTGCTTCTTGCCTGCAAAGTTTCCGTTAAGAAATCAGCTGACAGTCTTATGGGAGCTCCCTTGTAGGTAACTAACTGTTTTTCTCTTGTTGCTTTTAAGATTTTTTTGTCATTAACCTTTGGCATTTTAATTTATGATGTGTCTTGGTGTTGGTCTCTTTCGGTTCATCTTGTTTGGGACTTTCTGTGCTCCTGGGCTGGTATGTCTATTTCCTTTGTCAGGTTAGGTAATTTTCAGTCATTATTTTTTTGAAATGGGTTCTCAATTCCTTGCCTTCTCTCCTCCTTCTGGTACCTGTATGATGTGAATGTTGGTATACTTGATGTTTTCCCAGAAGCCCCTTAAATTATCCTTATTTTTCTGGATTCATTTTACTTTTTGATATTTTGATTGGGTGTTTTCTGTTTCCTTATCTTCCAAATTGTTGATTTGAACCTCTGCTTCATCTAACCTGTTGATTCGAACCTCTGCTTCATCTAATGTACCGTTGATTCTCTCTAATATAGTTTTTATTTCAGTTATTGAATTCTTCATTTATAATTTTTTTAATGTATTGTATCTGCATTTTTATATTTCCTATCTCTTTGTTGAAGTTCTCCCTGAGATCATTGAATATCCTTATAACTAGTGTTTGTACTCTGCATCTGGTAGAGTTGTTTGTCTCCATTTTGTTTAATTCTTTTTTGGAGCTTTGTTTTGGTATTTCATTTGGGACATATTTCTTTGTCTCCCCATTTTGGCTGCCTCACTGTGTTTGTTTCTATGTATTAGGTAGGGCTACTATGTTTCCCCATCTTAGTAGAGTAATCTTATGTAGTAAGGGTCCTGTGGGGCCCAGTGGTGCAGTCTCCCTGATCACCTGAGCCAAATGCTGAAGGTGTATCTCTTGTGTGACTTATGTTTGGCCTCCTGTTATAGTTGAGCCTTGATTGCTGTTTGCAACTCAGTGAGAGGTTGTGATCCTCAGGCTGATTGCTTGTGAGTACAGTGTAGGAGTTGTCACATAGGGACTGACCCTATAGAGCAGGATTCACCTTAGCAGGGCTCTGGTGCTTTCCGGGTCTGCCCTTTGGGTGTATCATCTGTGGAGATGGCCTGGTGGTGCTCTGGCAAGTTTTGAAGCTGGCCACAAGGCATGCTGCCCTGGGACTCCTGGGAGGGTCCCACTGCAGGCCAAGTTCAACCAAAGCCTGTGCCCTTCCCAGGGCCGCCTGGCATGAGTCACAAAGTGATCCACTGTTGTATTCCACTAGCACTGGGCTTGGAGGTGCCTGGGAGAAGCTAAGTTGTGAACCAAGGCCAGAATTTTTTGTTAAGCTAGGATATTAGATCCTTTTTCAGCCATATGTGATGCAATTATTTTCATAGTTTTTAAAATATATATTTCAATTTTATGGGCATCATTTACTGTTTTTTATGGCTTCTGCTTTTGCTTCCCTCTCCATGCCAATATGAAATATATTCACTATATGTTTTTAAAACTTTTTTGTTGTTATTCAATATATTAGATATAACTTTTTAATATACCTGAAATTTATTTTGGAATATAGTTTGAAATATGGCTTTAATTGTATTTTGTTCCCAAATAGTGTGTGTTGACTGAATAGTTTTTAATGAATAATACATATTCTTTTTCTACTGATACAATATACCAGTTTTACAGAAAATATAAGTCATCAGAAAGCAGCTCCTATATGCAAGTGCAACTCTTTTGGTTTGCTCTCATCCAGTAATACTATAGAGGGAATGTCTATGTTTCTATCCCAGTGCCATCTATCCTGATGCCCTATAATATTATAGCCTCTAACATCAATCTCATATCCCCACAACACAAAATATCAACAATTTCTTCAACACTTTTTACTCAATGTATCTTAAATCTGTCATCTTCTCATATAACCCACCAACATTTCTTGCTTAGACTACTACAAAAGCCAAGTAACTGATCTTATACCTATAATTGTTTCTCTCTCTCAAAATCTGCATAGCATTTTTATTGCATATATTCTGCAATATATATGTACCTATATATGTGAAAGTTTTCACTTTGGTTTCCACAGTAAACTTTATACTGCTACCTTTTAAAAATATCCCTAATGTTCTTTTTTTTCCTGTTTTTTATTGGTGTCCTACTAAAGGCACTATCGAAGTTAGCTACTATCATCTTATTCTCCCATCCCTCCACTTCACGCAGGATCTAATCTGAAGCAAGAGTAAGTAGTGATAGCTCTCAGAAACCACTAGCAAATATTTCTTCCAGGCTGAGAGTGTCTCTTCCTAAGTTGGAATTTCTGTAAACAGAATTGAAATTAAATAGGCCACAAGTACTAAGGGAAACAGAAAAGGAGTGAAAGGAAATTCCATAGAAACATCCTAAAATGGCAGATCTCAGAAAGCACCTCCTACTAGAATAAAAGGAACTCATTGAAAAGGAAGTTGTATGCCTTCATGTTATCAACCAGAGAGAGTACCAGGGAAACCAGAGTAATTAGAGAAGGCTTGTGAACTAGGTTAGGTTCTGGAATATAAAAGTGGCAGGGCATGGTTACACAGAACACACCATCTTTCCCCGAAAATGAGACCTAGACAGACAATCAGCTCTAATGTGTCTTTTGAAGCAAAAATTAATATAAAACCCAGTCTTATTTTGCTATAAGACGGGGTCTAATAATATAATATAACATAATATAATAAATATAATAAATATAATAAATATAATAAATATAATATAGTATAATATAATATAATATAATATAATATATAATACTGGGTATAATATAATACAATACAATACAATACAATATAATATGATTTAATACCGGGACTTATATTATTTTTTGCTCCAAAACATGCATGAGAGCTGATTGTCTGGCTAGGTCTTATTTTCAGGGATACATGGTATATAACATTTATATATTAAAAATACAATATAACAAATATATATTTAAAATATGTAAATAAATAAATGTACCCATTTAAATTTTTTAAAAGATCTTCATTGTGGTAAAATACACATAACACAAAAGTGACCATCTTAATCATTTTTCAGTGTACAGTTCAGTAGTGTTAAGTACATTCACATTGTTGCATAATCAATCCCCAGAACATTTTTCATCTTGCAAAACTGAAATGGCATACCCATGAAACAAAAAATCCTCATTTCCCACTCTCCACAGCTACAGAGAGGTCATATTTTAAAGAAACTAAGGGGAGATCCCTCAATCAGTAAAACCTGGGCGGCTACTCTGGCCCTTCTCCTGGTTCCAGGAACTTCCTGCTAATAGCTCGTTTTAAAGAATTCAGCTCTTCCAAATATGAATTATATCAAGGTAGAAATACAATATCTGTATGATAAAGCTGTGGACAAGTAGAAAAACTCTGCGTATGAAGAAAACATGCCAGAAGAATATTGCTGCAAGGTAAGAAGAAAATAATAACCTAAATCTAACTTGAATACAAAAAGTGTAATGAAGTAATTGCAGCTATGAAGGCAGACCTAAAACAATAACACAAAATTCAGTGGCAAATATAGCCAGACAGTGGGAACCAATGACCAGAAAACAGGGGGAGGGGAAATGGGAAGTGGCAGAATTCAGGAAAGAAATAGAAATAAATGAAAAAAATATTTCAAGAATAAAGAATATATTACAGGGAAATAAGAGTGAATAGACATTATAGAAACATAACAAGAATGAAATGGGTTAATCATAGAAAGCAAACAAAATGTGGAAAAAACAAGAAAGATTTCAAAAGATTAGAGAGAAATTTTATCCTTAGGTGATAGGTAAAGAGATTTAACATATACTTATTTGAAATTCCTGGAGAAAAAAATCAAAATATGGAACAGAACAAACATTTTAACATATAAATCAAAATCCATTTCTGAATAATAGAGAAATAAAAATTTATATAAAGAAACACTGGCAGAATGCACAGGAACTGAGGAGAGCGGTGACCAATAGGGACAAACTTGGAAGAATGGAGAGGATGGGGACATGGGTGGGAATTAGATATTCCTGCTTATATATCTTCATATAGTTTTGATTTTGACACACTTGAATATATATCACTGATTGAAAATATAAAATTTAAAAATGCCTGTCATATCTTAGGTCCTTTAGATTATAAGCTATTTTTATAGGCTTCATGTTTTCTTATCTTTCTCTTATCTTTTTGTTTTCATATGAGGAAAGTTCTTTCCAAGCCTGGTCTCTCTTAACTGAGTATGTGGTTCGTCCTTGGCTCCTTCATCTACCTTGTGCCTGTTATAATTCACTCACTTATTCACCAAATAATTACTACCTTCCGTGTGGGGGTCATCATCCCAAGCATTGGGTTACATCAGTGAAAACATAAAAAAGACAAATCTCCATGCTCATGGAGTTTATATTCCTGTGCAGATAAAGGAGAAAGAAAATCAATATGTATAAATAAAGTCCATAGTATGTTAGATGATGGTGAGTGTTCTGAGGTATGGAGGTGCTAGCAATGTTTGAAACACTTGCTGGGGAAAAAGATTCCTCTTTTATTTTAACCTGTAAGGCCCCTAGTCAGATTTCTGCTATTTGTAGGTATTTAATTTGGATATTTTAGGCAGAAGGAAGAATTCCTTGTTTTGTTTCTTGAGTTTATTTTGGTAAGAAATACATTTTATTGTAAAAATATTCTTAAGCCTTTTGGGATTTTTTCCTTATTAGAAATGGTGAATTGAAACACTTCCACCACCCAAAACAAACCAAACTGTAATTTCTTAAATCCGTCATCCCTTGGACCTTCTATGTAGATACCTACAAGTAAAGTGCCTTTTGTCGTAAGTGCATTCCTAGGAAAGTTATTTCCAGAATTGTTGCCAAGAAAGTGATTAGAGGGAAGGGTGATGGGGAGGAGGTTATTGGAAAAGCTGTGATTCTACTGGAAAACTGTTCCCACACCCTAGATTGAAGACTTCTTTCTTTCTGAAGGGTAAAGGGAATTGTGTCCAAATTTAGACCTCCTCATATATTTTCTATTCCCGCATTTCCTCTGCAAGGGGATTCTTCCAAGATTTTACTGATTCCATTACTACTGACTTTTGGAAAATGAGTGGATTTTACAAATTATGTTTCCACTGCTTTTGAAATTTTCAACATTAAGAAAAACGGCTTTCAGAACTATTTAGATGGGAAGTTGGGCATGGATGCATTAGTTATTGTCACTTTCAGTCAAGAGAACCTAGAGGCTTCCCTATGTTTTATTTTAAAATTAATGTAATTTTATTCAAAGTGTTTCTTGTACATAATTTAAAACTCAAATAGTTCTTCAAGTCTTATCATGAGAAATGAGAACCCTCTGCTCCATTCTACCAAAATCTGATTGTTATACCCCAGTGGAAACCATTTTAAGTATTTTAGTTTATTTTTGTTTTGTTTTTACCTCTATATTTTTAAGTAGCATGCTCAGATTGCTTTTGTTTGTTTGTTTGTTTATACTTTTATTAAGGGAGACTGAATGCTCCAAAATATAAATCCTTCTAAAACAGACCAGGAACTGAGAAAAATAGGAGAGATTAGCCTTCTGAACTGAAAAGAAAACTCTGTGTCATCTCTCATTAGTAAAAATCATATGATGCCAAAGAGTTTTATTCTTATATACCTCTCCAGTATTAGTTCATCCTCTAATCAAAATCTTGAGGGAGAAGTCAAGATATAATTACATTATACTTCATTCATAAAATGACCTCAAACATAAAAGCCCTCAATGCATCAGTATTATTAATTCCATAATTTAAAATGTATGAATTAATTTAAACTTCCTAAGTGTAATTTGGAAAAACAGGATTCCCATCTAAAATTCTTTCCAAAACCTAGGCTAAAATTTGAAGCATAACTGATTTCTAAGAACATGATTTCAAGAGATTCCAGAATCCCTTCTAAGGAGCAGGAGATTAGATTATTTAAACTTTGAAATGCCAATAGTAACTTTGAATTTTCTTGAGGAACAAAATCCATTTTTATTTAGTCATATTATTGGGAAATAGTTTAAAAAGGAGATGTTATAATGGAAAATATAAGTTCAATTGGAATGTGTTTTCTTTTATTAGTTTCAGGTGCACAAGACAAGGTAATACTTAGACATTCATCATTTATATCCCTCACACTGTGGACCCCCTCAGATTGCTATTTTTTGACTGTTGACTTTTGCACTAAATTATACATAGATTCCTATTGTGAAAGATGAGTATTGAAAAAGATATCTCTTACACTGGATACCCTACTTCAAAGATTTTAGTTAAATTACTTTTTAGTGTTTACATTATTATGATATTGTTAATATTATTTGTAATTGATACATCCATTGTGCATTGTTCTCCTTTGCTTTGTTTTCTTTTACACACCTCTTATTAATTTATCTCCAGATTCTCACCAAAAATAGGAATCGCTTCTTAAAGAGTCCGTACATATCAGGTAATATATCACCTTTATTTATTTAGTTTTTGAGATACTCCTTCTGGGAGTGCCCTCCCTTGCCCCAAATTCAGTCTTTTGCTTATTGGCTTTGCAACACCGTGGTCCAGAGCTGACCCTTCATCATCATTGTGACAGTTTCTTAAGATTCTTTTGTCTGGATCCCATGTATCTTGGATTTCATGTCTCATTCTGGATTTATTCTCTTGATTTGGTAAGGAACATCTCCCAGGAATATAAGAAATTGGTTATTGGAGTAAAATTGTTTGACACTTTGCACATCTGAAAATATCTTTATTCTCACACTGGAGTAATTGTTTGGCTGGGTGTAGAATTCTAGGTTGAAAATCATTTCTCATCAGATTTGTGAAGTCACTCAATTTTGCTAAGTAAATTATTGTCTTTATCTTCCAGAATGCTGTTAAAGTGTCTGATGCTATTTTAAACAACTATTTTAAAATAATTATAGACTCACAGGAAGTTGAAAAAATTGTACAAAGAGTCCCATGTATCCTTTCCCAAGCTTACCCCAATATTGGAATGTTGATCCATCCCAATGGGAACAACTATATAACTGTAGTACAGTACTAAATGATGCTATTTTTATTCCCATTCCTTTGCAAATAACATTTTGTATTTTTTTCTAAAAGTTTTGGACATACAAATTTTCCCTATCAGATAGTCTGAAATTTTACTATAATGTACCTTGGTATAAATTTTTTTCCCTATTCAATGTGCTGTATAGTCAGTGGGTCTTTTCTACTTGGAAATTTTATGTATAATAGTTTCCCATAGTTTTTCTTTCCTCCACTTCCCTTTTATATACCTTTTTCTTTGAATTCCATTTTCTGAATAATGGACTTCTTGAACAATCATCTACTTAAAAAATAGTTTTCCTTCTACCTTCCATTTCTATACTCTTAGGAAAGCTTTCTTCAAATTTATCTTTCCGTCCTTTTAATTTTCATTACTTTTATGGTATTTTAAATTTTCATGAGTCCTTTAAAACTTCATTCTCTTCTTCTTTTAAGAATACGTTCTTTTTAAAAATATTCTCTGAGGGTATTAATTATATTTCCTTTGAAATGTCTTTACTTCCCCATCTCCACTTTGTTTTCCCGGGGTTCCATTTTTATATTAGAGGCTTTTCTTGCATGCATAGGAGAATGGAGTGGATATATAGAACTTGTAGAACTTTACCTTTTTTTTTCCCAATAAAAATTCTGTGAGATCCATTATCATCTCCTCTGCTCCCTCAACTTCAGAGGCAATTGAAGCCTCCAGTTCCTGGCTGACTGGAGATAGTGTCAGGCTTTGTTTCTTGGTTCTGCTAGAGGAACTTAACTTTTTATCTTTTTCTTAGCTGATACACCTGCTCTTCAGTTTCTAAAATTTTGTGATTTTATTTACTGCTTTCATTTCTCATTAGTCCCATTCTTTATTTTCTTATAAGTAAATGGCTTAAACTTTTTAATTACTGCCATTTTGAGAGAGCATGGACGTAAACAAATATATTTAAACTGTGTGATTTATCTGGGAATTTCTGCCATGATGTTTAATAACTAATTATATATATATAGAACACATTTTGATTTTGTATACATTTTTTATTATATCACCTCCTTAAATTTTCTTTGTAAAAATAATTTTAGCCAGTTACCTTGGTTTCCTAGGCAGATGCTGATTTTTCTCTTTTATAAATTTGAAAACAAATTCTTACTTCATTCACTAATGCTTATAAAATTGTTTATACATAATTGTAGCTAATTGTTTTTTGTTATCTCACTTGATACCTTACTTTAAAATTCTTTAATACTAATCATAATTACTAATTACTTTCATATTAATACTTTAAATTACTTTAGCTAATTTCTTAGATTTTCTTAGTATGTGGTAATTTGTCTATTTTAAATTTGGAAATTTTTTCTTGTCTTAATTCATTGGCTATTACTTTCAAAAATATTAAATAAATGTGTGAGCAATCTTCATATTCCTCATCTTAATGACATAGCCAGTAATTTATTTTCTCACATTTACATTTTAGTTATTGTTTTTACATAGATATCCTAGATTTTGTTAATGAAACATTTTTCTATCCTTAGTTTAATCCTGCTTTCCTAACATTGGAGATGATTATTTAATTTCTTAAAATCCCACATTGACATTTAAGTTTTAATCATGTGATGGTTGCTAATTTAGTTAAGATGTATTTAATAGATCCTGTTCTTGATACTATTTGTTTCCCATTTGTTTTTATAGTTAAACTTTCTAAATTGCTTTGTTAAAGTAGATGCTCATTGCTATTTCTGTTATGTGTTTTTTAAAAAATTTAGTAGGGAGTTAAAGTTTTCCAGTAAACCCTGACCTTTCTTCCTTAAACATTGAACTGCTTTCTAGAAATCACCTTATAGTGTCTTTTTTTTTTTTTTTAGCTTTCTTAGCACTGATGTATTTCTTGAATTTTATGATATGAATAGCGTCCTGCCTATTTTCCAGTGCTAGCCCCTTTTACTTTATTTATATAATTCTTTTATTATTTTGGTCAGAATCCTGTAATAATCAAATATAGTTACTTATGTTAAAGTCCCATTTTATGCCAAACTTTAGATATAAAATCTTTTTTTTATTTCATTTATTTCTATAATCTGTCTTACATCTTTTGGAAGAATATAAGTATATACACTTTAAATGAGTTAGAAAATTACATTATCAATTTGAGAAGTAGTCATACTAAACTTAAGAACTGTAATAGTATACTTCACACAAAAAGTGCCAAATGACAGATGATATTCCTCTATTATCAATATTCTGATAAATACATTCAAATTTCCATTGACTTTCTGGACTTCAGGTCAATAAATACACATACAGTTTTTGTACACAGTCTGTAGCTCTGGATAGAAACTAGATAGTTTCTAACTTTATGCTAGTCCTATCTATAATACTATAAATGTGCTATCAGGAAATAATAGAAAATAACTTATATCATTTGATAATATCATTCCTTTCTTGGAAGATTCTTATTAGATTACATATCTGAATACTCTCTTATGCAAAAGGGATTATTTTCCTTGAGAAAAAATTGTGTGTAGCTTAGTGGTTATTTTATTTTATTTTTATAAAGATATGACAGCTGACTTGCTACCACTTTCTTATATTTGGAGCCACCCGCCCAAGGCATGGTGAATAATGGCAGAAAATTAGGTAATTTTGCATTTAATTTTTTTTCTTTTTCCCCTCTAAATTGAAGAGATAGTTACTGACCAGCTATCAATATTTTCTATTATTCTTATTTCGAAATGGGTTATCAGAGAAATATAAAAAAAATATGCATCAGACTTATGTACTCATTTCTGCTCGATGTATCCCTGGTAGATGAACATGCAGATGTTGATCAATCGATGTGCAGGAATTGCAAGCAAATAATAAAAAGACACTCTGTTCTTCATTAGTCATTAAAAAATGTTCATGTTGCTGTGATTGGAACAAGTGGACAACTCTGGAGTCTGAAAATTGTACAACAGAACACATTTTCATGATTCACTGTGCTTTAGCCTGTGAGAAGTTCTGTCTGTAGGTTCTCTTTTTTTTCTCTGTGAATTGCTCAAATGACAAAATAGACAAGACATAGGATAGAAAAAGAAAATAGTCGGAAACTGCTTTGTTTTACATGCACTTTATCTTTCAATAGGGAAATGAAATCTCCAGGCCTCTTTAAATAGAAACATTCATTCTGAAGCACTCATTTTCTTTCCATTCTCTTCTTTCTATTTCTTTTTTCTTTTGCATGTTGTGCTGAATTGTTCATGATATGTGGGATCTATGGCCAGACTGGGACACATACAGGCAGTGAAGAGAGTACACGTCACCTAATATTTCTGAAGAGGCTTTGGAACATCTGGGCACGTAACAGAAGGCATAGGGGAGCCACTGAGCACTAAACATAGTTCTGCATTTAGTGCAATTGTCACGCCACAGAGCAGGGTACTCTGACCACTCCAAATCTCATATTTTCAAAGCTGATGTGCTTTGAGGGTATAATGTGATCAACAACATGTTAAATTAGTATGCTGTGCTCTGAATTAAAGAAGCACATGTCTAGGCAGTCTCAGACTTCCACAAAAATGAAAAACAAATAAAAACATGGAAAAAGCCTAAAACTCATTATAGAGCTGCAAAGTGCAAACAAGCCACATATAGCTGGAAATTATGAAAAGTCTTCTTTTCCTATAATGCAGATAGAATTAAAATTAAGAAAACCTAATCTGGTTTGACATCGTAGCACACTTAGATTTTGCCTTGCTAGTTAAAAGAAGCAGAAAGACAATTTATAACTTTTCTAATATGTCAAAAGACCCAGAAATTCAAGGTCTGAGCCAAACAACAGAAAGTGCTATTCTTTCTCTACCCTTCTACTTTAGTCTGTACAACATATACCATATTTTGCTGTGTATAATACACACCCACGTTTTTGGCCCAAACTTTAAGGGAAAAAAAATTTAATTCAAATTTGTATTTGTTTATATTCAGGTACTTGTTTTTTTGTATTATAAAGGAATTTTAGCATTTATTTTTTAACATTATGGTACATGAAATTTTATGTAACAAATAATTACAAAACACAAGAACAGATATAAAGTACAAGAAATTTTATCTACAGGTAACACATTTACGATATTTACACATCATAGAAGACTCTTCCTCGTTGCAAGTTTGTTCTAAGTTCAACAAAACCAGTTATTGTATTCCAGGGTATTATACTGCATATGGATATTGGTATTGATTTGTAGAGTTACACTTTTACTGCATAAGCATAAATAAAAGAATTAAAAATATTTATATCAACATGGAATTAGTACTACCCATGTATAATGTGCATCCTTATTTTTCCCTTACAAATTTGGGCAAAAATGTGTACATTATACACGGCAAAATACGATATACTTTTTGCCTCTGCTCACCTTCCCTTTCACTACGAATACTGACACAACCATCAAGAGAGAGCGACTTAAAGAAAACAACGAGGTAAGAAATAATCAGAGACATATGGTAGCAGGTTGTGTTCCCAGCAAAATCAATGAAAACAAATCTTTCCTTATATTCACCTTGAGAAACACTTAAACAACAAAAGTAAAGAAAAAATACCATAAGACATCTAAGTAAACAAAACAAAACCAACGAAGTTACCTATAGAGAAATAAAGCTAGTTCCTTTTCTTCCAACAAAAGACAGTAGATAGTTATGGCAGAGAATTTACTGCTCAACAAGTATCTACAAATATGTCCTGCATGTTTTCTGGCCCTCTTATTGTTAGTCATAGGCATGTGATTGGGCTCTGGTGTAAGTGACAAATGTCATTTCTGTGTTGAAATTTTGCAAGCTTGATTTCATCTCCCAAAGGGCCCAGTAGGCACACAAAACCAGCCGGGGGTATCTTCTCAGAGTTGGAATAAACATTCTTGGACACTGAAAAATCCCCACATGGCCTCCCTACAATAGGAAGGTGGGACAAGAGAAACCCCTGGAGCTGTCCCTTACCTCCAGAATAGTAAAATGAAAAGCTATAGTGTTCCTCGATATCCTTTTTATGACTTCTTCACAAGTCAGATTCTAGGTGGGAGGGTGAGAGCAGAAATTTCAATCAAGACCTCTTGAGGCTTAGATATAGAAGTCTTACATCATCACTTTTACTGTTTTCTGTTGGTCAAAGAAAGTTACAAGGCCAGTTCAGATTCAAGGAGTGGAGAAATACATGATACTTTACATAAAGAATGGCAAAGTCCCATTGCCATGAAGTGTCATATAGGCATGTGAGGAATTACTGCATTCATGTTTGCAAAAAATCTACCATCATAGGAATCAGCAAATTGATGAAAAGCATTTCATTTTCAACTGACATGAATAGAAGTGCACCTTCACCACTTTGCCTCAAGGTCATGGTTTTTTAAATATCTTTACTCATGTAGTCTAGCGAGATGTTGATTGTTGGGAAGGGCAGGGTCATGTACTCAGTCTTTTGACCCCCACTCAGCTATGTAAGAAAGGGCCTTGAGCTTGGAACACTTCTTTACCAAGAGATAAGTAGTCTGTACAGCCTATGTCAGGCTTATTGTCTTATGGGGGAATATCTTTTCCCTGTTTCAGACTCAAAGAATGCTCTATTGTCCTTGCTTGAAGTCCACGCATAATGTGGCACCTGGCTAACTGCCCTCTTATATCTGTCCTCTATGGAGGAAGGGATGAGCTTTTTCTACTGTGGCACAGGATGGGTGTAGTAGGCAAATTGCCCTGTATCAGCCACAGGGAGAGACCCACTGGCCCTGGGGGACTGGTGCCCGCTAGAGAGGCTGATCTGCTCTGCCTATTCTCTATGTAAATAAGACATTGTTCCACCCAGTGCTTGACTGCATTGTGTTTTTGGTGACTCTGATATCAAGGTGTGATAGGCACAGTGTTAGCATCTAACTCTGGGATTGGTAACTGATACATGGTGATCTGCTCTAACATTGGTCATTTGGACATTTCAGAACATCCTGCTGTGGAGCACGATATTGATGATATCATGCAGATTGAATCGTTGAGAAATAACAAGTGTACTAGATGTTTTAGTTTGATCCTATGTGCTAGAGTTTGAGAGATATATCCTACTGGGGGTCCTGCCAGTTCAGCAAGTTTTGGGAGTCCAAAGGTTTTAGGCATGTTGTGATATCACTTCCCAAATGGAAGGTAAGATGCTGTGCTTTGCACTGCCTGCCATTAAAAAAGTAGTGTAACACTTGACACACTCCTCTGGAGGCTTTTTGGGAATGATGTTCTGATCCATTCGTTAAGTAGCCCATAATGCTGCATTTATTGAGGGGAAGCAGAGCAAAAGAAGGCTCTACAACAGGTTTCGGCTACTGTAAGCTGCCCTGTCATTCATTAGATTCAATGGCACTCTAAGTATTAATGATAACTAGGGATGCCATATGGAACCTCTGTCAAGCTACACTAAAAGATGCACTACATGGTTCCCTAGGGTTTGGAGGAAAAATCTTCTGCTGTTAACTATCCATTTTGAGAAGCACCTCCCAACTTGCTATTCAGACCTGGTAGAGGCTGAGTGCTAGACCACTGGACAACAAGGCACTATGTAACCTGAGATGTCCACTGTGAATTAGGTATTATCAGACTTATCCCTAGATTGTGCAGGATCAATTATTATGGAATTGAAGTGCTATGATCTAGATTAGACTCATGAAGGTATGGAAGAAAAAAAAACTGCGTGGACAGGTGGCTGAGGCTCGCATGACACCTACTCATGCTGCATTGTCACGATTCTTTCTGCCCACAGCTATGGTTTCATGGAGAGGTTTTTGCAAATAGCTGACATATAAAGAAAAAAAAAACACTTCAGACCTTGTTATAGAGAGCTCTGCAGGAGAAGTGGCACCAGCTGGAAATGATCTTTTGCTATTTTACATGCCCACTCAGAGGTGACCATCTGGTGAAGGGAAAAATCAGGATATATACAAATTTTCACTTTGCCTGGAAAGAGGCATGGCCTGAGGATCTTATTCGTCAATGGCAATTAATGTGTCTTGGCCGTTGGTAAAGAACTTGGAAAGAATAGGATAGAATGATTGATGATGAGGGCGTCTGGAGAAGATGTATGTGCATGGATATCTTGTAATGAGTGCAGAATGGGATGGTATTGTGTCCCATTTGATTTCTCATAAAAACATAGCCACTGCAAAAGAGACTTTCAAAAATCAGTTGAACTAGCAGGTTCATCTTATAAAAGTGGGTTAGCCTCTTTCCCTAGACATTCTATAACTATGTATAAAATGGCTTTGGAAGATTCACATGGATTCAACAATATGGCCTTCCCACATCAAGGCTGATGTGGCTACTGCCCCTGCTGGCTGCCCAAGTTAGCAGTAGCAAAGGCCAATTCTGGGGAGCTGATATGGCTCCATTTCGCAGGGAAACCAGCTAACCTTCTAGTGGGAGAATAATTACATCGCCTGTGTTCCATCATAGAGAAGGCAGTTATTTGTCCTTACTAGAATAGATACTTATTCTGAGTTTGGATTTTCATTCCTTGTAATACTCCTACTACAGACAACCGAGGTCTTAGGGAAACCCCTGTGTATCATGATGAGATTCCATACATTGCTTCTGACCAATGAACTGATTTCACTACAAGAGTTATGTAGCAGTGAATTCTTTATTCCCATCATGGAATGTTTCCAGTAGAAGAAACAACAGTGGTTCCATCAATCTAGTTCAGACCACTACGAGGTACTTGGGAACTTTTAAACCATAGAATCAACAGATAGAGAAGGAACTTAGATGATTGATCACAATTACAAAGGGAGTAATTGGATTGCTTTTAGAAATGGGAGCAGCTGGTATTGTTTTTGCAACCTAGGAGTTAATTGGGACACCTCTTAGTAATTCCATGTCTGATAGTAAATGTCAGTGGAAGGATAGAGCAGTCCACTAAAGGCATGGACACTAAGGACTCGGATACTTTAGGAATTAGGATTTAGATGATTGCACTAGTTAAAAATGCCAACCAGCAGAGACACTGCTGACAGTAGGGGAAACAAAATGGCAGGTGGAAGATGAACCTTATAAATATGGCATTGGAACTAGGCACAGACTCAAGAATTTTAGCAGCTGTATATACATCTTTAAGGCCTACAGTACTCAATGACTGTTCCTCCTTCTCTTCTCACTGCCTTTTTAAAATTTATTTTTATTTATTTATTTATTTATTTATTTATTTATTATTAGTTTCAGGTGCACAAGACAAGGTAATACTTAGATGTTCATCATTTATATCCCTCACACTGTGAACCCCTCCTCCCCCATCTCCCCTTCCACTATCCCTCCAACATCGCACCGAGCCATCACATTATATATATAAAATTATAGTTGGCATTCATTATTGTTCAGCTTCAGGTGTACAGTACATTGATCAAGCATCTACATCTTCCCTGAAGTGGTCTCCCAAATGGGACCTGTGTCCATCAGATACCCTACAAAATCTTTACAACATTATTGATTACGTTCCCCAAATTATTTTTCAAAAATCCTGAGGCCATTTTGTGGTTACCGACTGTTTTCTAATCCCCTCACCTTTCCCCTTATCCCCACCCCCCTGCCCATCTAACAATCACTGCCTTTTTTTGTGTAAGATGTGATGTTGGCACTTCAATTAATTCATAGGTCATGGTCCATGAGGAACCATATCTAGACCTGAGTGGTAAGAACTAATTATCTTGGAAATCCTAAACTTGAATTTGATTCAACTACTGATGGTTCTTAATGTTTCTGTTTTTTGGGAAGAGGATGAGATTATCTATATTTGTACAATGGATAGGTGCTTCATGTTAGGTTGAAACATATAGCTACTAAGTATGAAAACAATGATGAGAATGAATGCTGAGTAACAGAAGGAAGTGGTCAGTAAAAGCTCTAGGCCGCTTGGCCCTCAGATCCATTCCTTGCCCTCTCCTTGCTCTGTCATATATCATACGGGACTAACTCTTGTTAAACCGCCTTGCCAGCTGGCTTCTGCCTGAGATTTAGCCAATGATTGGTCCTTATGGAAGGTTAAAAGAGTGAAGGAAAGTAGCTTCCTCTGCCATAAGCTGCATCTCCTTGGTGGCTTCAGCTGTCTCTGGAGAGGCCTACAATTATTACCTCGGGTGACCTAGGCCAGTGTCATTGCCTCCTATTCCTGTCCCTCCACCCTAGGGACAGTAGTGGCTCCTTGCTTTTGCTAATCTCTGGGTTATTTCACTGCCTTTTAAATGGCTTCTCACCCTGCCCTTCACCTGTGTAGCCAATTCCTTGCCTTAAATTTTTTATGTACGAAGGCAAAACGGTTTCTTTTTTTTTTTTTTTTTTGGTTGGACCCTGACTAATAAACTGGTTACATGTATAAAAATCAAATTGTTATGAATGTTTAAAAAGGGGATAAAAATAACAAAAATCAATCTCAAAATAAAAACAGAACTTATCTAAAAGGAAGATGAAAGAACAATTATCTGTATTTAAAATCCTAGATTAATCTAACACAGAGAAGGTTGGAGGAAAAACTGAGCACATGTGGGCAGACAAGAATTGAACACATTTTAAAGAGGAAGGCAATACGCAAATTACGTTATTTCACTCTTGGCTCTGATTTTAATTACAATACAAGTTTAATGGTGTGTTTCAAAGTCTCAAAGGTAAATAAATAAAGAATGGAAATAAACACACCTTACAGAAACAGAACAGAGGCAAAGAAAATATATTTGAATACAAGAAAATTGGCGACATAAATAACATCAAGGTAGCATTAAAAATGTAAAACGTGTAAAATAATACATCAGATATAAGTAAGACAAGATCAATCACTTATTTAAAAAAAAAAGATAAATGAATTAAGCCAGCATGTGAAAGGAAAATATTTCAGTTTAGGTGAAAAGCAAATATATTTAAGTACACACATATATTTATTAAATAAATTCAAGTAAGAACAAACCAGAAGATATAATAGTGCTATGAGACCAAGATTTTATACAAAAAGCAGTTAGTGGTTCTCGGCACTCACAAGGTAAACGCTAGAACCGTCCTGCTTTTAGTATAGCTCTCCATCCTTAGTACTACCTGGTATTTCCTGGTCTAGAGGTGTTCTGCTTTACTGTCTCCACAGAATAACCCTTCAATCGGTACAGGAGGCCCTGGTGGGGGATAAAAAGATAAAAAAAAGGGAGAAACCAGGGCATTTAGTGGGTGTAGGAGAAGTTGCCTACTAAGTGAAGGAAGAGGATACCAGATCTAACTATTGTTTCCTAAACTGACTTAAACAATCCTCTGTTTTAACTCCATGTTTAGCCTCACTGTCTGGGGGCTCTTCAGTTGCCATTCTTAAGTCTTTTGGGGGTTTTGCAGCATAAATAGTGATGCTTTCCTATTTTCTTCACTGCTCATTTAGATTCAGTTTACAAAAATCACGGTGTTAGTTACCACTGTCTACAGCTTTCCAGTTTCTAAAGTACTGTTGCTCCTCTCCTCTCCGCTGTTCTCCTCTACTGATCCTGTTACCTTTGTGAATTGTACTTTTCCCCCTGCTTTTTATCCCTCCACTCTTGTTTATTTGATATTGTGGGGGGTGAAATTGGGACTGAGACGAATTCAGTAGTAATTCTTGAATTCAATTGGCCATCTTTAATGAGAAAAACCCCATTTGAGTTCTTTCTTTAAGTTGAGTTTGTTTGTTTTGTATATTTTTGACTTTTAGAAACTGTAGATTCTGGATATTAATCCTTTGTCTAGTATATATGAACAGCTATAATTCAGGAGTTATATAATTAAAGAAGTGAAGGATAGAAATCAGTGGACAACTAGCTGTCACTGCTATAGCCTGCTCCCCTTGATTCTCACATTTCCAGGTACACCCTTCTTTCCACACCTAGAACATACTCAAGTCTCCCCAGGGTAGTCAACCCGAAGTCCCATCCACTGATTGTATACAGATCAAAGTACTGCTCCCTGCTGCCCTGTGATTGATGACCCTATTGATGTGTTATCTGCAGCCCTCCTAACACCCAATATACAATGATAAGTTTGAAATAGTTAACTTAAAATGATTTCTTATTTGGAAGAGGGAAGAACCGGAAGAACACAGCAGTCACCATAGCTGTAAGAAATCTTGCTGGGAAGGACAGGTATTCACTCCCTTCTCTGACCATGGAGACATTTCTTCCTTTCAACATTGATTCTGCACCCTGAGCACAACTCCCTAGTCCATTATTTAGTGTGGCCTGTGGATTTGCCCTCTGAGGACAAACATTATTCCATTATCTTTTGTGGCCACATCACAAGTTAGTACTAGAAGTCGAACAGCTTTTACCACCTGTTTCCTGCTGATTTGGTCTGGCTCTAGGGGATTAGTGCAGAGGATGAAACAGCCACATGCTTTTGAGTCAGAAATATGAGGTTTTTTGTAATATAATTGCCCTCTCTGATTTAGTAAGTTTTGGTCTATATGTTCAAAGATGCTCTTTAGAAAAATTATCAAGATTTCCAGCCTACCTTTTATTAAATTGCCTTTTGCCTGACCCATCATTTTCTACTTCAATTTTGTTTTGGCTACCTTGATGCCATCTGGAAACTTGGGCTTCATTGGGAACCCTGAACTCTTTAAATTGATTTTCAATGCTTGATGGCCTCCCATTATCTTGTAGGAAACTCTTAATTTGAGGTTCTGAAGGCTGAGGACTTTTCTCCAACTATGCCTGTTTTTTTTCAGAGCCTCCTCTTATAATTAGCCTGAGTAAGCATTTGTAGACAACAATAAGGAGGCCCTAACACACACCAATGAATTCTGCTAAAATTATAGAACTCTGTGGGCAAATAGTCAACCTTGTAACCCTCTGAAGATGACAATTTATCATAGCACAATAAATATCACTAACTTTGATCATGCAATATCTTTGCCATCACTGCCTACCAATTAATAGGTAATCTAATGTCTTAGGTTTACATTTGGATATTATTCCAATTTGGGGTACCTATTTTCTGTTACTTAGGGCAGAGACTAAGTCACTATAATCAAGGCAGCCTGAAATACAGTGGCTTACACCTTACACCTGTGACGTGAGGGTGGCAGAGCTGAAGAGAGCTGAGTGGCTCACCTCTGAACTACTGCAATTCTGAGTCTTAAGTTTTCAACTTCTCCCAGCCAGTGGAGTACGTAAACATTGAGAGGCTTGATCAGAATGAAGCACACATATCTTCTATTGTCATCTCATTGGCCAGAATTTAGTTGTATGTCCTCATCATGTTTCAGGGAAGACTTTGGAAATTTAGTATCTAGTTGGACATCCATCTATCCAGGAAAACTAAGGAGGATTAAAAATAATTATTATTAAAGAAAGTGAGTATTGATATTTGTGACAATTAGCAGTCTTTGCCAAATGGAGGCTCAGTCATTAGCATATCACTACCGACCTTCTAGGCTTCTCACTCATTCCTCTCTTGGGGAGCAACTTCAGGAATTGATGACTTAGGGATAAAGAAGTGGACATGCACAGTTCTGCCTCTTCCCTTCCCACTTTTGTTACTGCCCTTTCTGTAGATTGTGTATGCTCAATTCCTCGTGGATATGTGATGAGCTTAGTGGTAAAGGACCTGACCCTGCAGGGTTGGCCTGCTGTGTCTAATGATACTGGCGACTGATTTGATGAGTGTCTATTACCAGGATTCACTAGCCAAAGTGTCCATAGCAAAAAGTCATTTTCTCCAATATCAGCTTTGATGTGTCCAATTTGGTGTCCATTTGTCTGACTTTCTATTTCTGCATTGGTTCAGAACACGGAGAAGGGAGATGTTATTTACTTGGCAATTCTCCAAAAAAAAAAAAAAAAAAAAAAGAAAACAAAAAGAGAAGCAAGTTGGTCCATAGAATTAAATTATTATGATGATGATGGTGATTATTATTTTAGTAGCCTATAGTTATCTTTCAATGCTCTCTTGTTTTTGCTTACTTTTTAAAAACTGAATTCTATTTTGTTTTATTGTCATAACTGCCACTCTTGCTTTCTTTATTCTCATGGTATATCCATTTACTTAATTTTTTTCTTTGTTGTATTATTTTAAATAACTCTTCCACAAATTATATAAAATGGATTTCTCTCCTACGTGATCTGTGCTTACTGATTTACCTAAATTATTAATATCATATTTTTATTTACGTTTACCTAATTTTAAAAACTCCTGTCTATTATTTTTTCCTTGGGTTTAAAAACTTATTTTTCTTCCCACCCTAGAGTTTTGCAGGTTTCTACTTTATTCTATAGATTGATCTAAAATGGTTCAACATTTTATCATGTAATGTACATATAGAAAAATGCCCAAATCATATTTTACTACCCAGTAATTTTTTACAAAGGGAGTTACTGCTTACAGCTGTATAATCAGCATATAGATCAAGAAACAGAGTATTACTCCAGAATCTGTCTTCACACCCCATTACATTGGGTCCACCCTCACCCCCAGAATCTAATGACTATTCTGACTCTAACACCTCCATGTCTTTTTTGTGACTCGATAGCTCTTTTTTTTTTTTTATTATACACTGCTTGATTTGTAAAACATTTTTGCTGATCTTTGTGGGTGTATACTTACTTTCATTGTGGTTTTTACTAGCATTTCCTTGATTACATGGATGAGGTTTACATGGATTACATTAAATGAGGTTTAGAATCTATTTCATATGTTCACTAGCCATGGAATTTTGTTTGTTTATGAAATACCTACTTATGACTTTGCCCATTTTTCTGTCAGCCTTTTTTGTTTCCATTTCCCCATTGATTCATTGATATTCTTTATATATTTTGACTACCAATCTTGTCAGTTATATGTGTTAGACATATTTTCTTCTAGTTTGTTATTTTCTTTTTAATTTGTTTATGCTGTCTTTTTGTGGGTGAATTTATCAGTTTCTCCCTATATTATTTCCACTTTACCATGGACTGAATTATGTCTCTTCCTCCTTCCCCAAATTCATATGTTGAAGCCACAGCCCTCAATGTGATGGTATTTGGAGATGGGCCCTAGTGAAGTAAGTAGGTTTCGATGAGGTGGTGAGGATTGGGTCCTCATGATGGGATTAGTGCCTTTATACGAACAGATATCAGAGAGCTTGTTTTTTTTTTCTCTCTCAATGCCCTGTGAGGACACAGCAAGAGAGCAGCCATCTGCAAGCCAAGAAGAGAGCCCTTACAGATCCTTACTATGCCAATCCCCTACTCTTGGACTTCTGGCCTCCAGAACTGTGAAAAAATTAATTTTGGTTGTTTAATCCACCCAGTCTATGGTATTTTGTTATGGGAGCTTAAGCAGACTAATATAACTTCACAAGTTTTGCTAAAGAAAGTCTTCCACATCTTATAGTCATACAGATAATCACCTATATTTTGTTCTAAATATCATGGATTGCTTTCATTTAAATTAAGCTGATAAAATCTAGGTGTTTCAGGCTCCCTAGGATAATGTCTGCAACGTACATTGGAATCACCTGAAAACTCCTAGTACAATCCACAGATTGTAGCTCAAATAAAACGGTCACAAACTTACTACTATAGTGTAACTAAGAGACTGAAGTTTACTGAATCTTGATATGGAATTACATATTGTATACGAGGTAGGAAAATTAAGTTCATGAACTTGCCACTGTACGCTTACATTGGCAGCACTGTACAAACAGCTCAGTAAGGTTTCATAACATTGGTATATGTATCAGTGTCTCACAGCTGTGTTCGTGTTGAAGTGTGGCAGTATCTTACTGAATGGCATTCATTATTGTTGTGTGTTTTTTGTGCCAACACAAGAATGTCTGAGCTTGAATTAGAGCAACGAACAAACATTAAATTTATTGTTAAACTTGGCAAGAGTGGAAGTAAAATCAGGGACATGTTAGTCCAAGTTTATGGGGATAATGCCATGAAGAAAATAGCAGTTTACCAATGGATTACACGTTTTTTTCTGAGGGAAGAGAATGAATCACTGTTGAAGAGAGGTTAGGGCAGCGAGTAACGAGCAGAACTGATGAAAACATTGCAAAAATTCATCGAATTGTGCATCAAAATTGTCGGCTAACTGTGAGAAGTATAACAGACCAAGAAAACATCTGTAAGGAACTTTAATAATGTTCTTCTCTATAAATCTGTTTTTTCTTTTGGGGAAAATATTCAGTATGGTACAAGCCAACTATTATAATTCCTAGGTTGGAGAGAGGTTTGAGGGGTTGTAAAAGAATTTCTTCTTAAAGACTGAAACAAAACACTACATGCTCCCCAAATTCCTTCTTAATCCCAGGTCTATCAACTTATTCCTTACTATGATGTCTTTTATATTCAAGTAGAAATATTTCATGTAAGTCTCTGCCTTTGCTGCATTTTAGGTGTTATTGTTGTTATGCATGTTTTGCCATCTCTGTTAGATTTTATTTGGCACAAAACAACCAGTTCTTTCAAGCTTCTTTTCACAGTGCTTTAAAAACAACAGTTGATAAATAAATGCTTATTGATTAAAACATTTAAGAGGCAATATTCTTTACGTTTATTCCCTTGTAATGTTTTTTAAAATTTTTGTTTCATCTGTAGGCCATTCCTCTACTTTTAGTCACCTGTGGTGCTAAGGAATTTTACTAAGTTTTTCTCATTCTTTTACTTAGAAGTCTCACATGATAAATGATGACATAACAGATGAAGTCATTTTTTATACCCTTTTTGAAACAAGCTGTATTTCTTTATTGTGTTGATAACATTTATTGAGAACATTCTCTGTGCTGTGCACTGATATGGGAGTTGAATATGTAGATGAATTCAGAAAATCAAATAACTAGGAAGGACTGTTTGCAAAATACAGATTTTAAGCAAAATGTTACCTACTAAAGCTTCAATTTCTGTTCTAAGATTACTTTTGCTCAAGAATTGGGATGAAGTGAATGGAATAAAAACATTTTCTTTCTTGAAGAGTTCCCTTGGCAAACTAACGAGTTCTTTCTAATTCTTCTACTTCATAGTTTCTATGATGATTTATTCCTTCTGATTTCCCATCTCCAGTCTGTTTTAATTATAAACTTCACAATCCCTCTAATTGAGGTAAACGATCTTGTTTAATTTTTGTTGCCATTTCTCAAAGGACCTGTCTCTACCAGTGCTCATCTGTGCTTTTCCTAAATAAAATAAACAAACAAAAAAACTATTTGTACTAACTTTAAAAAAGTTAGTAAAAGTTAAAGCAAGAAGAAAACCTGGGTGAAATCTTGAGGAGTAGTGTTCTACTTTACGTTATTCTTTTGTTAGACGTGATGGAATTGGTCATCTGCCATAGATGTAACACAATGTGAAAAAGAACAAAAATAAAAAGTAAAACAAAATCATCCAATATTACGGTTGACAAACTGATAACTCCTTTCATTCCACAGATTGACAAAAGAGTACTCATATAAATTGACAGAACATGGTGAGTCATGGACCAAAAAGTGTCAATTAACTTGTCTGAATTCACACAGAAGATTAAACTGTGCCTACATATAGTCGCTGACTCAAAGATTTTGGGCAGAAATGTCTTTTGGCAACCATTTAAAAGAGGACAAAAACTATTTTCAAAGTTAAGCAAGCATTGTGGGTAGATCCAACTACATGCTTAAAATATTAAAGTCAGTAATCATATTTCCCTTGGCTTTATATGATTTCTGGAACTAGCTGGAGCCTAAGGGAATAGAGAATATTGCTGTGTAAGATGACAGGGACTTTGGAAATGAAACGCAGAAAGGAAGCAAAGAATACCCCTAAGTATTGATAGAGTACTTTTTCTGGTAGTAGTTAATCCAGAAGTTGTTCTCTTCCAACTAAAATCTAAAAAAATATAGACGTATATATTCTCACTCCTGCACAACGTACAGAGCAATTATGGCAAGCAATTTTGTATAGTTTATGTTGATGGAATATCACCATTCCATGCAGATAGGTGATGTATAGGTTATGAAATGGTTAGAACTTTCAAACTACAGTTTAATTAAACTATTCTTTTTGAAGTCTGAACTTTGAGGAAATAGAACATCATTTCTGGCATGACAGTGATCATTGTTCCAGGTTGGTGTGTAATGTTGACCAGATAAAAGCACAAAGGACAACAGTGGTGAAAAAAGAGATGACAAAATAAGTGGCTCCAGTTTAGAGGGAGGGTCTATCGTCTCATCATACTTAATTCTCATAATAATCTTTGAAATAAAATCCTCATAAAAATCGCAATAGAAATCTTTGAAATAGTTATTATTATGCCCATTTTCCTCATCAGGAAAATGAGGTGCAAAGATATCAAAATAGTTATCAAAACATAAGGACTATCAACATTTTCTTTTTCACAACTGAATCCCACTGGCTACTTCTAGTTAAGCATTTCATAATTTTTCTAGTGAGGGGAGACTATATATACCAACAAAACTGTTCTGTAATGACAACCATGCACAATTTGTGGTGCATCTTTGCATGTATACAGATACGTGGCTGTGTTGAGGATTTCTGTTTGCAAGTATCTAACTGACTGTAACTAACTTAAGAGAACCAATGAATGTATAGACCGGATGGTAGGGCTTGTTTGGAATGAGTGTACAAAGTGGAGAAACCAGCAGAGGAATTAGGCTGCTCTGGAGACTTCAGCCTCACAGGCTTAGGTGTTTCTCATTAGACGTTCAGTTACTTGTATTTCTATTCAAAGTTTTCATATTCCCTAGTGAGAAATTCTTAATGGCTTCAGCTATTTTATGTGAAGTTCAAGCAGGTTATAAGATATGTAAGAGGTGGTTTTAGCAACACTGATATGGTAACTGAGGGGGTAATTGTTACTTCTAAATGTGATACTGTGTTTTCCTGAAAATAAGACCAGGTCTTTTATTAATTTTTGCTCTAAAAGACACATTAGGGCTTATGTTCAGGGGATGTCATCCTGAGAAAATCATGCTAGGGCTTATTTTCTGGTTTGGTCTTATTTTCGGGGAAACACGGTATGTATGACTATATATATATGTAGTATATATGTATGACTATATATATATGTACATATATATATATATATGTACATATATATATAGTCATACATACCGTGTTTCCCCGAAAATAAGACCAAGCCAGAATACATATATATACATATATATATGTAAATATGTATACATGTATGTTTATGTATAAATGTGTATGTATATACATTTATGTACACAAGCATATGTTATATTTGTATTTGACTTTGGATACAATTATAATGAATAGGTCTGATTATTTTGGCTCAAGTTTTTTGTTCTTTGGTCTTTTTGAAAATCTAGAACTTACTTCTTTAGATATTATTTAGAAAATATGTATGACTTAGATGGGCTAAAAGTAATATTTTGCAGCAAAAACTTTTCTACTCAGAGTGAGAAATCTAGTTCCTAGAACTTGAACTTGAATCTTAAACCTGAACAAGACCTAATGTTTTTAAGGGTTTTATACTTAACACTTAAGCATACATAGTACTAGACAGACGATTAATTTCCTTCACATCTGTTCATCAGTTTTTTCTCATGAACTCAGCATAGGAGTTTAGCCCAAGAGAAAACACAGAAGCAGTACTAATGTTTCTAACTTAATGAGGCTAGACTTTTTAGTAAAGTATTTTGGGGCATATTAACAACCATTGAAGACTTTGCTATATGTTTCACTTTGAAAGTATTTTATAGTTATACCATAGACATAAATGTAGTTGCTTCTTCAGATCTATCATTTATGTGCCTCTTCAAATCTCTAGGAACAGCTTGTCACAGCTTCTAGAAAGGAAGAATGTAGCACAATTGACATTGAGAAGACCAATTTGGCTTCACACCAATTTCCCCATCTTCTATTATTCTGGTTGCTTCTTCTTGTACCTTCTTGTAGAACCGATAGGTGCAAAACCCCCAAAAATCTGTGTTTATAGTAAATACCATGAGTTTTCTTCAAACACAAAATTATTTTAAGACAACAAGAAAGGAGTGGAAATGAATTAGTGTTTATTAACTATTTTGGGGTTTAGAGGAGAGATGAAATCCTGTGGAGGGAATATTTTCTTTCATCATGTGCAAGGGTACGTGGCTTTTCTCATCTGAGCTCTGAGAAGAGAAGTAATTAGTGCAGTCAGTCCTCTATCTATGGGCTCCTCAATCACAAATTCAACCAACTGCAGATTGAAAATATTTGAAAAAAATTTACGTTGTTGATGAGGTATTCTGTAATTACACCTGTGATGTTTGCATCTGTACTGAACATGTACAGATGTTTTTTCCTTGATATTATTCCCTGAACAATACAGTGTAACATCTATTTACAGAGCATTTACATTGCATTAGGGATTATAATCTGGAGATGATTTAAAGTATATGGGAGATTGTGCACAGGTTATATGCAACTACACAATTTTATATGAAGGAGTTGAGTTTCCAAGGAGTTTGGTATCTGTAGGGGGTTCTGAAACCAATCTCTGTTGTCCATTTCTCTTCATTTACATATTCTATGCTGGTTATCAAAGCAACCCTCAAAAGGAAGCAAGAATATGATGTATCAATGCCATGTTAAGGACCTGAAAACAGAAGTCTGTGCCCCAGAAATACTCATCCATGATACCAAGCAAATGCATAGAACTTGAAGCCTGTAGGCAGCATTTTCCTGGATAAACCTCCTGCTGCTTTTTTCTACTTGCAATTCTGGAATACTACGGCAAGAAGCAAGATGTCAATCATAGCGTTGCAGCCTTTTGAGATACCATGTCCCTTGAGGCTCTTCTTTACTTTCTAGCAAGTATTTCTAAAGTTGCTATATTTTTTATGAAAGTTGCTGTATTTTCTGGTGGCTTCTGAGTTAATTACTAGGAAAAAAATAATTACTAGTCAAGGGAAACTTTATCACAGTTGACTTCTGAGAGATCTGTGGGCTGTACGTGTCTGCGTATGGGGGATAAGAGAGGAGGTGGGTAACTCCCTTAGCCAAGTTTTACAGTTGTCATCTGTGGGAGTTTCCAGGATCTTAAAAGGCAGTGAAAGCATCCTATGTGTAAACTGTATTTTAAGTAGGTGAAGACTTAAATCATCCATGAAGGGAAATGCAAGAAAATATCCATATTCTATCACAGTTGAAATTGCAAAATATCCAGAAGCCCAGGAACTTTCCACTTGATACACTCATGCCAAGAATACTGGCCTTGGAGTATATCTTTCATCTCCATATACTATCCCAAGTAGGAGTGTTGTTCTTGCAAATGGCTCCGCATGCTGCCTTACCAAAGAGGTAGCAGACAGTGTCTCTAATATGTACAGTCCTTTTGTTCTTCCAGATGGATATCATTTTTTTTTATCTAAGTCCCAAATATAAGAATAGTATATTTATGGTGAATTCTTATATAATCTGGCTTTTTACCTGCCAAGGGGTGGGGGTACGAATACTTCCACTCTCAGAAAAACATCTCCATGTAAATGTACTCTATCCACTGGTTCTCTCTAAGAAGACCTGAAGAAGAAAAAGGAATCTCTGAATCCACAATAACATAGTTACTCTAACACAGGAAAGAAATCAGATAAGTAAAAGCAAAACAAATGTAGCTGCTATAAAGACACCAGTAGTATAAATGAGTCATGAAGAGTTCAAACCTGAGTATTCAGCAATGTCTGGGCTGCCACTTACCAGATGGCTGTGCAATGCTAGACAATTCAGCCTCTCTAAATCTTAGTTTCCCTATTTGTACAGATATCACGATTGCATAGGTATTGGGAGGATAAAATAAATAAAGCAAATAGCACCGTGTCTAGCATACAATAATGTTAGCTAGATTATAATTGTTGTTGTTACCAGCATGACTCTATTAACATTAGGAGATTGAATCTAATGGCCGAATATATTGGCCAACATTATTTTATCCCCACACATGGGTTTCGTGAGCACTGTACAAGCATGACAGTCTCTAAGTGATTTATCTAGCCAGTCACCATTGATTCCATTCCGGTGTGTGTGTTCTTATTTGGAGCATGTAATTAGAATGCTTTATAAATTAGCTTGTGACTCTATTGATTTCTGTTCTTAAAAGCATGGGTCATTGTGTAGAGGCACAAAGTCTGTATGAAACATTGAACTGTTACTGCATACTGGTTTTTTTTTAAATTTAAAACTTTTTAGCTATTTATTTCATATCATGTTAGCCTTTTGTTAAGACTTAGCTCATTGAATATCACAACTTCCTGTGAAATAAACAGGACAAATTGCTATCGCTGTAGGAAAAATCAGTGTAGTGGTGGTGGGTAAATGTATTTGTCCATGAAATAAGAATTGGAAAAATAATTTGTCATAGTTCTTAAGGCCCCCGACTAGGTTTAATTTTCCATGCAATAAAATAATGATCACCCAGTTTCTAGTTCCAGGATCTCTTTCTGCTTTCTAGTTAGATTCAGTGGAGGAGCTTTCACCAAACTTTCAGCTTCTCTTTCTCATATCTTGGCACTAAGTCCCAGGAATTAGACTTTTTGTTCTTGTTACTCTATTGAGGCATTGCTCCTTGAACCTTCCCTAACCTTTGGCCTGGTAAATTACTCAAAACTACAGGATGGAGTTGGAAAAGGAATGGCAAGAAAAGACGTGAACTGACCAGGAATACTGGAGAAAAGATATTCACAAGTCAGGATGATAAGAGAGAAAGGATGGGTATTGATGCCATGCACTTAATTATAATAACATGATTCAAAATTCAGAAGCTACAAAAAAAACATAGCAAAAATGTTGTATCCTATTCTCTGTTTAGCTACCTAGTTGTTTTTTTTTCCACAGAAGCAAACAACATAATCAGTTCCTTACATACTTACATATTCTTCTACGTCTGTATTCACAAATGGTATGTGAATTCACATATGTGTCTGCACCACACCTTGCTTCTTTGATTTAAAACATATAACGTGGAGATTATGTCATATTAATACCTAACCCCCACACTTCTCTGTACAGCTCCAATAATATCTACTTAATCAGTCTCTGCTTATTGATATTCAACTTGTGTCATTACTAGCAACTCTGTGAACAACCTTGAACTCATCTCTGTACACTTGTGCACACAACCATCTCAGTGTTCAGTGCTGAAAACAAACTTTTCTGTTTTAGGAAGGCAGTGTTTTAAACCAGCTAGATCTATACTCACAGATCGCTAGAAGGTTGTTAGTATAGCTGGAACAGTGGGCCGTAAGGATGAATCCCGAGTAATATCTCAGAATTGATGGGCCACAGGAACTCTTCTGCAACCTCTGTGACCACTCCTTCAATATTGAGGTCAAAAACTTATAGCTATGATTCAGGGGTCAAAAAGACAAAATCGAGAAAAAGTTGCCTCCCTTGAAACTGTCTTTTTATAAAACCATTGAAAGAGACAGAAAGATGACGACTTCATATGAACTTCTGCCTTCTAAATGTTACTTGATTACATAGAACTGATGTAAACTAATTTGCTTGTAGAACCCTGTTTCCATAGGAGTCTGGGAAATAAGGATATTTGGTTTTTCTCAACTCTGCAGCAGTGTAAGAAGGCACTCTAGAAAAAGGAAGTAATCAAGGTTGTATGAGTCAATCCAACAGAGAATACAATTGTCACTTTAATTGATGATATTGTTCCTAAGAATTTTTTTTTTTAATTTCTTACAGAGACACTGAAGATAAAAATCCCCATTAATGTGGCTAATTGAAATGAATAATTTTTATCAACAGATCATATTTGACTACCTTGGATCAAAGCAATACTTACATTACCCCCCACCCCCCAACTTCCCAACATACTTTCTTTAGCCAGAAAAGATGGTCCCAGAGAAGCAGAAAGAGTTTCCTCCAGAGCTAATAACTAGGGGAGCTTACCCATGCACATGTAGTTCAAGCCATGGTGATTCACACAGGAAAGGAAGGCAGCAGTGGGGTTCAAGTATATCAAAGCCACATGCCCCAGGTTAGGGACAAACAGTGGAGAAAACAGGAGAAAGCAATACCAAAAGGTTAGCTTAGCTAGCCGCTTGATAAAATGTTTCATTGTTGGAAGTAATAATGTTAATGGGATTTTCTCATTAAAGTTGTTAGAAATTCAGATGCAGTGTATCATGGGCAGAAATTAAGAGGCAGGGTAAGCAAAAGTGTATTATAAACAGTTGTTTAGAATATAAGGTAATGGCCCATGATATTAATAAGCAATCAAAATGTAGAAATAACACATAGAGGCTGCTGTTATGCCTTTGTAGGCACTAAGAATTGCATGATTGTGTTGATACTGAACTAGTGTGGTTAAGATAGGAGCATATATTTACTCACTATTTGCACATAGAAGACAATTAGCACCGAAGGAAGAACTCCCAGAAAGAATATATGTTAAACTCTCTTCTTAGAGGAGACTTAACTATCAATAACTGTGCTATGACTTAATGAAGAACCAACATTCCTTAGACTGTAAAGAACTGGTCACTTTTTTTTCTGAGGATTTCTCGGAGGGATAAGAAATAACACCTGGACTAGGTTTTATCTAAAAGTGGAAACTCCATTCTTTGATTTGCTCAGGCCAACATACTTAGAATAATTTTTGACTTAGAATTTGCTTGCTTTAAAAAGTAAAACAAAAACAAAATTAATTTTGGTAAAATACACAGATCATAAAATCTATAGTCTTAGCCATTTTTAAGTGTATACAGTTCAATAATGTTAAGTTTATTCACACAGTTGTGCAGTCTCCGAAACTCTTTTCATCTTGCAAAACTGAAATTCTGTGTCCTTGAGGAAACAATTCCGTTTCCCCCCTCAGGCACAGCAACAACCGTTCTGTCTTTTTGTCTCTGCAAATTTGACAACTGTAGATACCCCAGATAATTGGAATTATAAAATGTTCGTCTTTCTGTGACGGGCTTATTTCACTTAGCATAAGGTTCATTTATGTTGCAGTACATGCTAGAATTATCTTCCTTCCTAAGACTGCTTGTTTGCTTCCTTTTGAGCTTATTTTTCTCTTTCCAAATTTACATCCAATTAGTTTGACATCCTTTGACTCTACCTTGAAAATTAAGGCAGAGCCTAGCTACTTCTTACTCTTGCCAACGCTACCAAGGTGGTCCCAGCCACCATCACTTTTCAGCTGAATTTCTGCGATTGTTCTGCTTGTTCCCTTATTCCCTATCATCTCTTTTCAACCCAGCATTCACAGCAATCTTTTAAAAATCTGGTCAGAATTTTGGGCTCAGAATTTTGCAATGTCTCCTCATTTTGCTTGGAGAAGAAAGCCAAATCCATGCCTCCACAGACAAGAAGAAACCTGCTGGCTCAGCAGCACCAGCCTGGCCTCCCTTCTCCTCTCCCTGCCCCAGCCACCCTTCCACCCACATCACACTCGCTTCCTTGAACTGGCATGCAAGTTCTAACAACAATGCCCTGTACTGGCGTTTTTTTGTGTTTTTTTTTTGCCAGATATCTTTGTGTGCTAACTCTATTATATTTCCTTTAAGCATTTTGTCAAATGAGAGGTTAAAAATATCCTAACCTGATCATTTTATTGAAAGTACAGCCTACCCTACCACACACACTCCCCTATGTCCTTCACCATTTCTTTCCCCCAACAATTATCAACTTCCAAATTGATATATAATATACTCATTTGTTGTTTTAATAGTTTGTCTGTCTCTCCCTGCTAGATACGTACCTTATTCTGTTTTGTTCGTTGATATATCCCAAACATTGAGAGCCATACCTGGAACAGAGTGGGTGTTCAATAAATGAATGAATGTTTTTTACATGAGAGATCACCTCTTCACACTGAAAGCAGGTTGGGCAGCTGCTCTAATAGTTCCTATAGGGCTGTAACAGTATGTAAGTAAAGAGGGAAACAACCCGAGACCCTATTTGTTGTCTCCTCTTTCCCCCCATTCTCACACCACCAGGACTTATTTTTCAGAGTTCACTAGAAAGGAATGTGGTGCAAGCTAGGGGTTTGGAGTCTAATACTCTCCAAATTCAAACTCCATTATCTACTGACTGAGTGACCTGGGGGAAGTTAGTCTTTTAACACCTCAGTTTCTTTATCTTATGAAATGGGGATACTATTAATTGGATATTCCTCATAGGTTATGAGCATTAAGTGAGATAATGCATGAAAAATATTGAGCACTTGAAAAATTACTTGTAGGTTAGAATAATTATAAAGCACTTAAATACAAGGCATTTAGGATGTTATGCATTCCTCTATAATCATGTTTTTGATTTTAATTTGCTTAATAAAATAGATAGTATAAAGATAAATTTCATACAAGCTCAGATCTGATTTATCAAGAACTCTGAAATACTACTATATGAATTGTTTTACCATATTGTGAATTCTCAGAAGTTGAATCTGTATTCAAGTGAAAGTATACAACATAATATATAAGTAAATGTAGGAGAATTTTGGTTGTCCATTTAGCTTTTCCATGGCACTGATAAGCAAGATATGACACACTACACCTCTAACTCAATGGTATTTTTTTCCAAAATAAAAAGTTATGAATAATGAGTTTTTCATAGGTTCACCTTTCAAACAATGCTTTATTATTTGACTTTTTATTTATTTTTTATTCTTAACAAAGCTTTTCTCTTAGCTAGGCCATCTGAACTATTCCTGCTTAATTTTTAAAATTTGCCATTTCCAATTAGCTTCAATTTGTCAGTTATACATCTGAATTAAGTACTTGTACTAGATTTTAATCACTGTTGGGAACAAATATTTGCATAATTGATTAGTAACTCTTGACAGTGTGGTAATTTCTTCAAAAACATCCTTTCATTAAAGGTGGAGTTTTTAACCAATTGGAAACTACCCTTTTTGATATATAAATCTGGCTTCATCTTTGAACCCATTACCTTAATGTTCAGTGCCCTTTCCTATTTTGAAAACTCATTTTGTGCGGGAACTTGAAATGATCAGAGATATTACCAAGAAAATGACCAATAAGCCGTAAAAGCTGCTCATCTTTTGCAAGTAACAACTTTCTTGTTACGGGGAATGTTTTGTTTTTTAGATTACTTTGGAAGAGAGTATGAATGTATATGTAACGGTTCCCTGAGTGTAAGAACTTACTGTCTTGTCCATAATTTATTTAGTGTCTACACTAGCTGTTAAGTAACTGTGAAATTAAGGACATTGTGTTTAAAAATGTAGTGCAGATATCTGAGCTTCAATGGAACCAGATAAGAGACCTGAGAAGTGTGCCCGGGAGCAAAGGCTTTATTCCACTCTCCCTGCTGGCATGAGAAAGCAGTCCACTTGTGAGTAGTCCATTTTGACCTGGAGCTGTAACTTCACCAGCATGTGGAGTAGGCGCGGAGAAATACCTACGAAAAGCCTTCTGCAGACAGGCTTTCCCACACGGGATCCACTCAATCTCCCTACGAAGACTGAATGACTTAAACCTAAACGAAGAATATGTCTAAGGAGGGTGATTCCAACCTGAATTTGAACTTTTCATCATTCTCTATTTAACCTGCAGAGGATTTTGAAACGGTTACAGATCTTTGTCAAACCCTTCAATATAAAATATATTTCTAAACTTGTAGAGTGACCCTCAATGATCTTCTGTTGACTAGAAAGAAAGGCCTGTCTCAATCTTTGAAGGCTTCAGAAAATCACTGAAACAGGTGTCAGGTACACTTTAGAATATGTTTACTTTTCACCTCTGCCCATAAGTGGCACGATAGCGCAGCCTACTTTCCTTTGGTTTTCAGTGGGATTAAAAGCTCTCCTTGAATGTTTCAAAACCTTGTAAGAAGGTGCTTTAGAGAATCTAGTAAGATATATAAGACTATAGCAAAGCTTAGTTACTTGTCCTTTATAAACACTTTAAAATCTTTGGACCCAAGGAGCAATCCCTAGAAAACATTTTTAGCTACTAAAATAGAGTATGTGTTCATATGTGGATTTTCTTTATTTCTATTTTCCTTTGTAACTACTCTTTGGGGTAAATAAGGGAAAAGCAAAAGATAAATGTGAGATGTTCCCTTCCTAGAAAGCAAGTGTTGAGAATGGGAACAGTTTTTCGAAATGAATAAGGTGAGGAGGGAACAGCAAGCTTTTGAGTCATTTAAGCCCTAAGCTAATGATAGTTGTCACGGCTAACTGGGAACTTACAGGGCCAGTGCAAACAGGATGTGACTCGAGGTTTTGTTAGGTGTTACTAGGTGGTAAAAACTCAACTCATGATGTCTCCCCCAAAAGGACATGAAAGGGTTCCATCCCAGTGAAGGTTCACAGTGCTACATGGGAATCAGGAGTGCACCCTCAGTTGTTACCCCAATCAGAAGTTTTTCTTCCTCACCAAATAGGTGGAATATAATCCCTTCCCCCACTGTACTGACATTAGAATACATGGCAGAAAAAAACATAGGAAATAGAATTATCAGTTCACAGTGGGGAGAGCGATACAAAAGCACAACACTATTATAGAAACCAAGAGGAAAAAAAACATTTCCTGGCATAGGTGGCAAGTTTGCTTGGAAGAAGTTAGGAACAAAGACTTTAAAATCAGTCAGACTTGCATTTGCATTCCAACTTGTGGATTTTGGCAGGAACCCTAAGTCTCTATTTCCTAACCTATAAACCGGAAGTAATACAAAGCCAATAAACTAACTCAGATAGTTGTTAGAGTTAAGTATGGTAATACAGGTAGGAGAGCCTAATGTGATGACAGGCATCTACTGCTCAAAAGTTTAAGGCTGCTCTCATTTGCACCAGCTAATCATTGATAAAGGCTGCAGTTAAAATAAATTTTGAGGAAGCCCATGTGTGGTAGCTAAAAGCAAAAGGCTTTGCAACATTAAAGTATGAACCAAGAAGAGAAAATAAATGTGTAGCAAACAAGAGTGCCATCAGATTTAGCAAGAAAAACAGCTTGGACTCAACTAGAGACAGGATTAAAGGTTTTCACAATTTTCCTAAAAATGAATATAAGAGCTGTCCTTACTTCGTTGTCTAGATATATAACAAAATTAACTGCATTGTAACCTACAGATGGTTCTTCTTCTAAAGTAGGTGTTACATACTTTCAGCTCTTACTTTTCATCTGTCTTGAATTAACAAATGTTTCCAAGTCTGGTAGATCTTTTCTCCTTGTTTTCTGTATAGTAGTAGCTGCCGTCTAGACTTTGGTACCCAGAGAGAGGAAGAGCAAAAAAGTAACACTCTTACAGGAATTTTAACAGACTTTATTCTATCTATCTGAGTTAGTTTTATACACACATTTAAATGTATTGATGTTGAAATGCTCTGTTCTTATACATGGCTAAATGTGTTATTTCAGACTTCTGATGAATTTTCATTTAGTAGTATGGGTCTCCAGGAACCAAAAGGGAAAAAAATCCTCTCTATTCAGCTTGCATCATATTTCTGACCAGAGGAGTTGGAGAAAGAAATGTTAGATTTGTTTCTGTTCCATCGCTTACATTTTGGCTAGGGAGCCCCTTGTAAGGAAGGTGGTGTTCTTGGATCAGTCACGTTTGGTTGGAAGAGCAGAAGCCAATGTAGATATATTTAGTGGAAAGGAAACTAATATAAAGAATTTGAGGCCTAGATAACTATTGGAAGAGCTGCAAAAGCAAAGGTTAGAAAGGCCTAATTCAGGAAATCTGAAAGTATAGGATTTCATGGAAGCCACCAACAATGATTCTAGTTCCCAGAAAAGTTGAAATAGGAGCACAAAGGAATGTCCATAATACAAGTGAGCCAGACCTCATCTAGTTTCTTCCTCAGATCTTGTCTTCAGCTCCGCTTCCCTGCTTTGTGTCTCAGGAGGCTCACTTAAATGGACTACTCTGGTGGTCTTTTTTGTCTTCTAATTTCCAGTTGGCTTTGGCCAATGAGGAATACCCACAGGAGATCAGGGGTGGAGAGAAGGGTGAGGTTAGGGTAATTATGATATAGGTGAGGTTGGATCTGCTAGCAGTTTCTGAGTGTGCGCTGGGATCGTGTCTCATGAAGCCGAAGAATGGAAACACAGACGAGGGAGAGGCAAAAAGTTTTTAAAAGAGGATAGTTTATTATAGGTAGGAGAAGAGGTTGCAGCTCCCGAGTGGGAGGCGGTCCCGAATGTGGGTGCTCCATGACTGAGGCAAAAGCTCTTACTTTTACACCTTCCCTGCCTGCTTGGAGAAGGGGAGCTGTTTGAAGAAGGGAACTTGTTTGAAGAAGGGAACTGGCGCCTTCTAATGATATTCATCTACCAGGTTTGTTCTGCTTGCCCATCCTAAAGGAATTAGCAAAGTAACCCACTCTTATCTAACAGATCAGCTCCGTTTGTCAGGCCAAAAGGAATTTTATGATTAATCTCAAGGGCTTGTTACATTATGTCCTGGAGTGAAGTAGTGATTTCAAAACCTGAAGTTTTAGGATATGGCTGTCTTTTGTTTATGCCACTAGGGACCTCCCTGTCTACCTAGGAACATGCTAACTCTCCTGTGTCAATTATTCTTCTGCCTCCCTTCCTTTAAATTACTTCAGGAAGTCTATGTCCCTTGACTGCAGGTGCTTTCAAGTTAGTTTTTCTTCCCAACATACTCCTTCCAGGTTTTGGTAACTGTTCCTTCCTCTCATCCCTTTAGGTTGAGGATGATAATAGCTCTTGCTAACCCTAAGATCCTGTACTATCACCCTATGGTTCCATTACATCCTGCAACATCTTTGCAAATACTCCTTTTGTAAATAAACATTCCGTGAGTTATTCTAATGTGAGTGTGCCAGCTGCTTCCTGTTGGAAACTTGACTGATATGATAATTTATATTGCAAGTGAAACCAAGTGCACCTGAAAGATGAGTGTCTGGAATTGGGTGATTTATATGTAAAGTTGCTCACAACCTCTGAGCCAGGATGAAAGGGACACGGGTAATCTATGGCTTATTGTAGAATCTCTCTTTCTCATCTTGTCCTGCTTGATAGCATGAAAATAAGTTATAGGTAAGGGGCAAGACATGGATGGACTGGTTGAGGAATTTCGTTTTTTTGTAAGCAATAGTGATTATCAGGAGTGTGGAACCACCAGTTTTTCTCTTGGGGGCTCGGAAAGCATAAACAGAAATTAAGAGCCATAAACATGTAATTAAGGCACAGATTGAAAGGCTCCAGGGCAGCTTTGAAGGCCTTCGTCTTGCTTTCCTCAGCATGACTATTTGGAAGTGTGGGTGTGAGGACTGCAGCATTGCAGCCCAATTAAATGTTCCGTCTCACTAGAGTTCTCATTCTGAAGCAGGGATGCTGGGGGAAAGAAGTGGGACCTTGAGGTCTGGGTTGAGGACATTTTAAAAATATGGGCAGAGGCTGATATCTTCCATCTCCAACTTGCCCTGCAATTCCCTTGCTTGTGGTCCTCTCTCTGTTTGTCCTCCCCTGAATTAAAGCTTTCTGTTATTACACCGCAGGCAGTTGCCTGAGGAGCTAATACTGATTCTTCTCCAGGTACATGCTGACATGAGTACTTCTCACTGCCTTTGATTTGCCTTAATGATTATATGCCAACAAAGCCCTAACAAGGAAAAAGTAGCAACAACTGTTTAATATAATATTTAGAAATATTTGATAACATTGAAATAAAATTAAGATAAAAATGTTTTTTAAAAAAAACTACTAAAATGTCTTTTATGCCTACACTCTCTGTGACAGGTTTCCCAAAATGGCCATTAGGTCAGACAAATGTCTCCTCCTTCACCCTATAAAAGAAATGACCATAGGAACAATTAGGTTTGTCTAAAAATCCTATAAGTTTTAGTTAATTCAAAACAATTATGAAGGCTTTTATCTACCAAAGTTAATATATATTTTAAAAAACCTGAAAAATTAAGGAAGTTCGTCTTCTTAGTAAATATGTGAATATAAATGATCTGAATATTTTTCAAATTTAAAAACAAAAGCAAAGACATATTCTTGTTTCACTTTGAAGATGGGTGTAGTATCTGTCACCCAAGCCATTTGTTTCCAGGATTCTAGATTCAACAACAACATGTAAATCAAAAGAGGCCTTTGGTTTATTTCAGGTTTTCTTTAGATTCAATAGCCAACACGTATCTCATTGACCACAAGTGAGACAGAAATAGAAAAATTTGTGAAAATTTCAGTTGATTTAGTTTTCAAGTGCCCACTAAGCTTAATGGTTCCCCATGCTGTACATACTCCTCTAGTAACAAAGTAGCCTTAGCACTTTTCCGCCAGATGTCAAACTATGAAATGGTGTTGCTTTCTCCATTCACACGTAGCTGGCTGTTCACCACCGCCATGCTCTGATCCAGCCACCTCTTTTCTTCACTGGAAGAACGAGAATCCCATGATTATTCCCTAAGAGAACTAGCCATGCCCTGAACTTACCTCCACGTGCACTGAGATGCACGTGGATAATTGTGACTTACTTATGTTTATGGATGCTTTATTCTTAAAAAGGAAAAAAAAATATTAAAAACTTCCAAGTTGCTTATTCTATTACACGAATTTATCCTTATAAGCTTCTCACAGAATTAAATCAATTCAGATGGCTAAATGAATTGTTATTGCTCAGAGAAAAGGTAAAAGATTAAATATTTATACTGACAGGAGATATGTAATTTTGGGTTAGTCCATGATTTTGAAATGCTTGGATTTTAGAGATTTCCTGACCACTATAGGAACCCCTAGAAAATGGATGGCAAGTTAAAGAAACTGGAGCTTTTTTGCTATTCCCTAACGAGGTTGCCATGATAAAAAGTAAAAAAAAAAAAAAAAAAATTTGCAAAAATGTTTCATAATATAACCACATTAGCAGAAACAAATTAGCCATGATACTGAGCTAATTTGTGGATATTTTAAGGGTATTGTTGAGGCATGTTGAGGCTGTTTCCAAGGCACATTGTACCTGGTAATAACACAGTTTTGCTGAGAATATAAAGGTAGGACATGGACAGAAACATAAGCCTCAGAACCCTTTTGAATATCTCCAAATGCACTATGAATAAGCTCTAATTATTGTTATTTATTATTTGGGTAGTATGAGAGGTATGGCCAATGTGATTTTATAGTCCCAACTTGGGGAATTCCAACTTATCTCTCCAGGAATAAAGACACACATTTCATGGACACCAGTATTTAAGAACTCTGTAAATGATAATTACTGTATTTTGTCATGTACAATGTGCACCCACGCTTTTGGCCCAAACTTTCAGGGAAAAAAATCTTTTGCCTTGATTTTTAATTCAAGTTTTTATTTGTTTACATTTAGGTATTTGTTTTTTGTATTATAAAGGAATTTTAGCATTTATTTTTTAAGATATTATGATACAAGAAATTTTATGTAACAAATAATTATAAAACACAACAACAGATACAAGGTGCAAGAAATTTTATGTACTGGTAACAAATTTATGATATTTATGCATCAAAGAAGGCCAAGAACTCTTCATCGTTGTAAGTTTGTTGTAAGGTCAACAAAACCGATTGTCGTATTCCAGGGTATTATTTTGCATATGGATATCGTTATTGATTTCTAGAGTCACACTTTTAACTCATAAACATAAATAAAATAATTAAAAATATTTATATAGATGTGGAATTACTACTACCCAAGGAATAATGCACATCATTATTTTCCCCTCACAAATTTGACCAAAAAAAGTGCACGTTAAACATGGCAAAACAGTGTACTCAGAATCTCCACATCCTTATCATCCCAAACTTCAGGAAAGATAAAGAGAACCATGGGAATTCTAAAACTATGGTTAACAACCATGCCCCCACCCTAGCCCCCAGCCTCAAACTACCAAAGCCCAAAGTACTGCCAGTGGCCTTGATGACAATAATATCAATCCTCTATAGTATCCACAAGTTATCTTCTTTTGAATTAATAACTGGCTTATATATTTGAGATTTACTTCCAATCCTATGTTCTACTCTATCAGAAGCTGATATGACTAATTATTGCAGGAGACTCAAATAATACCTCTAGCTATATCACCAACCATTAAAAGGTATATCTCCAAATGTCTTCCTAAGCAACCTTTTCATGATCTGAAACCTGGAGACCTGAGCTTCTGAAAAATGCTTCAGAAAAAAATTGCCCTCGAGCCCCAACAGAAAATGTACTTATAAGGTACTGTTAACAACTGACACAGCAATGAAACTCATTAGGGAGGACATAATAAATGACAAAAATTCTGTCTAGAAACCCACACTATGATTTTAAATTTAAATGCATTGCTCAGAGTTACCATGGTTAATCACACAGGCCTTCGTTTCTACTTAGGTAAGAGAAAATGATTTATTCTATAGCAAACACTTCTTGTCACTCCTTTGATGCTACAGGTCAAGTAGAATAGTGCATGATTAGCTTAAACAAACAAACAAACACAAAGCCACCTGGTTCTTTAAAAGAGACTCAGCTGTATTCTGGAAAAAATGCTTTTATTACCTGGGTTTTATAATATTGCCCCTGACATTGGGATTTTTTACATGGGGCAATATTGGATTTAGCAATTTTTAGGGGAGAAAAGGTAAGTGTATTGTGGAGTAAGTTGGTGGAGTAAGCCATACCAAATCCAAGCATGCTGAGAATTAAGAATTCATCATGAAGACACTTTAGTGGTGAGGATAAAGCGAGATTACAATGGATTGAGGAGTCTGGGTGTTAGAAAGTGGAAATCAAAGTCAACATCACTTTTTCAAGCAAAGTGTCATTTTGAAGTAATAGGAGAGATCTAGAGAAATCTATAGGTATGAGTTACAGCAATGAGATGTTAACCAGTGCACAGTTAATGGGATTAGCCATCAACAGGAGAGAAGCACTTCTGATGACACCCGAGAAAAGTGGTCTAAAGAACGAGTAGATATCGTAGGATATGACTGTTTACTCTGTGAAGTAGGTATTGAGACTATTTGCTGAGATTGAAAGTGAAAGTAAAAGATGGACAATTTGAAGAATAAATGGAAAACAGATGTTCAGGGGAATGAAAGAGGTAAATGAGGTCATGCAGAAGATTTTTCCTGAAGAGTCTCAAGTACAGTCTTACACTGGAGACTATGAATTTGTAAGGGAATCTATCTGCAAGATTATATAATTCTCTCCAGTGGGAGTCAAAATCAGCTATTGGTTAGAAACAGAGAAAGTTGGCTACTGGATTGATAGAGCTAAGATTACTTTTTATATGTGGGTGGTGAACTGTCAAGGGACCAGGAAAGTAATCAGTTAGCCGAGAGTGTATTTAAAGAGACGAGGGGTCGAGGGCATGGAGAAGTTGAGGACTCATTCAAGAATTGATATTATCCTTACAAAGACTTCAGCAGAAATTCCCTGTGACCAAGGGAATAAAGACTTCAAGTGAAGCAGAATTAAAATGCCTCGTATTTGAGAAAATCAAGTGATTTTGAATCCACTATACAAGGCAGAAATGCCTATATAGAGAGAGGAAGGAAGTCAGTGAGGAAGGAAAAACAGCGTTGATGGGAGAACGACATCTCAGTGAAGGCAAAGAGGTATGAAGAAGTTACACAGTAAATTTTATTCTAAGAGGCATAAAATTGAAACCCATTAAAAACCATTTTTTAAAGAGCTCTAGAAATATAAATTGTTTCACAAATATTATTTTAAAGCATCTTTCCCCCACACTGTGACGTTTAGAAAGATAAATATTTTCCTTTAACTTCAGTTTCTCTGTTTATAAAATGGTGACAATAATGCCTACCTTGAAAGATGAGGGAGAGGATTAAATAACGTTGCAGGAAAGTGTGTATCAAAGCGACAGACACAAAACCACTGGAAGTTTTGCTTTATATTTTTCATAATTAATACTTAAGTAGTGCTCGTTAAGTATTAAAAACAAGCAGTTGGTGCTAAACTAGAAAATATCCAGGATCATCTTTTTGATTTGTCACCATCAACAGAACCTTAAACTTAAGTCTTTGCGTATGATAGATGATCTGAGAATTATGTAATTTAACATGCAGATGTGAACAGTAGGAATAATTTGGTCAAAGATAGCACTTTGGCTTTGCCTGAAATAATCAGAGAACAAGCCACTCCCCGAATCTCCGTAATTTCCTTGTACCTCCCTTCCACGAAGCAAAGAAGTTGTGTGATGATGTCAGAGCTTTGGAGAACTGAGGGTAACTGTGATGTTATAGGTTGATAACTCCCAAGGTGTACATCCAAAGTCGGTGTCACTTTCAAACTGCTTGCTGCACTTCTCCAACTGGATTTGTAAATACAGAGGGTGCCAAAAAAATGTATACACCTTTTAAGAAAGGAAAACGGTATTAAAATTGTAATGCTCAATATATACCGATAACAATAGATGAATACAAGTCACGTTTTGACTTCTGCAAATACGAGAGGTGCTCAAAATGGTTACCATCAGTGTCCAGACATTTCTGATTGTGGCAAACTACTGCTTGAGCTACGTGGGCTAACGTGTCCACTTGTATACATTTTTTTGGTACCCCCAGTATTTGACATTGTCCAGAAATAAACTCAAATCCCAAACATGCTTCTCATCCTACATTTCCTATTATTTGGGGGGACAACACCATACCTTCAGGCGCCCTAAGCTAAAAAGTCTCAGTTTCCTTCTTGAATATATTTTTTCCCCCATGAAATATCCAATTACCTAAGTCCTCTTAAATCTTTCTCAGTCTGATTCCCTCCTTTTTTATCCTGAACACCCGTACCTTAGCTCTGGCCCGTTGACCTTTCACAGACATCAATGTGTATCTTTGCAACTATGAGAGCCTCTATGTCTGTCCTTTTCATCACACTTTAAAATTTTATATACAGGATCCTTATAAAGTGCCTAGTACACAGTGAGCACCCAAGAAACGTTTGCTGAACTAAAGAGAATTGAGGGAGTGGATAGTTTCCATCTAAGGAAACTCTGAGGGCAACCATTGCAGATGAAAATTCATCTTGATAGCCTGACTGACCCCAGTCTATATTTTATCCTTAGCTTTCACTCTGCTCTTATAACTAATTCTAATTGGACTTGTCACAAAATGTCTTGTAAACAATACCATTTCTAGTGCAGCACAATGGAATGATTACTGTCTTTTTTATGTTTAATTTTATTATTTTCAAAAATTTGTATTAAGTATATTGGTTTCTAAAATTATATAAGCTTCAAGTGAACATTTCTATAATACGTCTATATATTGCTTTTTATGTTTAATTTTATTATTTTCAAAAATTTGTATTAAGTATATTGGTTTCTAAAATTATACAAGCTTCAAGTGTACATTTCTATAATACGTCTATATATTGCATTGTATGTTCACCATCCAATGTCAGTTCTCCTTCTATCACCATGTATTTGACCCCTTTTTCCTCTTCTGCCAGCCCCCTCACCCCCATCCTCTGGTAGCCACCAAACTGTTGACTGTGTCTATGAGTTTGTTTCTTTGTCGTATTTGTTTGTTGCTTTCAGTTTTATATCCCATATACGAGTGAAGTCATGTGGTTTCGATCTTTTCTGTCTGACTTATTTCTCTTAGCATAATAATCTCAAGATCCATCCACATTTTTGCAAATGGCAGTATTTCATCTTTTCTTATGGCTGAGTAATATTCTATTGTATATATGTACAACATCTTCTTTATCCAATCATCTATCAAAGGGCACTTTGAAACTTTGGTGGTTTCCATGTCTTGGTCACCATGAATAATGCTATAATGAACATAGGGATACATATATCTTTATGGATAAGTGTTTTCAGACTTTCTGGGTAGATACCCAGAAAAGGGATTGCTGGGTCGTGTGGTAGTTTCATTCTTAATTTTTTGAGGAAACTCCATACTGTTTTCCATAGTGGCTGTACCAATTTACATCCCCTCCAGCAGTGTATGATGGTTCTTTCTTCTCCACAGTTTCTTAGCCATTTGTTATTACAGTGTTTCCCCGAAAATAAGACCTAGCCAGACAATCAGCTCTAATGCATCTTTTGTAGCAAAACTTAATATAGGACTGGGTCTTATACAGTATTATATTGTATTGTATTATATTATTTTATATTGTATTATTTTATATTGTATTATTTTATATTACATTATATTATTATAATATATAAGTCCCGGTCTTATTTTACTACCAGGTCTTATATTAATTTTTGCTCCAAAAGATGCATTAGAGCTGATTGTCTGGCTAGGTATTATTTTTGGGGAAACATGGTACTTGACTTTTGATAGTAGCCATTCTAACAGGTGAGGTGGTATCTCATTATGGTTTTGATTTGTATTTTCCTAAAGCTAGTGAAGCTCAGCATTTTTTCATATGTCTGTTGCCTGTTTGTCTCCTTGGGAGAAGTGTCTGTTCAGGTCCTCTGCCAAGTTTTAAATTTGATTGTTTGTTTTAGGGTTAATGAATTGTATCAGTTCTTTACATATTTTGGATATTAGCCCCTTATCAGAGGCTAAAAAAAGACAGACATAACTGGATTGCAAGCCCACTTTAACCAATTACTATCTTTGTGTACTTGAGAAAACTCTCTGAAAACAAGGCTTTGTGTGTATGTGTTTGTGTGTGCAAATGGGGATCATAATAATCACCTCATACTGTGAATGTGAAAACTGAGATAATATATAGAATGATTGGCAAAATATCACTGCTCAATAAATTTTATTATCACCATTATATGGCCCTGCCCTGTCTGTTTCTCTCCATCTCTCTGAATTCTATCTACTCTTTCTCTTCTTTCTGGACAGCTCATTCCCACCTTTATAATAAAGCCTCTCCTGTTGGGAATTAATTTGACTCCTTCATTCTCTTAATAATTTCTCCAATAATTATATTAACTACTGAATCCATTAAGAATATTTTATGTACTATTTTATTTAGAGAAGTAAATATTATGCCTTTATTTGACAAATAACAAAACTGAGAAATAGTGCAATAAAGTTGCTTGCTCAAATTCACAGAAGAAGGAAGGGTCTGAGTGATAATTTAAATTCAACCAATGCTTTTCCAAAGCCAAAGGGACTCTGTCACCTGAAACTAGTTTGCTATTTTAAACTTATAAACTATTGTATTTTCCATTATACTGTATAGTAGTTTAAATATGGCCACAAAATTTTTTGTACCTCCTTCTATCAGGAAGAGTTTATTTCTATACATATCTTGAATCTGAATTGGATCTGTGATTTGCTTAGCTAATAGAATGTGGTGGAAGCAGAGATGTGTGAGTTGTGGAGCCTACGTCTAGAGAGGCTTTGCAGCTTCAAGCTTCATCTTCTTGAAATGTTTTCACCACTACCTAAGGAAACCCAGGATAGCTTATTAAAAAATGAGAGATCACATGAAGAGAGTGGCACAGGTGACAGCAAGCACTGATTCCTAGACATCTTAGAAAGGCCATCTTACATCTGGCAAGCTACCAACCCACTCAATCACATGAGAGCCCAACAAAAAATCCCTCAGTTGATCCAAGAGTCATGGGCAATAATAAATTGCCATTTTAAGCCACCAAGTCTTTGGGTGGTATTTTTAATGCATTAATGGTTAACTGAGACAAAAATTGGTACCTAGAGGTTGATCACAGTTATAATACAGACCTAAAAATGTGGCATTGTCTTTGTCACCAGTGATAAATCAATGATAGAGAGTGAACTACAGATTATTATAGGACACTGGAAGAGTAGTAAGGAAATTGCTATTGGAAGCTGGAGAAGGGGAAGCTACTCTATGTAATTCCAGTACAATTAGTCTAAATATTGTAAATTTGAAGATAGGGAATATAACTAATGGACTTGTGGATCTGGCAAAAGGGATCTATATACAGAATGTTCAACGTACCAGGCTATTACTCTTAGTGTATGATAAGATATAGGACTTAGAAGGAACTGATTATTTTGCAGGCAGAATTTAGGAGACATAGAGAAGACACAGAGCATGATGGCTTGGAATATAAACCACCACCCATTCCCTTTTTCTCAGCAGGTAAAAAAAATTCTTAATGAAATAAGGTCTTTGGATAAATATCAAATTGTGTGTGTGGCTGCGGAACCTTCTGCTAAATGATATTTCTTAGCCAACGCCTAATAGACTCTCTCATGTAGAGAAAAAGGGCATCTAAGAATCTTAAGTGTGTTCTCTTTCAGCAGTCATCCACACAGACTTAAAGTAGAAATTTGGGAGTCATCAACAGGTAGATGGTACATCAAACCACGGAACTGGATGAGATAGACAAGGGAAAATGGTGGGGTCAATAAATAAGAGGAATCAACACAAAGTGTTATAGTTGTTGGGATTCTATAATAAGCAAAAAAATAAAAGATGGTAATCAGTATTGGCTTACCATTGAGATTTCAAAGGTGTTACTCTAGTTATTGGTGGAGACAATGAAATTATGTGGCAAAGGGTGGGGACAGGGGGTAGAGGAAATGATGGTGGGTGTGAGAAGCCACAGTGCTTGATGGCTTCTTTGTAGTTATTGACGTCATCAAGAATGATAGCGGGTTTAGTGGGGAATCCATGCTCTTCTGTTTTCTTCCCTTGTTATATCAAGATTCAGGTGTTTTTGTTTTTGTCTTTGTTTCTGTCAAATGTCTTAGGTTCTGTAGAGAAATAGAGTAGACTAAAAAGAGCAAGTTCCTAAACTATGGCAAACCGTGGTAGGCTATTTTGTAAGAAATAAGCCCAAAGAAGATGGTAAGCAGAGAGACCTGAGCTAAGGAGATCAGTGTGGCAGATCTCCCACTGCCTCAAGTATCCACTTGGAATGTGAGCTTTCCTGGAGGAAGAATCGGAAAGAAAATGTTGGGAAATATCAACAAAGGATTATAGATATGAGACCATCTTCTCTCAACCTGATGCATGTGTTTTTCAGACCTAACATATTCTCCAGAAACAATGGTGTAAACCATAAAAAGAGGTAAATAAGGTATTGTCTATTCAGACCTTTGTCTGTCACTAGAAAAAATGCTGTTCTAATGTCACTGTGAATTCATATTCCTCACTGTGATCATTTAAATTCAGTAACAGAAGCAGTTTAGTAGCAAGGTATCTGTAACGTAGTTCAATACTTAGTATTTTATGGGTCTACGTCTTTGCACTGAATAGACATAAAGAAAATGATCTGACCTCACTTACTCAAGAAAATCCATTTATAACATCTCCAAATCTCACAGAATTGTACAAATTGCACAGATTTGCTGCATTTACTGAGAAAATGCAAAATGTATAAAAGCTACTTAAAAATTTGGTAATAACTTAAAATAAATTTGTATTTTAATAAGTATAACAGCAACATATGTATTTAAATATATATTTATATATACAACATTAAAACCAACCTACTCTGTGGTTAAGCCACTTAAGATCTACTCTCATAGTAATTTTCAAGAATACAATATAGTATTGTTAACTATGTTTACATTTTTGTACATTTGTTCTCTAGATCTCATTCTTGCATAACTGGAACATTGTATACCTTGACCAACGTCTTCCCATTTCACTACATGAGGTGATGGATGTTATTTAGCTGAATTTTGGCCATTATTTTACAACATATATGAATATCAAAACATCAAGTCATACACCTTAAATATAGGCAATTTTTATTTGTGAATTATACGTCAATAAAGAAATTTAAGAAATCCCCCAAAATCAAATTTAGGCACTGAAGTACAAGGTGGTAGGAGGAAGTCTTGGTTGGGTGTCCATGAGTTCATGCTGTAATCCTAGCTCTACCACTAGTCTATCCAAACAAGGTGTGAGGTAAGATTAGGTAGCTGATCTAATGCTGAGTTTGTACCTGGGAATTTTGCTAACCATTTTTCAGAATTTTTCCATCAACTTACATATCCTTGTTGGAATGGATTCTGAATTTACTGGTCAAAGTATATTTGTGACTTTGGCAAGTGCTTACCTGGAACATAGGATGTTTTTCTTGTTGTTTTATTGATCATCTCTGCCTGCCAGCTTATGTCTTTCTTTATGTCCATTAAGCCAGGAGGCTCAAACCTCATTCGTCAGTTAAGAGTTATATGTGAAGACATGGCCCCCAATTTTAGATGAACATAAAGTCACTTACAATTTTCTTTTTTCTATAATTCTAAGTTTACTACAACATAATTAAAATAAAACAATCACTTTTTTTCTTCGTTGAACATCAAGTGAATGAGAAGACTCTTTGGGGCTATAAAGATTTCCTCTGAGACCTTAGGGGTAATGTGCATAAAACTACCGTCACCTCAGTTTTCCTGCCTAAGTCCTTTTCAGGTTCTTCCTTTAAAAATGTCCTCCCTAACCTTGCCCAATTTGCTTCTGTTTTGGTTTTAAACAGACTAAATTAAGAAAAGTTAAGTTTTCTTTCAATAAATAACAAAGAGAGTTCATAGAATAGATATTTACTACTTTTCAGTGTAAAGATGGGGTGGGTTGTCATATATAGAGAAAAAGACATTGAAAAGGCTTGGTGTTTCAGCTTCAAGTGGTACACTTCTTAGGAAGCTGGCTCCATCTCACTCCAAATGGTCAGCATTAACTATAATTAGCTAAAATTATGATGAGTGCTCAGTTGTAATTAGACCATTCTATTATTCTGTATTTTTCTTTCTCCTCCCTTCCCTTTCTTTCTCCTACTTTTTTTCTTCTTTCCCTCATCTTTCTCTTCCTCCTCTGCCTTCGTCCTTCTCCTCCTCCTCTTCTTCTTGTTTCTTTTTCTTCTGTTCTTTACTCTCTTTTTCACTGTTCAAGGTCTATTTGGTGTTTTAGTCAGTGTGACACTTGGATAGTTGGTTGTGTTGTTTACATGTAGATGTTTCTTTTTATGTTATCTGGCAATGCACATTACTTTGATACATCTAGTACACAAAATAAGATCTTTTAGAACAATTACGCACAAGACACAATATTGGTTCTCTGTCTGTCTGTCTGTCTGTCTGTCTGTCTGTCTCTCTCTCTCTCTCTCTCTCTCTCTCTCTCTCTCTCTCTCTCACACACACACACACACACACCATCTCATACTAGCACTTTAGAGATTTTAGAGAAGGAGAGTACAAAGAAAAACACTTGAAGAATAGCATTCTCTTTTACCCGACACTTGAATTTCCACTATTAGAAAATCATTTTTGTGCATTAGGCAATTTTTACTCAAAGTTCTTTCTTTAAAGTATTAATCTAATTTAACATAACTTTGTGCATTATTATAAGATAAATAACAAAAAAATAGCTAAGTTACTGCCATCCTGCAAGTAACAACAAATGCTTTTTATAATTAATTCTTCATTAATGGATTACAGTTTCTTGAGCTAGCTCCAAGCGATAGATTTTTTTCCCTATGATTGTGAATATTTCTTAGTCTGAGAATTTTGGATTTTTGTTACTTTCGAATGAATTAATATCTTATTTAGATTTTGGGGGGACTATATACTTTCTGATGAAGAGGTGAAATGTTATACATTGTATTGGTTTTACAATCAGAGTTGAATGTTCTGCTTTATAACCAGAACTGATCAAACATAACTACAGCACCCATCAGCAATTCAACAACTTCTGTAAAAATTAGGGAAGGGAAAGTTTCCCTTTCACTATTAAATCTTTTACTCTTGTTCTGTTCATTTACATGTGTATACGTGTATATTTCCTTTTATTTATTATTACGTTATTTCTTTATTATGGTATTGTCAGATGACAAGCCATTTGAGGAAAGGGGTCATGTGTGTTTTCTTCATTGCTATATCCCTGTATATCTCGAACTGCAAATGAAACAGAGAATGGCATAAATCCCTCAATTCTGTGCACATGTGTATATAACATACAAGTATGTGTATATAATACATGTATATAGACACACACACATATTACATATATAAATATACTACACATATATATGCATAGTTACACACACATTATATATATAATATTATATATATTATATATATAATATTATATATATATATTTGCTTGTTCCAACTACATACTTAAGTTTTGATTTCTAGGAGTTACTCTCACAGGGAGAAAATAGATGGTAAAATGTATAAAGACAGGAAATACTTCAGGGCTAAGAATAATACGGTTTAATGAAATTCATGGATATTCCCCAAATCTCACTGTAAGCAATAGTTTCATCGGTTTTTTTATCCTTAAATCTTTATTTAGAATATTTTTAAAATAGTGTATTTTCTAAATATTTGCACATTTTCTCTTAGAGGCAAGAGCAATAAGTTTGCAGGTACTATCAGCAATCCACGGGTGGGGAAGCAATAACAAATAACCGTCTGTGTACAGCACACACTAGATTATCATTCCCTCATAAACATTAGCCAGGTGGAGAGGAAAGTGCATGAGCTTTGGAGTCAGATTCAGGTTTAGAGGCTGGCTAGAACATATTTCCTAGATAAAAAGCCTTGGTTAAATCACTGTGACCTGCAGCTTCCTCTTTGGTAAAAGAGGGATGATGATACAACCTATCTCAAGGGATGTTGCAGGGATTAAATGGGATGAAGCAGAAAAAGCAGCCAGTATAATTCAGAACATATGGTAGAATGTCAATAATTGTTCCCTGTCTTTCTCTTGTCAAGGAGGATGTGCTTTTCTAAATATATTCAGTTACATTGTTCATATGTTCTGATAAATCTTTGAACACAAAGGGTCACTGTATTTAGCAGCTTGCAAATATTTCTATTAAAGCGAGTATCACTCTCTTGTAATTGTTCATTTGAGGGCTGGCTACGGGTCTACCCTCTCAACATCTCCAGGGCCACACTATTATCATTTCATCTCTATATTGCTGTAGCTCCATGCCTGATATGTGGAAGGTACTTGGTAAATATTCTTTAAGTAAATTAATTGTGAAGAGAACATAGAGGATATAATAGGACTGAACTGACAACGTTATGAAATTCACTAGGGTTTCCTAAGCTGTGGTCCCAAACTTGGCTGCACATTAAAATGATATGTAGAACTTATGAATATAGAGGTAAAGGCCACACACTATACTCTGCTACCAACCAGGTTAACAAAATTTAACTATGGGCAAAATTATTTGTATTTTAAAAAATACTCTGGGCAATTGTGATCAGCTTCCAGAAATGGAAACCACTATCGAGTGACTGGTAGTTATCAAGTCACACCTCTTAGTCTAGCTGCACCAAAACCATCCGGCTGGGGGGCAGCTTTGTGAAATGCAGCTTTCCCTAGACAAAAGAACCAAAATCTCTGGGAATGGAGGCCAGGAATCTGCATTTTTATTTGCCCAAGTAATTTGGATGCACACCAGGAAATTTGTGGTCCTGTCTGCTAAATAATCGGAAGAGTTCTTAACTTCTTAAAATGGAAAACTGAAAGTGAGTTAAGTAATTTCTTCTTCAAGTAAGAGCAGGGCCCTTAGAATCTTCTGGAGAGGTTTTCTTCAAAGCATCACCTTCCAATTTCTAAAGTGCCTTTGGATGGGGGAGGGTAGAGTCTCTATGTTAGATTGTAAAGCTCTTGAGAAGAAAGCAATAATCTGCCCCACACTACTTTAGGAACCACTTTGTTTCAGCATCTTAACACACCTGTCAATGGGATAAATGAGCACCATTTGTTCTGCAAAGACTAATGCTTTATATCTTTGAGAAATGCCATCTTTCCTAATAAACAATACAAAAAGAAAGCCTCTACTGATTGATTCAAGAAAGAGTTGCAATTTTCTACACCTAACTTAATTTTAAGACTTCTAATTTTTCCCAGTGCTCTTACCTGTTGGCTTAGAAATGAACCCACCTCTGCCTTTGCAATGACACTACGAGTAAGTCCTGAGCTGGTGGAGAACAATGGAACAAAGTAACACTGTGCATTAACTAATGACTTTCCTGATGATACAGGATTGGTTGCTTTTTTCTTTTTTTTTTTTTCCAAACGCCATTTAACTAGGGACCTGAAAGTACCTGGTAGCAGCCCCTAGAAGATACTGAAGAATATGAAATAATTTGTATAATGTTCAGTAGTTTTCCTTCAGAAGGAGAAGGTATGTTTCCTTTAAATTTGACTCTATGAGAGCAACTCTTATATTTTTCAATTTTTCTCAGAAAAGTTTAGAAATATAAATTACACACACATATATATAATAAAAATGTTAGTGATGATGCATTATCATGGCTTGTAAATTTAAATATTCATGGTATGTCTTCATGAAATTATGACATATAATAATTCCAAACCATTGATCTATATGTCTGTATCATCTCTATCTCTATCATCATTTATTTCTATCCACATATTGATAGATGTAGATATATATATATATATATATATATACATATATATATATATATATATATATTGATTTTTGACATATAAATATATAATACACACACACTTGTATTAGGGATATACATTACCATGTTGGGAAAATTTTGACGCTCTATAGTCATTTCTTATGAAATTCTAAATGTATCACAAAGCACTTGTAAATACTGAAGTAGCTTACAGTTATTTTTGTTTTGAGAATGTGGCATTTGATGATGATCTCCTAAAATAATTGGAAGCATCCTAGAGTATTCAAGATAAGCAAGGTCTGCACGAGGACAACTCTGCATTGGGAAGTTTTCTTCAAGCTAAACCTACAAATGAGCTTCTCTGCTAGTTGCTTTATTTAGCGTGCTAATTTGATTGCAATAAATGTAGTAAAGTCCATGCAATAAAGCCTTGCCTTGGTTTCATTACTGCAGCCTACTGGTGAGACCTAGTATATAAACAGAAATATATTGAAAGAGGGTGCATTTCCAAATTCTTGGGTAAAAGTTACTAAATGGTGTTTGAGTAGTTGAAAGATCTGAAAGTAGATTATTTCTTAGAGATCTATTTTCCTGGACTTCTCTTTTTCTCTTTCCAGGTACATAGTACTATTTGGTAGATGAGAGTTGGTGCTGGATTTTAGGATCTCGGTAGTAGTAAGCAGCGAGGAAATATCTAATCAATTGAGGAAATACCTTGATATCTGGCTGCTAACTGGAAGATATATTTTCTCGTCTGTATCTTGGCTTTTCATCCTCTCAACAGAGTCACAGAGCTAAATTTTTAGTTTTGATAAAGTCTTACTGACTTTTTCTTTTATGAATTGTGCTTTGTGGAGTCACGTAAAATTGGATATGGCAAAAAATTCCTTACAATTCCTGACAACTGGAAGTATTTTTGCAAAGAATTTTAATAGAGTACATTCTAATCCTTTATCACAAAAACAATAAGATTCTTTTTATTATATATAGTACATACATATTTACTTTTTACCTTTGTATACCAAATAGCCCAAATATATCAACTTAATATCTCCCTCCAAAAAGTTATACCCATCTTATTAAAGATGAAAATATGTTGATTATTTACAGTGACCAGGTGCAGCTATATTTTTGGCTGTACAGAAATTCTATTTTACAGCAAATCACAATGTGATATGGTTTCATGTTCTGTAGAATTTTGAATTCTTATTATCATTTACAGTTATTTTCAGTGTTGCCCAAGGCAAAATAGTTGCCGTGGTAGCACAAAAATGCACACTTTATGTTAGACCAGAAAAGCAGAATTTTTTTTTTTTAGCTTTACGCCATGCCCATTTAGATAAGTATCTCAGGATGAGGATGGCAGATACATGGCATTCATACTCCCACTCCCCATTTCCACATTCATGGAGATGTCATAAATCAGCCAGGACAGTCTATTCCAGAAAGTAAGGCAAAGATAGTTATCCTTTTTAACATAATCTTTCATGCAACTATTTCCTGTCCATTACAAGCAAGATGAAGTCCACTGGCCTTCCCTATCCTAGATGTTTTATAGGAAACTTATTTTAAAATAAAATAAAAAGCATGGCACTATTAGTTTTAACCTAAAACTTATAGCTGGTCATTCATAGGAAGCATTTAAACAAAAGATTATTTGGAAATGAAAGCTTATTTTAAAGTATGTAATAGACTGACAGTGGAAAAATATTATTGCAATACCATTATTTTTATAATCATACTTTATAAAATATGCTGAAAATTGATGTTGCCCACTTCCAAATTAATCTGTGGTTCTCTATGGTTCAAAATTTATTTTTTCCCTTCTAAATTTTTTAAATGGTGAAAACACTGATTTTTTTTATCACACTGTAACTTTAAAAAGATTTATTTTAAATAGGATACTATACTAATTATTATATCCATTCATTTACTCATTCCACAAATATTAACTGAATGCCTAATATGTGTCAGCTACTGTTCATAGCTCCATAGGCAAGTGGGGAACAAGAAAGCCAAAGTTCTGTTCCCACAAGAGAGGAGACAGACAGACAGCTAGAAATGTACAGACACCCATACATAATAGTATGTAGAGTAGTGAGATAGGGTGGTTTGCTAGAGAGTAGTTGGCAACTGATTTAGATTGGTGTGTAAGTGGTGGCTGGCTTCTCAAAGAAGCTGATAATTTGATCAAAGACATGAATTACCTGAAGGAATCAACTTTGTGAAGCTGGAGGCAGGGGAAGAACATTCCATGCAGGCAGAGCTGGTGTCATAATTTTCAGAGCCCCTTGCAACAAGAAAATGTGGGACCCCCTTGTTCTGAAAGCAGAAAAAGTGCCATTAAAAGTACTCAAATATAAAGCTTTTTCATTTCTTCTGTGGTCTTTCTCTGGACTTGTCATAGTGTTTGTTATTTGCCATATTTCAATAATATGAACACAGTATATTAATGTTATTCTAAGCAAAGAAATTTCAAATTATCAAATGAGTTACCATTCATCTTTATATTGTGTAGTGCCAGTTTTAAAAGCGAAAGTGAGAGCACTTAACTTGTAGGTGGCATCACTAAAATTATACAGTTTTGGATTTCATAGCTTGTACATACATATGAAGTTCATTCTTATCAGAAACATTGTACAAAATTGATTCAACTGTTTTTATTTCACCTCTTGACAGGCACACTCTCTACCACGATCTAACTTCTGAGTAAGGAAGGACTAAATGAAAATGAACTATGGGTTGCCCCATCTTTCTCTTTCCTTTTCATTATTTTTGGTGTAGGTGGTTAGCTAATGCTGGAAAGTTACATGAGCAAGAAAGGTTATGATAGGGCTCTTTGATCATTCACTTCTCTGAGAACACCATTGCTTCCCTTCTACTTGGGAAGCAAGTTCTTGTTCTCAACGGAGCTGTCAGTGCCTCTCAGAGCTGTCAGTGCCCCTGCTTACTCAGTTCTGGATACCACATACTTTCCTTGTACTCATGTTGAGTCATGATGAACTCCTACATATTGTAGGTCCATCAGAACTCTGTGCTTATGGGGCACTGCAAATGCTACATGCAAATGAGGTGGCAATGAATGATGGAAATATTGCATGTGTTTCTTCCGCTCACCTACGTGCTCCATTGTGCCATTGTATTTCACTTACAAAGCACAAATTAAAAGGTGAAATTATTAAAAATTTTTGGATGGCAACAGTAGAACATTAAACCAAGTGTAGGGTTTGATATCAGGGTCATGCATCACTACACAGGTCGCATATCCGTGAAGCTGGCAGATGAGGAACTAAGGAAAGGCCTTTACAGCAGAAATAAACCTGGCACTTTTTAGAATGAGGACTAAGGACATTGAGACCTCATGGGTAGGGAGGAGAATGAAGGACATGAAGTCAGTGAGGAAGGAGGGAGCAAATGACGTAGGGCTTCATAGGCCAGGGTAAGAAATCTGATGTTCATTCGAATTTTGATGAGAAGCTATTGAAATGTTATAAACTAGGAGCAGTATGATCTGATTTCCTTTTTTAAGAGATGACTCTCATGTGGCATATAAACTTGTCCCAGAAAGTATAGTGTTTAAATTACGTTGGAAACAGTATATAGATAGAGAAACATGCAAGATTTAGGATACATTTTAGAAGTGGAGTGGACATGGCTTCTGTTGGGCTGAATGTATGATCTGAGGGAAATAGAGCAAAATGAGATAATCAGATATTTTTTCCTTGCTCAATGAAGTGAGGAGGACTAGTGGTAGGGCAAGTTTGGCAGAGACAGGAAATCAATAGTTCTCTGAGTTGCCTGTTAAACCTCCAAGTGATTTTGTTAAGTTGGTTACTTAGAATTAAAGGCCTAACAGTAGCTGTAAATTAAAGCAACATATGGAGTGAATTTACAAAGAATTATAGGCCATTTGCCATTTTTCTCTGCATGAGAGGTGATGGGCTCTTTTTCAGAAGGTCAGTTTCAGTGCACGTACAAGATCACAAATAAAATATTTCTTTCTAGTAATGATGGGTCACTGTGCACACCTAGGAAGGTCTGTGAGTTCATCCATTAGAGAAGAAAGGAAAATCTTATTTGTAGAAAACCTTTTCACATGGATACTTGAATTCATGAAGGCGGTATAGAAATTCATTTTAATAATTACTAACAACTCACATATGAATCCAACAGAAATGGCCTCACAAGTGGTTCCAGAGGCCCTTCCCTTTTTGTTAGTCTTCTCTATTCTTTCCATTTTATTGATCTGCTTTTTGGATCTCATTTGTGTGGTCAAAGTCATTGGGTCAAAGCTGACTCTGGGAGGTCGCAACCAGAAGACAAACATCCTGACTCAATCGTTAGCCTCTCATGTTGTGGTGACTGGTGCTTAGTGAGAGTCGGCTTGGGCTGTTTAGAATTTTCATGAGTGACATCTAGAGCAGGAATGCACCATTCTTTAATTAATATCCATCACTTCTCATTCCACAGCAGCCATGAACTCTGACGTGAAAAAGCACTTTGCAACCATAGGTGAAGATGTGAAAGAATGAAGGAGTTTTGGGGAAAAGGACCCTGGTATGCCCCCAAATACCTCTAATTATGGAACACCTATTATATAGTAGCAGTTTCTACATGCTGTTTTTAAAACTTATGACAAATATGCAGTATAAATGGTTTGTTTCCTCATTGTACAGTGAGGCCAAGATCATATAGCTAGTAAATTTCATTGTGGGGAATCTAATTCATGTTGTCAAGTGACAAAATCTGTGCTGTTCCCACTATACAACACTACCTCTCCAAAGAAAACTTTGATGTTTGAAAATTTTCTTTTTACATCCCAACTATCTATCTGCTTTTGAATTCTAATTGGAATCAGTAGAAGGATATTTGTATAGACTAATTCACTATCCAATTTTACAGATGAGAAAACCAAAGCACAGAGAGGTTAGTTGACTTGTCCAAGGTCACATACTAAACACACTTAATTATAGTAGCTGAATAGTGTTACTTGTATATATAAATTATTTGATAAGTTTGCAATTGTCCTGGTTAATCAGCAGTGAAGTGTCTAATAGACGTAAGAAGGGACCTAAAGTTCAACTTTCCTTTTTCCCAAACCCCTATGAAAGTACAAAGTTTTGATTTGGCATAGTTTAAATAAACTCTGATAAACAAATGTAATTATAGACTATACTAGATTGTAGTATTTCTTCTACTTAGCCTAATTCCACATCTTGAGGCACATATAATTTGGTCTTATTATTTATGACAATTAGTCCAAATGTAACTTCATTTTGCTTGTTCTGAAATGGAAGTAGACATCGACAATTATATATCCAACATGCAAAAGGAATTTTCGTTTTTGAACACAAAACAAGAATTAAACGGACATGACTTACTTGGGGCCATAGCAGAATCCACAAGATTTAGATATTCTTTAATATCTGCAATTAGATACAATGTTAGTCCCTGGGTGAATGAGATGAGGAAGGAGAGTTTTTCAGATGTTGTACAGCTTGGAATAAAATTAGAATCTGCTTCATTGAGGAAAGAGGTTAAAACATTAGCCTTTCTCTTTTTTTTTCAATGTCTCAAATGATTTCTGAGACCTAGATAAGTTGTTAACACTGTTCCAAAGCTTTGTAATGTTTAGGTGTAAACTCTACAGAATGGTTAGAAAATTAGGCAGAGGAGGCAATATTTTGCACCACTGTGAAGTTCCTCCAGGACCAAAGTGGCCAAATGCAGCTAAGTATAACCCAGTTTTAGTGGCTTATGTAAAATATACTGCTAATTTGTCCAGCTCTTAATTGGAAAAATCCACTCTTCTCTGAGAGAAATGATAGTGTTGAAGCTGAAATACAAGAGGTGGATGGAAAATCAAATAATGATGCTTGTTCTGCACACCAAGGGAACTACTGTGTGAAGACAGAAGAGTAAATAAAAAATTAGAAAAATGTGTTAAATGTGTTCATACCGCACCCTTTAGTGAATAAAAGTAATATATACGCTTCATAGGTGAGACATACATGAAGAACTTGAGACCTCCTCTAAAAGTCTTTAGCCAACAAATATATCTCAAGGATCTGTGTGCTCACAATGGTGATGGGTTCAATGGGGGGAATACAATAGTCCTTCCATGCTTCGTGCCTTCAAGAAGTACCCAGTATAGTCACAAATAAAAGATACTTGTATGTAAGTGATACAGGCTTTTGGATTGTACAGTCAACAAATACAGTAGTATTTTTTCACTAAAGTCTAAATGTGATTTAAAGAGCAACTTTGTATTCAGCTTTGTAATCTCCATCATGGTTACTGTTTTGGAAAATTCTCTGACTTATGTATAGAGCCTATTGTGTGGTTAGGGCAAATACTTCATCTCTCTGTGTTTCAGATGTATAAAATAGGGATAGTAAGAGTAGATGACTGTAGTGTTCTGAGATTGAAAAAAAAAAAAGGATATGTATAGAAAATGCTTAGCCTGGACAACAGAAGTCCTTAGTCAATATTAGTTGTTGTTGTTATTGTATTCTGAAACTTCCACAGAGATTTTGTTTATGGTTATAGTTAACTGGGGATGAAAATAGAGTTTTTCTCCTTTTTTCTTTTTTTTTTTTTGTAGCAGTATTTCATCTGGGTAAAATTGAGACTACTAGTATGTACGTATCTTAATAGGGAGCATCAGTACCTGACATTGGAATTACATTCACCCCAAATTCAAAAGAAACCTGCTTATAGTTCAGTTCAATACACAATCACTGAGCATGAGAATATTCTGGGCATAGTGGTAGGCAGGGGTATACAAAGATACATAAAATACATCCCAATCTCAAAGATTTTAGGGTATAGAAAGGGATTCCAACAAATAAAGACATTCAATAGCTTATGTTCAGCTCTCTGAGAGACAACACGGGGTTCTATGGGGGCAGATTGGAAGAAGGCCTATCCTAGTCTGGAGGGGAAGGAGAGCATCTGTGAAGTCTTGTTGGAAGAATTATGCATAAGTTGAGTCCTAAAAGATGAGTTATATTTAGACACAGGGAGGCTTGCATGGGCATTGTGTTGTGAGGGAATTATGAGTTATTTTGGGTGCCTGGACTGACGTATGGTGTGGCAGACTCGGAAGGAGAAGAGACTATAAATGTGAGCAGGCTCCAGATCTCCAGACAGAATAGAAAGGGCTGGTCTAGACTTGACGACTGATGGGAGTCACCATTCCAATCATGTTCACATTTGCTTATACTTCGATTTACTATCAGTATCGTCAAGTAACTCATGCAAAGAATACATGATATGGAGAAGCAAATAAGTCACTAGCCTCTGGTTCTAGACCTATCCAAAATCGATAGACAATGTGGCCTATGAAGTGAAACCTGAGAATAGCAGATGGAGGCTGTCAGCTTTTATAACATTGGACTGGGAAGAGACTAAGTCACCTCCCAAGGGTTCATTTACTCCCCTGTAAAGCAATCCTAGCTGAAGCCTGATTAGGTTCTTTAGGTTTCCATTTTTACTGAGTTATCACTGTTACAGGGAGACTGGCCATGGCCTAGTACAAACTTCTATTACTTCTATGCCAGGTGAAGGAATTTGGATTTGATCAAAAAAGTAATTGGAGTAATTAAAAGTTTTAATTATAAAAACAATATGATTCCTTACATTTTGGAAGTCATCCCAGCATCAGCATGTTTTCAGGTAGATACCATTGTAATGTATAAAAAATTACAATAGGAAGATGCTGAAGATTGCATGCACAGGGAGAAGAATTGCCTGAGTGTATGCAAGAGAAAATGAGAACCTGAATTAGGTCAGCTGCAGGGGGTGTGGACTGTAGGTGAATCTGAGCACAACAGTTATGAGACAAATCATCATGACTCATGACGGATGGTATGTACAGAGAACAGAAGAGAGATCACAGTTTTGTGTGCTTTGGCTTATTTTGGAGTATGTGAATATTCTGGAAATTTTAATCCCAATTGGTTGAATCGTTTAGGATCAAGTCCATCTCTTTAGCATGGAAGTCGATTTTACAGCACTCTTTGGATTGTACATCTTTCTTTTAGGGATGCTCTAGCAGCAGGTCATAGGGATGATACCACTTTTACCTCTCACTGTCATAGACTATGAGAAACCAGTATTATAATACTTGATTGTATTCTGTATTTTATATCAAGCTTTTTTCTCCAAATCACTCTCCTTTCTCCATTCTCTATTTTTTATTAGTCTCCTTGGCCATAAGGAAGAACAGATCTTCATGTATGTATGATTATGACATAACCTCACAACAAAGATTTGAGAAGATTTGAAAATCATCAACAAAGTACAAATAAATATAGAATAATTCTATTATAATATCTAAATGCTAAGAAAGCCTCAATCAAACACATAATTAGCGACCAACTAGTGCCTGCACAGGCTACATGTTTTCATATAATTCATGTTCAGTATAAAATTCCATTACAGGACTTTGAAAATTAGTAAAGTTTACTCTTTTATTTTGATATCGATTTCTGTTCCAGTGAGATGTGAGAAGCAATAAGAGTTCTGACTGGATTAAGAAACCATAGAACAGCATTCCTCATAAATATTTTGATTCAGTAGGTTTGGAGTGGGACTTGGAAAATTCTGTTTTTTAACAAAGCTTCTCTGATGGCTTTGATGTGCACCCAGGTTTGGAAGGACATGTTTCCTGGATGAAGTCCAAATTTTTCACTATGGCATATACAGTCCATCTCTGGCACTTTCTTGCTACCCTATCCCTATTTCCCCACTGCAGTCTGCTTTCCATCTGGACCAAGATGCTTGCAATTATCCAGACGCAGCGGACTGAGTTGTGTCTACTTGCCATGTCTGCGGGCTAAACTCACAATTCAAGAACTCAGGTTAGAATTGATTACCAACCCCTTTTGGTTTCTCCTCGGTTCTGTAAGGACTCCGATGACAGCATATGAATACTTCATATCAGGATCAGAATATTTCATATCAGGATCAGAAATGTGCCGTTTGAAAGTTGCCTGCAGCTGCACCTGTAGCACCAAGACTGTTGGTAAAATTTAACATTCAGGAAAACGCCACCTTTGTTTGAGAAGAAGTACTTTAGTGGAACTTGTGTTTGTGCAAAAGAAAGATCCAGATCCTATTCTGAAGGGGAAATGTTGACCAAAAGTGGAGCTAAAAACTCCCTGAAGGGATAACAGGACTGAAAGGATTCTTGGTTTCCTGGGGGAAGATAAGCTCTCCCAAGGCAAGCACAGCTTGAAACTGACAGAGAAGATGCAGAATCCTGGGTGTCAAGGAGTTCTCACAGTGTCTTGAAGTTGCAGACTGAATTCTGATCCTCAGGTCAAGGCTCTCAGCCTTGTCGTTTGACTTGGTGCTGACTGATGGGTCTAAGCCCACGGAGGCAGAAGGAGATTTGAGAGTTCCAGGAGCCTCTTGCGTATCTTGAGTCATAGGACTACTAGAAAGTGATCAAATAACCTCCGTTCTGGTAACCTGTGAAAGGTGATTATTATCAGCTTAGCCAAAACCTCTAAAAATCCCTAGGGTGATTTGTAACCATCTAACGAATTGTACGTGGAGATGTCAGAGGGTGGATTTGGTTGTATTAATAATTAATAACCTTTATTGAGTACTAACTGTGTATACTAAGGGCTTCATGTATCTACCTTAACTCGTAATCCTCACCACACCCGTATGATTAGTCCTATAGCAGAGTGAAATAAGGATATGGAAAGAGAGACACAGAGAATTTAGTGTCAAACTTGTAGCAAAGTGCTGGAATGAGTTTTGTCCCTTGTTCAGAGTTTAGGTAGAGCCCACTCTTTCAAACACCACGCACCTACGACTATGCAGTCCACAGTGACAAAGGCAAGGGAAACCTGCTTATTATGAATAGGAAAGAAAATTCCCATTCTAATCAGAATTCCCGTTCCAATCAGAATTCCTGTTCTAATCAGAAATTCCCATTCTAACCAGAATGGGAATTTTACCAAGTATACTTGACCACTGAATGTATGGTCAATGAAAAAAGATCCCATATGTGACACAAATATAAAACCCCAACATCTTATTAGGACTTATTTCAAAGTAATAGCAATCTCTTATTCTCTTTGTGGCTAAATTGTGTATATAATAATAAATTGAATTTCAGTTGAGTCAAATTTTATAATGCCTTACCTGTACTGCTATAGATTTTTAATTTTGTTGAAATGTAGCTTCCCTGTTCCGTTTTGTTCCATTTAATGACTTTTGCCAGCTGTAACTGTATTAAAAAAACCTCCCCCACTCAATTAAGTCAACTTGGGAGTTCACAAAAGAAATCCTTCTTTGATCCTAAGTAATTCATTTTTTTTCTTTCTATTTTTAGAGAAGGAGACATGTCAGCAACACTTGAAAAGAATTGACAATGGAATCGAATTTCTTCTAATTTTAAGAAAAGTAACTGCTTTTCCTACTGAAAATACACATTTCCATAAATATAATATAGTACAGAAAAAGCCATGTTATATAAAGCAATGTGCATAAAGTAGAGACACCAAGCTCATGTTATTTTTCCTTTTAGAGATATTCTTATTATAATACTCATAAAATGACCTATTTGAAGAATAAAGGGCTTTTGCTTTTTGGGTTATATGATACAAATTAAATTTTAATAACATCTAATTATGTTTACCCATGAATTTCAGTGGCTGCTACTAAGCACACATTCATTTTTTGACAGATTAGTACAACTATGGAGTTCACATGGTGGTTTTGGTAAAGAAAAAATTATCAGAAGGTACAGTGCTATCAATGGATTTCAACTAATAAAGTCAATAAAAGTTATTTGTGGCAAACTACAACTGCTGGAAAATGATTTTTAGAGTTCTAAAAAGTAGGACAAAGATAAATTTTTCCTATTTTCTTACAGATCAAGATTTTGTGAAGCATTCTTTTACCAGTGCAATACCCCAAGGGTTGGCTTTTAGTAATTAAAACCATTTACCCTTATTATTAAAGTTTATCTATATTTAAAATCTGAAGTCACCCAGCATGAAGAGCTCGGATTATAATTAGTTTAATAAAACTATCAAGGGGAGGAGGCTATGTGATCTGGTAGAAAACACTGAAAGTCTTGCTCTCAGCTTTGTGATTGAGACGTATGCTTTACTCATGCCTCAACCTACCTCTATAAAATGAAAACGATAAACTCTCCTTCATCACAGGTTACTAAGACACCGGTAATTCAGTACTGATGTCTTCACTGCTGATATCTGGCCAACACTCAGTGTGCTGTTGGCAGTATGTTTGGGTATTTCTTCCACATGCCCTAATACTGGTCTTCCAGTTTCCACCATGGATTTATCACCTCCTGACTCTCCTACTAGTTTCCATTTTCCATGTTGATCAAAGTGTAATGGCTTGGTATACATTATTTTACTGTTAGAAAAAATGTTTGATTTACCTTTGACGATTTTTAAATTCTTAATATATGGTCTAATACCTGTCTTTGCATTACAGAGCTTGTCATATATTAATGTTTTGAGAAACTGAACATTCTCAGGTACTAATGCTTAGTTAACTATTGCATTTTACTTTTATTTAACCTTCCTAAGTGTGTATGCTCAAGTTAGTATTAAAATGGATTTGTGATGAATCACATTTCCAAATACCAATCTATTGAACATATATAGAAAAAAGCTGATATTATATTGAGTTAAAAAGGTGACAAATTTAAGGGGATGTTTGAGAATAGACCTTAATTAAAAATTAAGATCAGTAAATAATGAATCAGTTAAAAATTGTCTTTGTTTATTTCTTTCAGTTTTTCTTTTAACAAATTTGGTAATTAAGTACCTATAAGCCTAATTAGTGGAAGGATCATTGGTTTTGGAGTCAGATTGTTTTTAGTCTGAATCTTAATTTTGCTTGTTATAAGCTATGAGATGATATCAATTTTTACTAATTTTCATACCTGTTATTGGTGAAATAAGGATGATAGAATGTTCTGGAATTTAATATTAACATATGAAGTGCATAGCACATGGTAAACATTACATTAGTTGCTGCCTCACTCCCTCTGCTCTCTAACTGCCTCCCTTCTGCCCCAACACACACACACACACACACACACACACACACACACACACAGGAAGGTGTCAGAGAAATAGAAATGAATATGACATAACCACCAGAGTGTAGAGTTTTTTAGGGCAGACTTTCTTTCCTGTTCCCTTTTGTTTCTCCAGTCCCTGGCTCAGTGGCTGACATATTATATATTAAATAAATGTGTATTGGGAGAATATGCTATATCTGTATATAGGGCTTAAATCTACAATCTACACTGGCTAAAAATAAGTATTTCCAGAAAAAGATAGGAAAATGACACTAAGAACCATGCAGGAAGTAACAACTGCATTCATTTAGAAAACAAAAGCAAAAAACTTTTAAATGAGGATTTTAAATGAATTATGCACCACTGTTACCATATTTCAGAATCTAGGATATATTTTTACCATTACCCATGAGATTTACACTACCTTTTTGTGTTTTATGATATGAACTAGTGTTCTTTTGCTTCCACTCATAGAACTCCCCTTAGTATTTCTTGTAAGGCAGGTATGGTGGTAATGAACTCTTTAGTTTTGCTTGTTTGGAAAAGACTTTATCTCTCCCTCGTTTCTGAAGGACAGCTTCGAGGGTATAGCATTCTTGGTTGACAGTTATTTTCTTTCAATATTTTGAATATGTCATCCCATTATCTCCTGGCCTGAAAAGTTTTCTGTTGAATAATCCATCACTAGTTTTAAGGAGGTTCCCTTTTATTTAATATTTCCTCTCTTACTGCTCTTAAAATTCTATCTTTGTGATTGACTTTTGACAATTTAATTTTAATGTGTCTCGGTGTAGCCCTATTAGGGTTCAACCTATTTGGGATCTTTGGGGCCTCATATATCTGGGTATCTATTTCTCACTCGGTTTAGGAAGTTTTTCACCATTATTGCTTTAACCATACTTTCTGTCCCTTTCTCTTTCTCTTCTCAAATTTCCATAATGCAAATATTGTCTCTTTCTATTGTCTCTCCTAAGCTTTTCTCACTCTTTTCATCCTTTTTCTCTTTTTCTCCCTTGACTGGGTAACTCCCAATGTCCTATCATCCAGGTCACTAATTCTTTCTTCTACATGGTCATGTTTACTTTTGAAACTCTAGTAATTTCTTCAGTTTACTTATTGTATTTTTCAACTCTAAGAGTACTATTTGTTTGTTTTGATGGTTGCTATTTTCTTGTAAACTTCTCATTTTGTTCATGAATTGTTTTCCTAATTTTGTTTAGTTGACTGTCTGTGTTTTCTTGTATCTCATTAAACTTCCTTAAGAAGATTATCCTGAATTCTTTGCCTGACAGTTCACAGATCTCTATTTCTTTAGGGTCAGTTATTGGAGCTTTATTAGTTTCCATTAATGGTATCATATTTACCTGATTTTTCATGATTTTTGATTCCTTACATTGGTATCTGCACATTTGAGAAATTGAGCTTTTCCTCCATACTTTACAGGTTTGCATTGGCAGAAACAGTATTGTTTTTTTTTTTTTAATCAATTATTTCAGTTTGAGTTTCTGGGTGTATTTTCTGGTAATGTCCTTGGGCATGTGGGGCCTGCTATTTTGGTCTATGTTTGGGTGAGGCAACTGTTCAAGGTCTGAGGATGAGATAGGGTTGTGCTACTGGCTGAGAACAGTTGGATAAGACTGTTAGCTTGGTTTCCTACCCAAATGAAGCTGTAGGATGGGCTCTGTGGTTGCCTGGATTCTCTGGTCAGGCTTACTAGAAGGTCAGGAATGAGTACTTTGTTCAGTATTAGATGGGGCTATAAATTAGCTTTCCTTCCCTGGCAGGGCAGCAGAATGGGACCCAAGGCCTATACAGCTCATTGTTTGGTGAACTCAATCAGTCCAGAATGTGCACTGAAGTCCCTAGTCAGATGAAGCCACTGGTTTTCCTTTGCAGATGGGAGAAGCCACGGTCCGCGCTTTCTATTCAAGTGTCATTGTATGTAGGTTTGTTTGATATGCTGTGTAGCTTCCTGTGTGCTGTCGTTAGGTTCTCTTGCTGGACAGACTGACGGCTGTATTCAGTGATGATCAGGGATATAAATTAGATTCCCTGCCTGGGTGCAGCAGAGCAGCTCTAAAGCTGGTAAACTATTTGTTTGTGGTCTTAACTCAAGCCCACCCACACCCCATGTTACCTGATGGAACAGGGCTACTGGTTTGCTCTGTAAACTACTGGTTCTACCCACCTTTCAGCTTGAGCACCACCAGGCAGCACTGCTTCCAGTTGTTGCCAGTCCTTCTGGCCAGATGGAGCTGGAAGGAACTCTCCAAAGTAAATGTGACTGTGATTCAACTCCTTGCCTGGACATGGGAAAGCTGGGCCCTAGGGCAGGCAGAGATTTGAAGAACTTCATTTAAAGATCCAAATCAGGGAGATGTGTACACTGCCAACTTCCCTGTTCAGAGTGCCCTACTGACTTGGTTCTGCAGATGAGCAAAGCCATTGTCTGGTATGAACTTGGTCTTCCAAGATTACTGTGCTAGTTGTTGCAAGCCCCTCTCCCATTATCCATCACAGTTGAATCCCATGAGTTGGAACACTTCAGATTCTCCTGCAATCTTCATGGTGCGAGATCAGAGCAGGGAATCCCAGAAAGCAACCCACAATGCTGTGGGAGGGGGGCAATTGTCCCCTCTGCATTCTCTTTTCCTACTAAAGGCTCAGGGGAGACCTCTCTGCATGGTGCTGCGCTATCCTGGGGAAGGACAATGTGGTCAACATGTAGCCACATCTTTAACCCTTCTAATAGAATCTGTCTTAGTTTGGGTGGTACAGGGAGTGCTTTGGCCTCATCCTCATGTTCTAGGATTCTCTCAGTGATATCTTGTTCTTGCATAGTTGTTAGTTCTTCTTTTGGGGCAAAGTGGGGTCAGGAACAACTTTCTCACCATCTTGGTGATGTCACTCCCCTGGTCTTTATTTATTTCCACACTACTATATCTTGAAACTCCTACAACAAAGCATGCCACATAGTAGGTGCTGAATGAATATATACTAGGTGAATAAATTAACATCATCAAGGGAAATTTCACTTATTGTGGTTATATATATTTTTTAACTTGCCTGAAAGGGAAAAATAGGAATTGTTGCTAATACACACTTCCTTCTTGAAAGTGTTAAAAGCTATCTTAACTTTCTCTTTAAAAAATAAGAGAAAACTGGGCATTAGGAATGGCAGATAACTTGAGAAAGAATGGTAAAGTATAGTATCTGAAGGCATGCTTTCCTTTGCATTCTGTTCATTTATTCATATTTGATATCCTAATTTTTTAGATATCATGTAGTTTATGTGGTGAAAAAGTATCTCCTCCTCTTCATTCTTTATCCTATCAGAGGAATTTTCATAATCCACACATGGTCCAGCAAGATCGGCAGAAAAATAGGTGGTTGGAGTGAAAATCCCAGTTAGTAAGGGAATATGACTGTCTATGGTCTCTGTACTGACCAGACAAGTATATAGGAAGGGTGTCTGTGGCCATAGTGGGTGGCTTGTGGGAGATTCAGGGGCTCCAGAATATTGGCGAACGTTTTATTATTTTCCATTACAATTACTTGGTCTGTTTTTCCTAATAAAATTTATGGAAAAGTACAGGGCTGAAAATGTGGTAGGAACATTGGGAACCATTGACAAATGTGGCCTGTAGATTACAATCCAATTTTTAAAAAAAGTTTGATTACAATACATCTACAGGAGGAAGCAGGGAAACCAGTTCCTAAGAAAAAAAGAATACAATATAATGGTGTTTAGGAAGATTAATCTGGCAGCCAGTGGCATTTGCTTTAGCACTCATAAGATTTCAGTGAAGTTAAGTAGACTAGGTGGCATTACCTCAGTTTAATTTATCTTAAATAACTTTCTGGTAACTGTTTTGGATTTAATGCAAGGAGAAACATTTCAAAGAAGACAAAAAGTAGTCAGTCTCTTACTTTCAAAATGAATCTTTTCTCATAAAATGTTATGAATTCATTTTGTATCATAATGTAGTTTAATTTTTTTGGTAATGAATTTGGGCTGGCAACTCATGTTGCATTTTTAGGAAAAAGTTAAGCTGTATTTCAGACTATTGTGGAGTTCATTTAGTGCACAAACGGAGCTTTTCAAATACTAATTTGTGTGTGTGTGTGTGTGTGTGTGTGTGTGTTAGACAGAGAGAGAGAGAGAGAGAGAGACAGAGAGACAGAGAGACAGAGAGAGAGGTGTGTGAAAATGCATTACTTTATTTCTTCTGAAAACTCAGTCAGAGATAATTAATGGCATAATGGAGAATATAGAGTTTCAGATTTGAGAAAACCACTATAACCGACCAACCATATCTTTTTATATATGTATAGTAAATCTCTATATAACTGAAAATTAGGATTTCTGTTCATATTTTTAAAACACATTTCAACGGCAAAGTATAGAGAAGAGCTTGCTAAATGACTTAGCAAATCTAATTACACTGAAATTTGGAGTTAGATTCAAAAGATAATTCTCCTTTCACTGGTGGTGATTAACAACTGTATTTATTAGCACACCAGAAATTCAACCCAGATAACTTTATAAATGTGTTCTGGTGATACTCTTTAAAAAAGGAACATTAATTTTTAAATCTACAATAGTTGGTTTTCAGATATTAAATTGCTGCTCTGAGCTTTTGGGCTTCTGGTGATCAAAATATTAAGAATTGCAAACAACAGCATTCTCTGTGGCTAAAACCACTCAGAAACTCTTCCATAATTGAGAAGGGCATTTAAGGCTCATTTATCAGTACTCATGGTTGGGTTGAGTTAGGTAAAAACATTTTAATGATATTGAAGATTACATTGTAATAAGAATTTCTTGGGAAACCTGACTTTATAAAATATCTTAAAAGCATTAATTAAATATTTTATAATTTTTTTGTACTGAGTCTTTGAAGTCTGGTGTATATTTTACCTGTCAGCAGATCTCAGTTTGAAAGCTAAATTTTCTTTTTTCTTTGTATATATTTGGAATTTTATTTATTTATTTAAATTTATTTTTAATTAGAGTTGACATGCAATATTATATTAGTTTCAGGTATACAACACAGTGATTCAACATTATATACCTTACAAAGTGATTACCACAATGCATTTAGTAACCATATGTCTGAGGATGAGATGGGGTTGTTATTATGGTACTGATTATATTCCCTATGCCATACACTAGAAGTTTGTACTTCTTAATCCCCTTCTTCCTTTTCCTCCATCTTCCCACTCCCCCCTTCTGGCAACAATCAGATTGTTCTCTGTATCTATGAGTTTATTTCTGTTTTTTTTTTTTTTTTTTTTTTTATTTTAGATTCCACCTGTAAAGGAAATCATACAGTATTTATTTTTCTTTGTCTGACTTATTTCACTTATCTTAATACTCTTTAAGTCCACCTATGTTGTCACATATAACAAGATTTCACTTTTTTATGGCTGAGTAATATGAATACTACATTATCTTCATCCATTCTTCTATTGATGAATACTTAAGTTGCTTCCATACCTTGGCTATTTTAAGCAATGCTGCAATAAATGTTGGAGTGCATATATCTCTTCAAATTATTGTTTTTGTTTTCTTCCCAGAAGAAAATACCCAGAAGTGGAATTTGTAGGTGTATGGTAGTTCTATTTTTAATTGTTTCAGGAAACTCCTTACTGTTTTCCACAGTGGATGCATCAGTTTACAATCCCCAGTAGTGCACAAGGTTCCTAGTTATGATAAAAACTCTCTCAACAAAGTGGGTATACAAGGAACATACCTCAGCATATTATGGCCATATATGACAAGACCACAGTTAATATCCTACTTAGTGGTGAAAAGCTGAAGTTTTTCTCCAAGATCAGAAACAAGACAAGGATGGGCACTCTCATCATCTTATTCAACATAGTGTTGGAAGTTCTAGCCATAGAAATCTGACAAGAAAAAGAAATAAAAGGTATCCAAATTGGAAAGGAAGAAGTGAATTTGTCATTATTTGCAGATAACATGATATACGTAGAAAACTCTCAAAGATCTAACAAAAAAACAAACACACATACAAAAAATTGTTAGAACTAATAAATAAATTCAGGAAAGTAGTAGGATACAAAATTAATATTCAGAGATCTGTTACATTTCTATACACTAATAACAAACTATCAGAAAGAGAAATTAAGAAAACAATCCCATTTACAATTGAATCAAAGAGAATGAAATACTTAGGAATAAATTTAACAAAGGAGGCAAAAGACCTGTACTCTGGAAACTATAAGACATTGATGAAAGAAATTGTAGAAGACACAGATAAATGGATGGGTATACCATGTTCATGAACTGGAAGAATTTATAACATTTTTAGTTTATTTAACATTTAGTTTATTGAATTAATATCTCACAGGTAAGTAGTAATAAACTAAACAAATAAACTAAATGTTGAATAAACTAAAAATGTTATTTGTGCATTTATCTCAGGAGTCTTAACTCAGTATATTATCTTGTATATGTTATCTCGTATATATTAACTCAAAATTTAAAAAGAAATGAGCAACAAAAGTATCAAGCTTTGTATAAATGGGTATATATAGAAGCAAATCTGTAGAATACATGAAACTTCTGCAAAATTGTCTCATGAATTTCAAATGATTAGGAACATCCAAATCATGCTATATGATTGCACTAAAATTCATTTTAAAATAACCACAGAATGTAACCAGAAAAAAGTTATCTTTAAAATTAAGAAAAGCTTTTACTTGTGAGAAAAAAATCATAATGTAAGTTAGAAAATATTTATAAGTATATAATAATGAAAAAGCTATATACAAAAATGTATGGGCTTTTGCTGCATCTACTGCAAGGATGAAGACCATTCTAGGAAGTCAGACGATGGACATTCCAGAAAATGTGGACGTCACTCTGAAAGAGCGTACAGTTACTGTGAAGCGCCCAGAGGCACCCTGAGGTGGGACTTCAGTCTCATCAATGTAGAACTCAGTCTCCTTGGAAATAAAAAGAAGAGGCTCCGGGTTGACCAATGGTGGGGAAGTAGAAAGGAACTGGCTCTGTTCACACTTTCTGTAGTCATGTAAAAAATAGGATAAGGGTGTTACACTCGGCTATCGAAATTTCTTGGGTGTAAAATACATCCACAGGGTTAAGATGAGGTCAGGTATTGAGATACTACTTGTTCAGTAGTATCTCAAGCCCAGAAAGATCAGTTAATTTTTGAAGGAAATGATACTGAATTTGTATAAAATTCAGCTGCTTTTGATTCAACAAGCCCCACAGTTAAAAACAAGGATATCAGAAAATTTTTGGATGGTATCTATGTTTCTGAAAAGGAACAGTTCAGCAGGCTGATGAATAAGATCTAAGTTGTACAGCTACAGAAACACCAAGATGTCGAGTGATTTCTCAGACTTATTTGTGATATTTTAAATATGCAATAAAAATCATGTATTGAAAAGAAAAAAGTATGCTATACAACCAAAGCAATACGTAGAGGGAAATATAAAGTCTTAACACTTATATTACAAAAGAAGAAAATTTGGAATTAATGAGCTAAGCATCTAACCTAAGGAGTTAAAAATTAATGTATCATAAGGAAGGTAATAAATATAGAATCTGAAATTAATGAAGGAGAAAACATATAACAGAAAGGAGCAGCAAAACCTGAAAAAAAAAGTTAATAATCTTCCTGGGAAGATAGATTTTAAAAAATGAAGGCAGAAAAATATTTCTTAAAATATTAGGAATAAAGAAGAAAACAAATATGTGGATTACTGGCTAGGGATCAGAGCTCCTAACCCGTGTTGTTCAAGGGTTAACTGTACATAATTCAGAATTTACATATGTAATTCATGTATATTATATAGCATAGTAATAAAATAAACATCTGCATACACATCACTTCATTTAAATCCTTAAAATGTTCCAGTGCTGTTGCCACTGATTGCTCCTTCTCTACTTCGTCCTGCTGCCCCTCCCAGAGGTAAATAGTTCCCTGAATTTTGTATTTTTTTTATAACAGAGTCTTTAAAAATAGAGGCATTTAGTAAAATGCACAGATCTTAATGCATTGTGACAAATAACTACATAAATGTAAATAAGATAAAGAAAAATTCCTCCGCTTGCCACCAAGACAACCACTGTTCTCTACTTTTCTTATTTCTATCACCAAAGGTTAGTTTTGTTTGTTCTTGACCTTTATATCAATGGACTTACATAGCACGTATTCGTGTGTGTGCATCTTTTGAGATCTGTCCATCTTGTCTTACCCTGTTTCCCCAAAAATAAGACCTAGCCAGACCATCAGCTCTAATGCATCTTTTGGAGCACAAATTAATTCAAGACCTGGTATTATATCAATCATATCATATCATTATATTATATTATATTATACCTGGTCTTATATTATATTAAAATAAGACCAGGTCTTATATTAATTTTTGCTCTAAAAGACACATTAGAGCTGATGGTCCAGCTAGGTCTTATTTTCGGGGAAACACAGTAGTAGCTCATTCCTTTTTATTGCTGATCAATATCCCAGTATATAAATATATCAGTTTTTGTTCAGATGTTTTCCTGTTGATGGAATCTCAGACTGTTTCCAGTTTGAAGTTGTTAAAAAATGACATGAGCCTTCTTATCCACAGCTTTTTGCGGACATATTTTCAACATTACTTGTGTAAGTTTGAAGTAGAATTACTGTACAGTGGGTGCATGTACCTTGATTATTATAGAAAGCTTCCAAACTGTTTTCCAAAGTGCTTCTACACTTTTACACTCACACTAGGAATGTATGAGAGTCTCAGATGCTCCATTTGCAACAGTAACTTTGAATGTTGCCAGTCTTCTTAATTGTAGCCATTAGAGTGTGTGAGAACTGGTATTCCATTGGAGTTTTAATTTGCATTTCCCTCATAAATAATAAGGCTGAATAATTTTTCATGTGCTTGGATGGGTTGGAAAAGAGTTTCTGAGAGAGAGTTATGTTCTTTTTGGATCTAAATTTAACAAACAGTACCGAGTGTTTTTAGATTAAATATATGCCTTTTAGCTTGTTTCCATTAGTTTCTAAGAAATCAGCAGATTTTTGATATATGACATTTCTCTTTTTATCCTTACAAATAAGTAAGTCCTAGAGAAATATACAAATGATTCTGGTCAAGATGTGAGGAAAATTTCCACATGCAAACAAAATGGTGCCATTTTACTTTAAATTTTAAAAAACATGGCCCTCCAGTCTAACCAAACTTTTGCCAAATGCAACACAAAATGTGTTAGGCAGAAATAAAACTATAAATCCCAACAGAGTTCCCTAGCCTACCTGAGAGTTTGATAACAATATACCATTATGTGATTTAAAATATTTTGTTTTAAATCAAATTTAAAATTTGATTTAAAACAAACAGAATGATATATAATTGCCTATCTCCAAAGAAAATTGATTAATTAAATTATAAATTCTGTCAAATTGAATAGAGCTCTTGTTTTTGGGGGGGTTATTGAGCCTAGTAAAGAGTTACATAAATTTAAAATGAGAGAATTAATAAATTTCCATAAACAGGAAAAAAAAGCTTAAAATTCTTGTTGGGCTATATCTCAAGGGGAAAAAAAGAGAACTTTAAAATAATGACCTTGATTGCTAGATTGTAAGATAGGAAGCACAGAAATACAATTGATATTAGACAAAGAGCAAGAAAAAAAAAACAAACTAAGAACTTCAGTACTTAAGTATACTTAAAAAGTGAACTCCAAATAAAATCTAAGTTAGTTAATAAATATACCAATGTTAATTTAGTTTTGACAATTGAACCACACTAAGTAAGATGTTAACATTAGGGGAAACTGAGTGAAAGGTGTATAGGAAATTTGTACAATAGATGTAACTTTTCTAAAACTATTCCAAAACAAAAAAGTTTATTTTTAAAAATGTATATTTAGAGTGAGCTAAACAAAATGTGGCAAAACATTAATAATTGGTAAACCTAGGCAATAGTTATATATGGATGTTTACTGGCCAATCCTTTCAATTTTTTGGTAGGTTTAACATTTGTTAAAATAAAAAAAGAAAACAGAAAATCACGTTAGAAAAAAAAACAAAAAATAGAATTTGAAAATATATTTAGTATATAAATGTTGAAAAGATGTAAGGCAATATTCCTATGCCAAGTGAATCTTTGAACAAAAAATACTGCTTTAATAATTTTGATTTAAAACAATGTATGCCATCTCCTTGATTTTATTACAATGTAAAAAAAATAATAGTTCTGTTTTATTATATATTTTATAATGTTTTAGTTTATGTAAGACATGTTTATTCATAAAAAGCTGAATTCTTCCACCACTTCTAATTTCATATCCTGATTTTATGATTCCAATAACTTATCATTGTATTACAAAATGTTAAATATAAAACTAAATTATAATAACAGTATTTTCTGAAATGGTTTCATATTTAAACTTCTTATGCTACAAATCAATAGGACTAATTTTTCTAAATACACTGGCCGGGTAAAAAATTTACACAATAAAAAGTGGCTATCAGTTAGTTGAAAGGAATATAAAATATTTTGTATTAGTATATATGCTTATTATTAACCTTTACAAAAAAAGGCATATATCTGACAATACTGTGATTCAGACAAGTATTGCCACAAAAGTGTTGCATATTTAAATATCCCCAAACTCAGTGGATTAAAATAATATTTACTTCCTTGCTCATATGTTTGCAGGTAGTCTGCAATTTTTTGATCTGGGCTTGACTCCCACCTCTGGGATTTGGGCTCCAGGCTGCATGATGCAAGTGGATTTGTTCTGGAGTACAGACTGAGGGGTATTGACTACATGGGGCTTGTTTCTGGGATAGCCAGATCACTGGAGTGTAAGAGGGCATGCCCTTTCATGAAAGAACATTTCAAGCCTCTGTTTGCCTCATGTACACTAACATCCCAAATACCAAAGCCAGGCATGTGGCCAATCCCAAGGTGAAGAAATACACTTCACCAACGATGAGGCCATGGCGAATGTGTGAAAGTAAAATATTACAACATAGCTGTGAAGAATTGGGACCAATAATTTAGTCTCCCTGATGTAGAGGTGTATAATGGTGTGCAGTTGATTCTAGAACTCTGCTGCTCTGCTAACGTGTTTGTATATGACAGACAGCTCTCGGTTTATTCCCTTGTATAATACTTTTTGGTCTGTAACAGAAGTTAGAGTTTGGTCTGTAACTTCAGTTATGAGTTGAAACTAATACTGATGATTGAGCCTCTAATAAATTCAAAAGTCTCAAAGAAATATAAATGTGTATGGAGAATAGTCGGTGTAAGTTTTGTCTTTGAAGGGAAAAGAGGGTAAAGAAGTAAAAGGTTGGTTGTGAGAGAATGTGAAAGGCCATAGACTAAAACAAATTGAAACTCTACAGTAAAATTTAGAATATCTGATGTAAAGTGAACCTTATTTATCGTGGTTTATAGTACTTGCAATATTGAGTTTAAAAATGAATAATATAATCTGTTTAATTTTGACAAAGTTGGTCAGTGTTGATGAGTTTATTTTAAAGAAAGTTTTGGTTCTCACTCACACCTGGTGTTATTATTTTCTTCCTTCATGATTCTTCCCCCAGTTACCTGACCCCCGGGTGACTCATCCTTTATTGAATCCCTTAATCCTGACTACATATGTTCCCCTCATTTAATTCTTTACAGTTTAAACCCATTGGAAAGTGACATCTGTTTCCTTCTGGAATCTTCACTGATATATATTTATCTGTTTGTCTCATTTTGTTTTAGTTTTGCTACATTTTAATGTTTAGATTTTACTTTATATCCATTATTGCTAGTTGTTTAGAGTGTAGCAAAAGCCTCAAAGTGTAAGCTTATGATGTCATCTTTTAAATACAAATACAGTGGTTATTTTGGAACATGTATCTATTTAATCAAAAGTTTCATGATAATTTTTTCCCCATCTTATCCATCAAGAGACAGAAAGTTATTTCTGAGGTTAAAATAGAAATAAACATAATAAAAATGATTCTCCTGTGTTTCTTCAGAACAAATAAAACTCTCCAATTTCCTTGAAATTTAGGATCTTTTAATGAATGTTCTATTTACCTTACCCCTTTCTTTGACTCCCAGTGCATCTCTCTGCTCTGGTACCATGTGGTATCTGATATTAGGGTCCATGGAAATACTCGGAGCCGAGACGAAAAGGGAGATCCCACTTGGGTTTGCATTTCAAACCTAAAGCTAGCATTAATCCCAGGCATCTGGGTTTGGGGGGCAGGAAATATCTTTGCATTTTCTATGAGATGCTTTGATAGCCCTTTACTTCCTTACCTTGAAGAGATAAAAAAATCCTTAAAGTAAAAGGAATATTTCTCAAGATCATTGCTATCTGTTAATCAGAAATAAGGCACTAATGAACAACCCCTAATTTGGCAAATTAATACAGTGGCAAGTAAATTCATGACTCAAACAAACCTGGGTTCAAATGCAAATTGAACAAATCATTTGTTGGAGGAGGTCATCAAGAGAACTTGACTTTCAGTTGACCCACTAGCTGGACTCATCCTGGACCCATATGTTCTGCCCACCATTCCTAAAGTGGGAGATATTTTCAAGGATGCAGCCTTGAGAGAACAATGTATTATTGGAACCATCTGGGCAGTATATGTGACTGAACGGCATTAAGGCTACTATATAAACTTTTATGATTCTGGTGGGTATGTGTGGAGATCTACTTGTCTTGTGGTCGCCCAAGACAAGCCTCACATGTAAGTCCTCTTGCTCATGAAAACTGCCACCTACCAATCTGGAGAGACCATTTTACCTGGTAAAACACTCATGTTCTTATGCTCACCATATTAGCATTCTGGATAATGGAATTGTAATATTTATCTACTTCAAAAAGATGTTGACTATGTAAATTAACTCTTTCTTCTTAGAAATACATATAAAAACATACGTTCTTAAAAGCATTTAATGCAAGAAAATTAATATCTTCTGCTAGAAACAGACAAAAGATTTTCCTGGGGTTTTCATGAATTTTGAAGGCTTATGAATAAAGAAGAGGATGTAATCCCAGGAGTGAGTAGGAAGTTTATGATGAAGGATGACATGTGGAGGGATGTCAGCAAGTATCAAGAACGTTCAGGGAGAGATAAGGGAAGACATTGTGTGGGAGGAGCTGGCTTAGCTGTCTCAGGATACCAGAGATAGATCGGCTTAAGTTTCACCCAAGTTCTGGATCCTGCCACACATTTTTCATATATTAACTTTGATAAAAGTCACTTGGGGCTTTAATTTAAAAATGTTTTCTATTTTAATACACTGAATCTCCCCACTTCAAGTGGAAAAGTTTCAGTACTACTATGAATAATAATAAAACAACAGCAGCAAAAATAACAACCAACAATAATATCAGCACAATACATTGCCCTCTGGGGTCTTAGTCATTTTACTGAATAGCATGGCAAACCTGTAAGGAACATACTGATACCATTATTTTATGTATGTGGAAATGGAAGCTCATGGAAGTTAAGAAACCTCTCCATGGTCACATAGGTAGGAAAGCATAGAACAAGGATTCAATCCAGGTCTACCTGTTTTCAAAGCTGAATGTTTAATGCCTCCAAAATGCCATACACAACTGGTTTATAGTCTCAATTTCTTCATACAACAATAATTTTACAGTGCTTTTTATAGTTAGCATTCTGGATTGTCTATCAGCAATAAGAAGAATAGATATAAAACTTGTGAGCTATAGTGGCTTTAATTGTTACTTACTGTTTATCCTTTTGGAAATGTTCTAGGAAATTCTACCAAGAAAGCCAAGCTGCACAAGAAATAATTTATACACTAGAGAATATTGGCTAAATATGACTACAAAGTATTTCTCTTTTATGATAAACAAGTCATTTTTTTTCAGATGGTACAAATTATAGACATTTTTTTTGACATTTTTAGAAATATTTTTTTTAGTGTTTCCTGAACTATACTTAAGTTTTTAAAAAATTCTGATACAAACTTCTCAATCTTTAATTATAAGATAGAAAATATGTTGATATAATATCTATAGCTTAAATTATTAATTATCTTTTAATTCTTTGCTTTTTAGTTTTCTTTCTCACCACAAATATACCCACCTTGACACTACCGTTTTAGACCTTAATTTCTAAAGTGTCTTTGACTTTCCTTGGTATATAGAGAGGCAAGCTGATAGCAGCAAGATAGTTTAGTTTAGAGTCTTCAATATGTCAAGTACATATAGTCGTATAGATGTTCAGAGATTTTTTTAAAAAGTTGTGGTATCTCTATTATCAGTCTCAGAAATCCTTAGCTGCAAGACCAATTAAGATACAGAAGGAACCAAATTAGTTAACGCTTATTCACTTAACTCAAAAAGACCTATGAACAAAAATTATGAACATTGATTTATTCTCAATTGAAATTTCAAACTTCACAGAGAACAGCCTTTACTTGAAATCTTTTAATTTGCCTTTATAACATTCAGCAAGATTACTGTCCCCATAAGTATGTGTACAGAATAACTCCCTCCCTTTGAAGAACTACTTTTAAAAATATTCAAATGTTTGGCCTATGTAAGCTTTTCTGCTAACATCTCAGAAGGCACGTTCCTGTAGGATAGTTATTTTCTATTAAAACTGCTTTTAAAGTTACCTAAATGAGCTTTAATCAGCTGAACAATTTTTTTTGTTTGTTTGTTGAACCATCTAGTCAACTGCTTCAGAGTGCAAGTAAAATAAAGAGTGAAATAAATTTGAATAGTAGCATGTATAACCTCCCTTCAAATACCAGTCTTTAAGGTAAAACTCATGTTTAAGATGCTTCTATTGTTCTTGGAGGACAACAAATTTTATCAGGTGAAGAGACAAGACATTATATAGGCAACCCTTGCAATATTATGTGCTAATCCACATCCATAGAAAAGCTTAGTGACCTGCTAAAATTGAGGGCTGAATATACCAGCTTCAAAAATGACATATTTTAAGGACTGTTTTGCCCCTAAATTTTAGGCAAATCAAACACATATTTGACTATAATGATCCATGGGTGTAAACATAGATGAAAAGCAGTAGTATCCAACCAAGGCCAATTTTGCCCCTTAGAAGACATTTTTTATTGCCATGACTTGGGAAGTGCTCCTGGCATATATATGGTAGTAGCCAAGGATGCTGTTAAACGTCCTACAATCCACAGCTCCACATAACAAAGGATTATCCAGTCCAAAATGTCAATAGTGCCACTATTGAGTTCAAGTTTCAAAGATAGTGTATTTGGGAAGTTTCAAAGATAGTGTATTTGGGAAGCTTAGAGTACAAGAAGGTATATAAGAATAAAGAAGATAATTAATAAGCCATTGAATATATAGGAATCACAGTCAAACTGAATACAGTGAAAAGTTAAACTGACCCAAGTTATCTGAATAATGGATACCAAGTTACAGAAAAAAACAGAAAATTAGGAAAATATTAATTATATACAAGTATTTCAACTTTAAGATGATGAGGCAATTCAATGAGCAAAGGAGTCTTTTTACTAAAGACTGGATAACTTGATATCAATATGAACAAAAATGAATGGAAATCCACACTTCAAAGTACACACAAAAATTACCTTGGAGTAGATCAGAGACTTAAATGAAAACCTAAAACTATAAAAATTCTACAGGAAAACCTTAGGAGAAAATCTTTGTGACCTAGGTGTATCTGCAAAGTTCTCTTAAATGGGACACAGAAAACAGGATGCAATTTTTTGTTGTTGTTAAATTGAAATTCATCAAAGTAAACATTTTGTTCTTCAAAAGACATCATTAAGGAAACAAAAGGTAAACAACAAATCGGTAGAAAACACTTACAAAATATATACCAGACAAAGGACTTATATTCAGAATATGTGAAAAAGCCTTACGTGTAATTATAAGAAGACAAACAACCTAAATATAGTAATACTGGCAAAATGTTTGAAGAGACATGTAATCAAAGCATAATAGCTAGTAAGCACGTGAAAGAATTAGTCATTTGGGAAATGCAATTTAAAACCATAATGAAATAGCATTACAGACCCTTTAGAATGACTAAAATTTAAAAGATTGACCATATATTTGATCCCTTTTACCCTCATCTACCACCCACCTCCCTCTTACCTTCTAGTAACCACTAAACTATTGTCTGTCTGTGAGTTTTTGTTTCTTCATTTGTTTGTCTTGTTCCTTTGTTGTTTTCAGTTTTATACACCACATGTCAGTGAAATCATATGGTTCTTGACTTTTTCTGTCTGATTTATTTCTCTTAGTATTATAATCTCAAGATCCATTCACATTGTCGCAAATAGTACTATTTCATCTTTTCTTATGGCAGAAAAGTATTCCATTGCAATGTAACTTTATTAAAAATTGTCCCCCCAAAAAACTTAAAAAAAAGAAAAGAAAAAGGCTTACTATGGTAAGTGTATACCAAGTGTTTACAAAGATATGGAACAACTGCAACTGTCATATGCTAATGGTGGGGGAATGTGAAATGGTATAATCACTTTGGAAAGCAATTGTCATTTTCTTAAGAAGTTAAACACATATCTACTAAACAACCTAAAATCAATGAAAGTATATGTCTCTGAAATGACTTGTACTTAAACATTCATAGCAGCTTTATTTGTGATTGCCTCAAATTGGAAATAATTGAAATGTCCATAGACAAATATACAGATAAAGAAAATATAGGATATAAACAATATAACACCATTTATTAATTAAAATGGAAAATACTGATATATGCAACAAAAATGATACGTCTAAAAATGATTAAGCTGATTGAAAGAAGCTAGACAAAAACAGTATATACTCTATGAGTCCATCTATATAAAATTTTAGAAAATGCAAACAAAACATATTGAACTAAATAGATCAGCGGTTGCCTGGTGACACAGGTAAAGAGAAGGATGAACTGAAAAGAGACATGAGGAAATTTTGGGTACAATGGAAATATTTAAAGTGATGATTGTGGTGAAAGTTTCATGGGTATGAAATTATGTACTTACCTCAAAATATTAAAATTAAAAAATTTCTACAGGACAAACTTTGACCAATGTGATAGAAGAGGTGGTGAGTAAATGTCCCCCAGTTCTAACCACAGGGGAGAAAATTCTGAGGCTCATTCCACACACTGAGAGTTCTGAGGTCCAGTTGCCCAGAGCATTGGCCAGTTTGATAATACTCATATATCTCAATATTGGTTTTCCTTCTTTCCCTGTTACATTTTTCCCCATCCCCTACTCCGGTTCCCTGAGATCATTTCCAGAAATAAACTACCTATGTATAAGCCTTTTGAGTCTGCTTTCTGCTGAGTTCTCACGGTAAAAAATATATATATATATATATATATATATATATATATATATATATATATATTCTTTATATATATTCTTTAAAGTCTCTGCATACTGTAAACATGGCTGATGCTATAAATGGTGACAGTCTGGTAAGACCTTTCAATATGGAAGATATTTCTGAGTGATGTCTTCAGGAAAGGAAGAACTATCTTCAGTAGATACCTAAGTGTGTTCAACTGAATTATTCAATTGAAACTTCTTCAACTTTAAGCTGTTCAACTTTATTTTGTGTGAATGTAACACGTTAAGAGATATATTTCCAGCTTATCTGACTGAAAGGATTCACTTGAGTTCCTGTATTGAATGAGAATTTGCAGACTTGCAACCTACTTTAATGCAAAATGAAACTGAAATGTGTTTTGTGCATTTCATTTAGGGATATTAGTTTGCACTTTTATTTCCCCAAGGCCAAAACAAATGGGTACTGTGCATCTTTTCATCCAAATAGGAAAATGTTCTTCAGGAAAGCTTTGGTTTGGTTATTTAGGCAGCATTTTAAAGCGATAATGGATGTTTGTCATCTATAACTTGAGACTAAGATTTAGATCTGGAGAATGAAGTCAGAAGAGCGCTGAAACCTGCTTGTACCAGTTCCTGAGATCTGAAAATGTGCTTTTCTTCCCAACTTTGTATTCAATGACATTACCTAGGCAGCTCGAAACTGGCAAAGGGGGGGACTATTTATACCATGGAAATTGGCAAATGCTGCACACCAGAGCTTCCCTCCTCTGGCGTCCTAGTCACTTTATCAGGACATCGCTGATGTGGTAAACTACATTACAAACGGTACACTGTGGCAATCACCCTCAGTCTATTTCCTTTAAATGGCTGATCACTGAGCTACCTATACAAAGTAACCATAATTTAGAGATAAAAGGGAATGGAGGTGTGGGGACAGAACCCCAGAAAGCAGTTTCCAGGCTCTCAGCCTCACATAGAAAGGTGCTGGCTCAGGTAGTAAATGGCCATCAACTGTGATTGAATGGCCATCAGCTGTGGCTAGTTGGCCGTCAGCTGTAACCAGTGAGCCATTGGCCACAAATATAACTGCCGTGGCTACACTAGCAGAAAATGGGGGCTAGCAAGAGCGGATTGCAGAGAGGCGGATGCCGCCGGTGAGAATATAGTGGTATGACTCCCCTACTTATGGCTCCGTGGGTGTTCCTTTTTGGCCTCACCATGTCCTGCGTTCTTATGTGGGGAGCGGGAGCAGAGACCCCGCCTGACACCCTGCATGACAGGAGGCTTCCTTTAAAACTTTCTTACTTTGCAGATGAGAAAATAAATGTCTAGAGAGGGTAGGGGATTTACTTGGTGTCACACAATTGGTTTCAGGGCTGAGACTAGACTCAACCTTTCCTTAGCTACTTTTTGGGAAAACAACTTTCTAATTATAAAATTCCTCCAATTATTCAAATATGCCAAGTACCCCTACAGTTGTGTGGATTCAACTTGACCTTATGTTCCTAACCAAGCCTAAAACATATTTGTGTTCAAAACCTGTATTCCTGCTATTCATTATGGAAAATCCTACACAAGCTTGTTGAGATTTTTTTGTTTGTTTCACAGGTGATTCTAAGTATTTGAGAGTTGAAGAGTTCCAATTTAACTTTTTATAAGCACTAATGTACATGTACAGACTCAAGTAAAAATTGGAGTGCTGCTCCATATACTCATATGTCTCTTGAATTTAGTTGTTTTTCTTTTATTTTTTTCAGTTATAGTTGATATTCAGTATTATTTTATATTAGTTACAGATGTACAGCATAGTGGTTAGACATTTATATAATTTATGCATTGATCCCCCTGATTAGTCTAGTACTCACCTGACACTACACATATTTGTGAATTTAGTTGTTTTTAAACTCATGATCTATTAGATCTAATGATAAAAAAGAGCTAATGAGCTAGATCTGAATTTTCAACATCTTACATGCTTAAACAAATTATAATGAAAGATATCTAAGACCGGCAAGACACATTTGTAAATATGTATAAAATAAAGGTGCACCAATTAATAACCAGAAACCTCATTTAAAATCGAGTCAGGTAAGAGAGAAGTCTCACAGGTGAGTAACTCAATATGCATTGCTGACCCCAACAGGTAAAGATTTACATTGCATCTTTGACAGGAAATGATACTACATTACTACCTCAGGGGGAGGAAAAAAAGACTTCTCCTTGCCCAGTAACAGCTCAGCCAATGGGAGACTGCTATAGCTCAGCCATTGAAAAGTCAGTATACTTCAAACTTTCAGTTTCCTCCAATGAACTTTTTGTTACAATAGCCCTTTCTGAGTCCATAAAAGAGCATTCCCCTTCTTTATGTTTGTGGCCTTGTGTGTGGTTTGCAGTTAGATCATGTGTCCCATATTGCAATTCTTTGTTGTTGTTGTTGTTAACCTTAAACAATTAGCCAGATATTTCTCCAGCAAAACAGATTTATTCAGGAACAACAAAGACATATATATATATATATATATATATATATATATATATATATATATATATATATATACACACACATATATATATATGTCAAAATCTTGGACTGAAAAAATTTTGAGAAGACCTCAAGTACATTTTATTAGTGATATGCAATTGCTATTTCTTGAATTTAATTGAAACTCAGATGGCATTTTAAACTTAATGCAGCAACTTTGTTAGCACATTTCAGTGTTTCTAAATGTTCTATAGACTATGGAGAATGCTTGCAGTGTGGAATGAGAATGGTAATTCCCACAATAGGGATATGGAAAGAATAGCATTACTTGGGGGGAGGCTTCCTAAAGGGAGTGGTTTGTTCCTCCTCCTTATCTGTGGACTCTGGAAGTTGTACTCACTGTTGCTTGGATGTGTTTGGGATGTCTGTGTCTCCTACCCCTTCCATGGTAAAGTTTTGAGATGCAAATACTTCTAGGTATATTCTGAAAAGAATATCCACATCATTTACTAGCTTTACAAAAAATTTGGTGAATACCTCTAAAAGTTTATGGGAAAAGTTAATTAACTTTTATTTGGCATCTACTATGTGCAGCACTATTGATGCATTTAAATACATAACTGCATTTATTTAGTCTTCACAGTTTGAAGAAATAATATTACCCAGCTCTGATAAATCTGACTTGCCTACCTGATAGACTCCAGCATACTCTTAACCTCTTAACTCTGAGCTATTGCTAGTAGATTCTAGAGTTAACTGGGTGAATTGATGTGCAGAATGGCTGTTATTTTATTTTACAAATCCTGATTATTTTATTTGCTTCCTTGGATTCATCATTATTTACTGTAAGTGGCATCTTCTCTTAGTAAAACCCCTAAGCAAAAGCATATATTCTCCTAAAAAAAGGGAAGCATTTGTCTGTATATAAAGATAAAATATTCTGTAAATTTTTGTAACTGACCTATGAAATGAACATATAGAATTCTACACTTACGTAGACAGTTTTCCCTTTGAGTGTTCAAACCTAGGTTCCCTTTATGTTGGGGTGAACTATGTGGCTATAGTTTTCCAACATTCATTTCAAGTCTTTTGTCTGGATACAAAAATCAGTAAAAACTTATACTGCAGTTTGATTTGAAGTTTTCTTGGTCAATTGAGCTGATGAGAATACAGGTGGTTACAATGAAGCAAGACAACTTAGATTGCTGCAGTCATGACTCACTACTAAATACAAGTGAGGAATATGTGAGAGCAGCAAAGAGTTGAAAGAATGGATAATTTCATATTAAAACACAAAAGATTTCCTAGGAACTTTTCCTATTCAAAAGGGGAAATATGACTTTCTGTCCTGGCTCATAAACAAATCTATTCAATATTTTCAGCATGCCTGTTCTTTTCTACATTGTTGCAAATGTATTCCATACCCTTGGGAGAACATAGCCAGGTGAATCCTGACAAATACCCTAATCCCTTCCGAACCATTGAAGGAGAACTTGGCGATCTCAAAGTTCTACCCTTGTTACTGAAGCAGTTTTCAAAACCCACCTGAAAACAACTGTTTGTTTTTTGTTTTGTTTTTTTTCATAAGGAAGACACGTGTACTGAGTGAGATACCAGCACAGAGCGGGATTTTCATGCTGTAAATGTGCCTGAGAAACTGTGAGGCAGAGAGTAGGAATGTAAGTACCCTTGGTGAATTGAGTTACATCTTTGACTGTCAGGCCATTGGATTCTTTGTGGTGCTTAAGTCCCTTTAAAATGAGTTAGGTCATTAGGGAAATATGCTGTCTTAATAACCTTTGTAACCTAATGACCTGTAGAAATTTAAGGGCGTCTCACCAATAGTATGAAGAAATTCTCATGTGATACATCACCCGATAGTGTTTCAAGGCAAAGACTTTGGAGTCAGAAGACCTGAATTCACATGGGTCTCTACCACGTGCTAATTGTGACACCTTGGGAAATTTGGCTACTTGTAATTTGTATGTGTTCCAGTTTCTTCATGGAGAAGATTAGAATCATAACAGCAATTGCCTTTTTAAAGGTTGTTTGTAAGGCCTGCATGAATTAATGGATGCAAAGTTCCCAGCACAGGACCTTGCATCTTGGAACCGCTCTCCATGTTAGTTCTTGCTACAAGCTGTCCTGTTGTTCGTAGGAAGAGGGCAATACTGAAATGAGTCCTGGCATCCTAGTTCTGCCTGACGACGTCAAGTTGTCACAGCAATTAACTTCTTTGGGTTTAGAGTTCTCATCTGGCATAATGAAGGGATTAACTGGCTATAGTTTATATAAAAAATAATAAGGTAGTGTTTAATAAATTGTAATATAATAGTAACTAACATTTATTGGTTAGTTTGTTTATGGGTTACTTTTTTTAAGTGTTTCACATATATCAATTCATTAAATCTTTCTAACAACCCCATGATACCATAAGGATTATTTTTCAATGCCCTTTTTATAGATGAAGAAGTTAAGACAGAATGGTTAGGTAATGACACATAGCTAGTAAGTGGCAGAGCTGGGATTAAGTGGGTTAAAAGTAAATATGTGATATGGTCCTATTTTTTTTTAAATAAAGTGTATTTTACATGTATATATATATATGTATATATATATATGTGTGTCTCTATATACAAATACATATATAAACTACATTTATATATAGTTTATATATAAATAGTTTAAATATAATAGTTTAAATATATATAGTTTATATATAAATTATATTATGTATCTATATATCTACATATATATAGATATTTTGGAGAATATGCCCGTGGGGACAGAGTCCCAGAGAGCAGTTTCCAGGCTCTCAGCCTCACATGGAAAGCTGCTGGCTCGCTTATTAGATGGCCATCAGCTGTAATCAGATGGCCATCCGCTGTGGCTGGGTGGCCATTAGCTGTTACCGATTAGCTATTAGCCACTGATATCACTGCTGTGGCTACGCTAGGGGGTTGGTTGTTGGTTGGTTGGCAGAGAAGTGGACGGTGAATTGTGCATCGTGTGGCTCCTGCTTCCTGTGTTTCCAAAACAGCCACCAGCGAGAATATATTGTTATGACTCCCCTACCTATGGCTCCGTGGGTGTTCCTTTTTGGCCTCACCATGTCCTGTGTTCTTGTGTGGGGAGCGAGACCAGAGTCTCTGCATGACAATGCCTTAGTAACAGTGACGACATGACCATCCGTCCCAGCAACTACATCACCAGTGGCACCCAGGAGTAATGCTATACTATTTGATCACTGTCTAGAGAGTGACCGAAAGGGAGGGGTTGTTAAAACATAATAAAATGGAGACCAGGCTTGAAGATCCCCTGAGCAGACAAAATCAGTAAGCCACGTAAGCAAAATTTAATCTAGTTTATTTTATGAATGTAAGTGAAATTTAACTTACATTATTGCTTATAAATGCCTCTGATAATCATAAATGAAGCCTAAGTTGTCTTCCTAAAATGGTACTACCCTGTTTCCCAGAAAATAAGACCTAGCCGGACCATCAGCTCTAATGTGTCTTTTGGAGCAAAAATTAATATAAGACCCGGCCTTATTTTACTACAAGACGGAGTCTTATGTAATATAATATAATATAATATAATATAATATAATATAATATAATATAATATAATATATACCGGGTCTTATATTAATTTTTGCTCCAAAAGATGCATTAGAGCTGATGGTCTGGCTAGGTCTTATTTTCGGGGAAACAAGGTAAATAATCACTTTTCACCAATCTCCTGCTGCCTAGAAACCCCCATTGTAATAATCAGCCATTGTTAAGGTTAATCATTCTCTTTTTATAAACTATCTTATAACATCATGCCTCTGAGCTTCATACCACAGTGAGTTGGAAGTTTCCCTGATCACGGACAATTTGTTTCTTGCTCAAAATATTCATATCAAGTAAAACTCTCTAAATTTTCTTTTGGACTGTGTGTGTGTGTGTGTATGTATGTGTGTGTAGACACACACATCTATCTGTATTTTTAAGAGTCGAACTTAGGGTGACCTTACTTTTTTTTCTTTTTGCTTGATGACATAATCTTTCTATAGTACAAATGTATTACTTGAATAATAACATAAATTTTGTGCAAAATAAAAATACAGGTTGGGCAAAACGAACTTTCAGGTCCTCCCTGAAAATAATATTCTGTGATCCCACATACCAAATAAACACAGCAGCAGGCAGTTTTTGCTGTAGGGAAGTGGTCTGTAGCCACCCTCCCACAATTTCCATATGGATTGCAAAGTGTGCTTCTATTAGGTGATTCCAATGTGTCTATTAAAATAATTGCTAATTGAAATATTCAAGAAGATGGGAAGAAAGGAAACAGATTACATGTTAAAGTCTGGTGCTACTGCCGTATTAATGTTTGAGACATTCTCACTCTGGAACACCCAAGAGGCTGGTAAAGTCTGTGCATAGGGCTCAGCAAATGAGAACACCAAATCTTTTCTGAATATAATTTTATATATGATATATTTTTTAAAACGTCTCTATGGGAAAAGTCAGAAACTTGTTGCAATTCCTAATACTAATTTTACGGTTTAGTGCTGGGCATGGCTTACATATGTGTGGGGTGTGTTCTCTGTACAGTAAATACTTAGAGTCTCTAACGGTCTTAAACTACTCCTTAGCATCATCACACCACTGTGATTAAACTGATTCTTTGGAGAAAGAGAACACAGAATGATGACCGAATGAGCAGAATATGGGCTGTTGCAAACATTTCTAGCTGATGGCTGTGATGTTTACTAAATCATAAATCACTGATTATTGATCACTGCAAATAACTCTTTACCAAAGATAAATGCCTTCTCTCTATAGGCCTTTCTACCCTCATTTGTGGAGGAAAAAGATAAATATAATAGTATCTGAAAGTATGATTTTTATGTATACCTGAATAAACTTAAAGTTTCCTTCAGAACTGAGTGGAGAGGGAAGACATTTCTCATCTGGATTAAAGTTATTTGACTATTAATTACCATTTTAAGCTATCCAATGATCTCTCTTCTTTACCATCAGTGGATAATCTAACCTGGAGGAGAGAGCCAAATGGGGCTTATTTTAGGTTGTTTTATAGAAAAGAGTAACTTTCCTAATTACATACCTTAAACACAGAGCATTCCTCTTTATTAAATTAATGCAATAATTTGTGACTTTGTGCAAAAACCAAATTTTCCCATCTGAGAGATGGTTAGTCTGAGTACAGTATGTACATTCTGCTCCAATTGTTTAACCAAATAAACATGAGATATCTATTCCTTTCTAGAAGAAAAAAAACTTAAGTGTCAAGAGATATTTTTGAAGCAGGATTCTAAAGAAGAACAGAATACTTGGGTAGAAGAAAAGGAAATGGATTCACTTTTCCTATTTCCTTCCTCTTGCTTAAATGTGGGAAGTCAAAAAACAAGGAGCAAGTCATTGAGGTGGATAGCCGTTCTAAAAGATGAAAGGATTATGTGCTGGGAGAAACAGGCTTATTTGAGATGATCAAATAATTTTCATCAGACTTTGAAAAGCTGATGAAATACTTGACAAATATTTGAGGGTTAATAAATACTGATAGAAATAGAATCAATTACCTTTGTTTTAATTTGTACCATGGTGAATGATTTGCACACAACTTGGAGGGAGAGACTCTTGAGCTCAGCACTCCCCTGGGCTCCTCTTCATTTTCACTCCTTGGAACAGCAGCTGAGTCAAACTCTAGGAGCATGGAGTCTCTCTCTCTCTCTCTCTCTCTCTCTCTCTCTCTCTCTCTCTCTCTCTGTCTCTCTCTCTCTCTGTCTCTCTCTCTCTCTGTCTCTCTGTCTCTCTCTCTCTCTGTCTCTCATTTTTATCGCAGCATCCTAGCCCCCTGCCCCCTGAATTTAGAAAGAATAAATTTAAAAGTTTGTAAGTGGAGATTTAAAGACTTGTCAGAGAAAATTTAAAGACATTCAAACAATAGGGTCATTTTAAGGTTTTTTTTAACCAATTAAGGTAAAATGGACGATCTGTCAGCTATGCTGGTGATTATTTCATAATGGAATTAAGCCTTACTGTAGCAATACCAGAGCACCAGTCTCTGATCCTTAGCAATTCTTTGGCACTATCCAAGTGCAAATACAGCTTCTTAAAATTTCGATCAGGTATCAGCATATCATTCATTCAGTAACTATTTTGGGTACTTCCTATATGTTAGGTAAAACAGTTTTTTTTTTTCTAATAAGTAATCAGAAAGAAATGGGTGAGATTAACACATTTCTAAATATGGAGAATGCGTTCTTCCCTTTCTCTAATTCTGAGGAACATCTCTGATTAAACTGTTTTTTATATACCCAATTGATGATTGCCCAATGAAATAAAGATAGGACAATCGTTTATCAGTTCTGATTCTGATATAATACAGGAATCTCTAAGCTTCAGGTTTTATTTTTCAAGTCTCCATTATTGATTGAATCTGATTGTTATTTTCTTCTGAGGAACTCTGAGAAATTCACTAAGTGACAGTCCCAGGAATGGGATGCTTTGCAGTTGGTTCACAAAGCAAGATTAATGACACCGTGTAGCTGGTGATGACAAAGTCACGCTGAGCAGTCATGGCAGATTAGGTTGTAACCATCTGTTTTCCATGCGATGTCTTAATAGACACCACCACCTACACAGAGGTGCTATTACAGTCAGCCTCCTCTGGAGTTGAGGGCAGTTGGGCATGGGGAAGAAATTGTCACATCCTCTTGAGTTACCACATGGAATGTTTTCGGCCTACATTCAAACGATAGGGTCATTTTAAGGTGTTTTTGTTGTTTTTTTATAGCAGAAAACATTTGGTGAAGGGACACAGGCATGGAAGGTTAGGATGAAGAGTTTGCTTAGAAAGAAAATAGAGATGAGAATTCAGAAAAAGTAAGGCAGAAAGAAAGATATCTCTAATCTTTGACAAAAAGGAACTAAATGGGGGAAAATCCTGTTTTGTATTATGCTTAATATGAATGACATAATAATAATAGGAATTCCTATCCTTACATTCTAGTTAAAATTACCCACTTATGACAAGCAACATATATGTATATATCTGTAAAATATCAGCATACCAAACATTCATTCAGTATCATATTTATAGAGCCTACGATATATCAGGTAAACCACTTTTTTTTTTCCTAAGAGATGTCTGATCTTCTCTGACAAGAGATCAAGAAAAAAATGAGTTATATAATGCAATGAGTGTGTAAGATTCTGCTTTTTTAAAAATAGAGATAATAATAACTCATGAGCCTGAAAGTAACTTACCTGGTATATTACTTAACCAGTGAACACAGATGTAAAACCAGATGGAATAAAAAAAAAATTTAAAAAAGACCTGCATGGGATAAAAAATATGTACTTCAGTTTAAGCTCATGGTCCTTTTTACTTTATTCATAGAGGAACTCCTTAGCCTTTCATTCATAAAACACAGGTCATTTTTCTTTTCTTTTTTTTTTTTTTTAATATAGACAACATTGTGACAGATTTGATTAGCTACAGATTTGATGGGGCAAACACAGGGAGAAGAAGAGTAAAGGGGATTGTTAGAGTGAGAGCTAATAGACGGACAAGGAGGATTTAAAAAAATGGTTAAAATAGTCACAATAAATGAAAGTGAATCAATCTTGACACAGTTAAAGAGTGATGATCTTGCCTACCTCAGTAGTACCGAGGGTAGTAGTAGTACTTCAGCACTGCATTACAATTGTTGCTTTTAATAATGAACTTGAGCCACCCACAAAAGATTGTTATGTTTATTTGTTTAGTAAGACAAGGAAAGTGTAATCATTTTAAAAGTATTTCCCACTGAATTTGTGAAGAATAATTAAAAGCTTGACTCAAAAACTATTGTGAAATCTGCTTATTTGGAAAATCTAATCTCTGTGCAAGATAAGTGAGTTTTTATATGCAATATTTAATCCTTAGAAACAAACAGCAACTGTTCTTTTGTAACCTGTCTTAATATTCATTAGCTGACTTTAAATGACGTAGAGACACCATGAATTCAAACTTATCTTGCTAGTTCTCATTTTCTCACATTGGGTGAACATAAAATAGAGTTTCTCTTGGAGCTTAGTTTAAGAGAAGTTTATACTTTTGTGAGGTCCTGGATTTGAAGATGCTGCTGTTTAATACCAAGTAACCATTGTCATTGACCTCTTTCTGCCCTAAAAGACCATTTCAAATAGGCAGTGCGATTCTAGTGAGAAGTGGAAACTTGCTATTATATCATTACCTATATTTACAGTCAACCTGTAATCCCTGCTAAGCCATTTTACTTTTAGCAACTTCACATTTACGTACCTTCTGTCATTGTTTTACTCAGTTTAATATCTTCTAACCTTTGTTGTAACTTGATACAGTGCTTTTATAATGCTTTAAGTCCATTGCTTTAAAGGACATACTAAAGTGATTCGTGTCTCAGTAAGAATATGCTAGATCTTTTGCTGCCCTTTTGGGCCTTGACTTCCACATTTCTTTACAGGCAAGGAAACAGAGCCTAAAGTGTAAAGCTCATTTAGGGAGAGAAAGAGGTCTCCTTTATGATTAACAGTTGACTAATTATGAGTTACCCTTAAGCCTGAAGGGACATTGCCACTCTTTGGGCTTTTATAAATTCTGAAGTGTCTATGTGCCTTTTTGAAAACCTCATCCAAATTCCAGTGAAATCTCCTTCTCTATTAATCACTGCCTAGATATTTCAAGTGAAAAAGGCAAAAGCTAAACCAAACCAACCAACTGGAAAAAAAAAAAATCCTCCCCAGGTACTTGGAGACTTTTAGATGAGCTAAAATAGATCCATACCCTACTATCCATGGGTACAATATGCAAGAAAAAATTAAAACAATTAAAAACGTTTGAGTCTTTTTTCTTTGAATATTCAATTTGTACTTAAAGTTCATAAGGCACAGTAAGTACTGGGAGTGTGTGTGTGTGTGTGTGTTTATCATTTTACATGTAATTCCAGAAGGGTAACAGAATCAACTAGCTTTCTTTCCTGTTTGTATTTTGCACAACTGCTTTCTTGGAAAGATGATTCACAGGTCCTTTTGAGAAACGGGTAGCAATGTTATCAGCATTTATGAGGAGACTTCTGCCAGGATATAGGCAAACTTAGCTGAAAATCTTACTTTTGTTCTCAAGATGGTGCTGATGGGTGAGGCCCAAGGAATTGACTCTCATCTTTGCTAAGATTTTAGCTCCGTCTATCTATTATTTTCACCCTTTTCTCCTAGAGTACAAGTGAAAGTACTCATAGAGCTTTAGAATATTAACCGCCTCTAAAAAGACAGAAAGAGGCCTGATCCTATAAAAAAAAAAATCATTCTTAAATTCAAAATGCCAGGAAAACATACTTGTTATCTTCATGAAGTTAGCAAGACTCGTGCTTCCCTACAGATAATTCAAAGTACTGCATTTATAGTATTTTTGAAAACCATGTCCATGGACATATTATAAAATGCCAACATCAATGCCTCAGCATCTCCTAAATTTGGAATAATTTTTTAAAAAGATTGAAAAATTCATACTGCTTTGGTATTCTATGGAATAATGAATGGGAGCTACAGTTCCAATTTTATTTTAAGTTATTGGGAACCATTAAAAATAATTGCAGACTATTGATTATCCCAAAATTATAAAACATCTTGATTATTTTTGCTGCAACAATTTGTAAAGAAAGGCCACTAGTTTTATTCTTCAATGCACTTTATAGTATTTATTTATTTATTTATTTATTTATTTATTTATTTATTTATTTCCCCTTATTCTGCCTCTCCCCACCCCATACTCTGATTCAAGCTGTTGTTTCTCAGTCTAGTTGTGTAGGACACAGCTCCCTGGCCCATGCTGGTATTATGAGCCTTGTGCTACCCACCCCCCACCACCCCTGAGGCAGTTGGTTGCCCGTCATTGGTCAGCTGCTCACAGCAGCCCACGGCTGCTCATGCTGGCTGCCGGCCACTCATGTATAGCTTTTAGTCCTAAAGTTTTAGCAAGATATAATTCAATTGCAAGTAGTAGAAAATGGCTATTTAGTAGCTATTTCATTAAAACAATTTACTTCCAAAAATGATTGACCCTAAAATATTCTTCCTTGAATCTTATAAACACAAGCTGTAGGCAGAATTTTGTATAAAAACTGAGCTAAAGTAAACCAGTAATGATGAAAATTATTAAAAAATTGGATTTATGGTGTTGTACATATTTTAGAGGATAGCCATACTTCTGAGTTAATTACTTATTAAAACAATCATAATTATCATCAAGTATGTAAGTATTATATGTATGGCTGGCAATAACAACTTTATATCTATGAGTATATCTATGCCTCTGAGCTCATAACACAAATAAGAACAAGTTCAAGATCATCAGTTATTTCCACCCAAATGTTATTTGAACCCAGTCCTCTAGACCATTAAAGTTTATAAAAACGAAGAGTTCTGTAGCCAAATTTTGGAAACACTGTCTAAAAATTGAACTGGTCCTTTAATACAAAGCTTCTCAGTTCTTTTTATGTACCATTGTGAACTGTGGGTCTACAATAGAATGATCATTTCTCAAATTTGTTTGACAATTGTATTAGGGTTCTCCAAAGAAACAGAATCAGTAGGATATATACGGAGATTTATTATGAGGGATTTGCTTACACAATTATGGAGGCGGAGAAGTCCCATGTTCTGCAATTTGCAAGCTGGAGGCCCAGGAAAGCTGATGGTGGTGTTCCAGTCCAAACCCAAAGGCCTGAGAAACAGGGAAGCCAATGATGGGACATCAGATGTAATTGTGGAGTGTCCCAAGGCCCGGTACTTTTCCTATGGGTTAAGGAGCAGTCTGAATTTGAAGGCCTGCTGACCAGGAGTCCCAGTGTCTGAGGACTGGAGCAGATGGATGTTCCAGCTCATGCAGAGCGCAAATTTGTCCTTCTTCTACCTTTTTGTTCTCTTTAAGCCTTCAATGGATTGGATGGTCCTTAGCTGTGTTGATGAGGGAGACCTTCTTTACTCAGTCTGTGGATTGAAATGGTAATCTCTTCTAGAAAGATCTTCACAGACACATCTAGAAATAATGTTTTACCACCTATCTGGGCATCCTTCAGCCCAGTTAAGTTGACACATACAATTAACCAAACCATCACAACAGTGGAATTCTTTTCTAATGACACATAATACTTAAGGAATTTCATGGATGTTCTTTGTAAGCTACCAGCATATACTGCGTGTGTGTGTGTGTGTGTGTGTGTGTGTGTGTGTGTGTGAAGGAGCTAAACTTTGCCATTAAAATGATAGAAGTATTTCAGTAATGACATCTTTAGAGAACCAAATAAAAATATATAGCTCCCTCACTTTTTAATAGAATAATTTTATTATATTTTATGTCATAAGATGTCTTTTCTTTCAGCAATTGTTTGTTGGTCACCTATTTAAAGATAGACTTTAAATTTGACCTAGATGTGAAAGCATTAACTTTCTTTGAGTTAAAAATATAGCTCTTGTTGACTGTTAATTTCTCCGAGACCAAAAGAATAATATATTGATTGAGCTAACAAAGCTTGGTTTATTAAACTTATTGTAGTTAGAGTGAATACCAACTTGACCAAGTCTGAGGGAGAAAGGAGACCATCTACGTCAAGACAGAGCTGTTAGCACTCAGTACTGAGATGACCTGTGCCAACATGCTGTTGTTCCAAGAAATCTTTGCTCTGGAAAGATAAGACCAAAAATCAATAAATACTGCCACTGTTTGCTTAAGGAAATTCACGTAAATCAAATTTTCTGAGATACTAGTCTGCTCATCTGGGTGAACAGCTCACTTTTCAAATAGCAATTTACTTAATGATGATTCACTTCAAGACCGTTATCTCACGACATCCACCAACCCCAAACTATTACAAACTTTAGCTATTCCCTGTGCATTACTCTTCTTAGAAAACCTTGAAAGACCCACCTTAATTAAACCAGTTGAACTCAGAAGTCAAAAATCTATAAACCTCTCCCCCTAAGTCCCCTCTTCTGGGACACTGCTAACATGATATACTGCTTTACTATACTTTTAATAAACTTTGCTTCATTACTTTATTGTTTGGTAACATTTTGGAGAATTCAACAGTAGGATCTCAAAATAGGGAAAATTAAGGAAGAGTATTTTTAAGGTTTTATATCCTGAGAAGGGTAATTTTAGGATGAAGTTTATAAGGCAAGGAACTGCCTGGGATTGGGCAGGGTTTATATGTAATAATTTTGGATTAGGGAGGACAGCAAAGCAAGGGTTTTGAAGAAAATCTTGATAAGCCAGCTATTAGCTTTAATACGTATACTCTTTTCAGTGGTTTCCAGTTTCTTATCTTCTGGGAGTGTATATGTTTCATTGAGCATACAGAATTTTTTTTTTTTTAAACTAGGTCACAGTGTTGTTTAACACGTACAGAAAAAACACCTTTTCCTTGTGTTTAAGAAAAGGAGAGGCAGGAAATTATGTTGGTTTTAGTTGTCACTGTCATGCAGATACGGAATGAACATATATTTGTTCATTGGAATAACTAATTATAAGAACATTTAAAGGAGATTAAGTTAAAACAACATTGCTAGGTTAGCTACAAAAAAATGGCTAATGTCCTACAGGACAGAAAAACTAACCTCTGTCGGTATCCTTGCTACAGGACAGAAATCATGTATCTTCACAGCAACTGAGTTTTATTCATATATAATAGCAAGTTAAATAAAGACAAATAGCAAGTTTAACCTAGACAATTAAATAATTCTTTATTGGGCCTTTAAACGTGTTCTAGTATGACATTAACAGGGCGTGTCCCCTTCTACTTATTCAAGTTTTTTTGTTCATTTTTTTATAAGTTTCAGATATACGAGACAATGTAATAGTTAGACATTTATATCCTTCACAAAGTGATAAACCTCTTCCCCCAATCTACTACCCCTCTGATACTGCATATAGCTATTACAACACCATTGACTTTATTCCCTATGCTGTACTCTACATTCTGTGACTATATATTATATATATTATAATCATGCATATAAATGATATATATTATATATATATATAATATATATATAAATTATAGTTGACATTCAAAATTATTCAGCTTTAGATGTACAGTGCAGTGGTCAGGCATCTATACCATCCATGAAGTGGTCTCCCTAATAAGACAAATGTCCATCTGACACCCTACAAAATCTTCACAACATTATTAATTATATTTGACTTATTTCAAGTTTTAGATAATTTTAAAAATACTGATGATGTGTGTGTCCTTGCAAAAGAAATAAATCCCTGATTTAACTATTCATTCCACAAAGCCAAGGACCTTGTGTCACTAAGAATTTTAGCCCTGTGTATTTAAACATAGCCCTGTTGATTCTGAGGTTTACGATTCAAGTAGTTACCATATGCTGTCTCATTTCATGCTTTGCTTCCCTCTTCCCAATGACTGCCCTTATAGCTATTGTAATAAGAATGCTTTAGCATAAACAAGTTAAAGAGAGATGAATGAATTCTAACTGTCTTCAGTGAGGCAAGTCATGATTTCATCTGAGTAACTAAAATAAAATTTTAAGTAGAGAAGACTGTAAATTAAACGGACAGTGATCTAAATATTATAAATTAAGAAGAAACACAGTTTTATTGTTTTCAGTGAAAAACCACCCCTGGTATGGGTACAAAGCATATGGTATGACTAACAAATGTTAAACAAATTAGGGAGTGAAGCAATAGAGGTAAAAATGGTTTGAAGGAGAGGTTTGTTTTGAATAACGTTTCGATATTTCAAATTTTGGTAAAATAATTATAAAATACTTGGGACGACATTGAACATGAAATATTTGTTTATGATGGTGGTGGGAGGGGAATATTAGGCAAAAGTTGGGGGAAGTGGTGAGACAACATAATTGGAGAGAATTTTGCATTTCAAAACAATAGATATTGGGAGAAGTAAGTGCAATCACTTTTTCATAAGCTAAAGAGCCAGGATAAGAAAATTTATTTTATTTTATTTTTTTATAAGTGTGAAAATATGACTGTCATGTATTAGAAAACTGAACTGAACACAGCATGCAGGATGTAGAAGAAAGGAAGACTGAAATTAGATCGACCAGTTGTGAAGCAATGGCACTAATTCTGACAAAAAGCTGTGAGAGTTGGGATTAAAATGAAAGAATGCAACTGAGACATTTTGACGGATATGTTGACAGAATTTGATGACTGATTATGAGACATGAAATGAAGATAAGAATAAAAGATAAATCTAAGATTTTTAGTGTTCATCTCTGAAATGAGGAGTTTGGGGTATAGAGGTGGAAAGGGGACAGAAGTGAATCTAATTTAGACATAACTGAGTTCATGGAGCATTCAAATTGTGAGATGGATGCTGGGGGAAAAAGGCTCAAAGTTGCCAGAGACATAAGAACCCAACACAGAGATTTGAGAATCAGGCATCATTCAATCTATGAAAGTGGGTAATGTTTCTCATGGAAATAGTACAGAAAATATAAAGTTCAAGGCCACATCAGTTGTGGAGGTTGAAGAATAAATATCAGTTATAAGGAGGAACAGAAGAAAAGGTGCTGGGGAAAGAATGTTAGATTTGGTGAGAAGAAAGCCATTCTTAACCTTAGAGATAGAGGTTCATTTAGAGTAAGTAGATTGCAAATAAGTTTAGAAGAAATGGAAAAATGAAGACATAAAATCAATACGAGTAAGTGTAGATGGAGACAATGCCTTCTAGAAACATGACAGAGAAATGATAGTTAGGGCATGGATGTGAATATAGGAGATGATGTTAAATACAAGCATGCTATTAACAATGCAAACAAGAAAAGGATGTTTGAAGGAGTGCATTCAATTAGAGAAAGAAGGAGTGAGTTCCCTCAGCAATTACGAAAGAGCAGGATCTAGATAGTAGGATTAATTTTAGAGAAAATATATTACCTTTCAAACCAGATGGAAAGGTAAGATGATCAATACAAATTTATATATTGAACATATAAACCATGTATATGATATCAGAGAACAAATATGTAGATTCCATTTAGATAATGTAGGATACACACTGATTTTGGAGTGATGCAGTGTTTGGGAGATGAGAAGAGGTGGAAAAGAAGAGAGTGTTTTATAGCAAGAGTGTGTCTGGATGTATTAAGTCAATCAGTAGGAGAGGTGACCCCATGCCCTGCCTTCCTACTCATTGCTATGGGAACCTGGGAGTTCTTGGTGAAAAGCTACAAATATTTGTTTTATGAGCACAGAGGTCTTTTTGGAAGGAAGGGGTCAAGACCTGAAGTACTTTGTTGTGAAGTGTAAGTCATCAAAAAGTTTTGGATAGACCAGGAATCTTTTAAAAAGGTCGTATGGTAAAGAAAGTAACAAGGGTGCTGAAATACCGTGTTTCCCCCAAAATAAGACCTACTTGGACAATCAGCTCTAACGCGTCTTTTGGAGCAAAACTTAATATAAGACCCAGTCTTATTTTTCTATAATATAAGACCGGGTATGATATGATATGATATGATATGATATGATATGATATGATATGATATGATATGATATGACATGATATGATACCGGGTCTTAATTTTTGCTCCAAAAGATGATTAGAGCTGATTGTCCAACTAGGTCTTATTTTTGGGGAAACGGGGTAAGAGACAGAAAGAGGAACAATGGACCGGTTCCTGAACTAAGTAGGAGTTGGAAAGATGAAGGTCCTATAGGTAGCTTACACTGGAATCCACTTTGACCCAACTGTCCTGTTGGCAACCTTATGCCCTAAGGAGAAACTATGTCAATGAGTAAGTAAACATCCAAGTTAGAAACACCAGTAACAAGGTAAACTTATGGACACTGTTGCTGAGCATAAAATTAAAGACACTGTATCCTCCTTAGCATCTGAGGAAACACTGCAAGGCCAGCAGTTGCACTAACAGGGCCCTGCACCGAACTGCTGGACTGGGCTAGTTTTAGCAATGACACCACGCCCTACTCTTTACAAGTATTTGACCTACATTGTGAGAAACTGAGGTAGGCCAACAGAGGGTGCTGCTCAAATGTCAGCTCTAACAGAGATGGGTCATAAGGGACACTTCTGATTTAGTGCAATAGGTAACCTTAGAAGAATCTGTTCAATTGATTAATTTAGGGGGTCTTTATGACTCCTTGGAGAGAAAAACTCAGAGAAAGATGTTCTTCCTGTCAGTTTGGACATATAGAAGCCGAGTTTTTATATATTGAACATCAGACTTGTGACCTGATTTTGTATCCCATCATGGAGAAATGGAGCAAAGATACAGGAGTTTGTCCTGTTACAACAGAAAGTTTGCATACACATGATATTTAGATCACAGGCTTCGTTTTGACAAATTATGATTTAAGTTCTAGATCTACTCTGTAATAAGTTGTATAATTTTGTGTGAATTATTTAAACTGTATGAGAGATGAAATGAGAAAAGGAACACTTGTTCTGAGATACTTTACTAAGTAATATGGATAGAAGATAGAGGATAGAGCTCAGTTCCTGACTCGATATATACTAGTGGTGATTGTCATGCTGACCATGGTTGTTACGGTTCATTCTAACACCATGTCATTCACCTACCATGCTGAATAACTTCCTATTTCCCATAGCTTGTAAATTTTTTTAGTTGAATAGGTCATTTTTTTTAATATAACTTTGGTCTGCGTTCTTCAACTAAACTGTGTGTCCCAATAAGGAGTTAGTAAATTTATCAATGTTGGATGAGGGAGTGCTTCCTTCCTATTCTTGATGATTTCTTTTCATGTGGAGGGGTCGTTAGCAGTGGAATTCTCCTGGTCTTTCTCTACTTCCTTGCACACTTTGCTCCACAGAAGATGATTTAAAGATTTAGTTTGATGGGTGAGTTTGGTCGCAGGAATTGTATAATCAATTTCTCCCCAAGTTCTTCTTGCTGGAACATAGCTGCACGCAAGGATCATGCAGTTTCCTTTCCTCACCCATGTTGGTTGTACATCCTATGGTAGCCCCGCACATGGAGAGGTCTAGTCAGTACCAGTGCCGGGGGACCCATGCCGTGGGCATGTCTAGCTTATCCTGGATGTCCATTGCAGGTAATCCACTTGCCCACACATGTAAACCACATTTTTCAATTTTTCTTCTCATAGAAATTTTAATTTCCTCTTGCAAGTATTCACCCTCAGATGGGAGACAAGTAACAGGTGTTTAGTTATCAAAGATTCACATATTTTGGAAAATAGGAAAATGTAAAAAAGCTGTAAGTGAGCGGGAAACCTAGGATGGGGAAAGCATCTCAGACATCGATGTTTCTCTCAGGGGAAAACACTAAATACCTAATCATGTGTCTAATGTGATAGCAGCTAAAAAACTCTAGCCAAGGGCTCTCTTCCGATGCTATCATTGCCAGCATTTTAGAATTTACAAAGTTGGTCCATAACGGATTAGTTTTTTGACATTAACCATATTTGTTTTGAATAGGCACAAGAACGGTAAGGAAATTGATGTTAAGTGACTTAATTAGCTACTATTTCATATTCAATATCTCTAATTTCTATAAATATTCTGCAGGTTAAATTGTATGGGTCCCATTTTATAGATGTGGAAACTAAGACTTGGAAAAGTTAAGTAACAATATTGACAAAACAGATTGGTAGGTTTTCCAGTTAGGATATTTTTTACCTCAGACCAGACTTGTGTTATTCCAGAGCTCATGTTCTTTTTTTCTATCATACTTTCTCTTTAGAACTAGTATATTATGAATTCAAATCCTGTTCTACTTTCATTATATTGCTGAAGAAAAACATTGAATTGTGTTTTATATTAATGACATTTGTTTACTTTAACTGATAGTGCCTAAAGAGTTACTGCAATTCCATTTCTAATTTTAACATGAGAATAGAAACATATGCTTGAATATCTTCATTTCATCAGCTAATAGCTTTGCTTTGCATAGGCCACAATTCTGAGGAAACCAAATTTGAGGATCAAAAGAACTTCAAATTGGACATACTTTAAATATTTGTTTGATTTTAACCTGCTACTGTCTTTCATACAGTTAGCAGTGTGACTAAGCATAGAGGACTGTTTTAAGTTGTAACAGTTTTAGCAGGTCCCTAATAAGGTAGGACAGATATGCAAGACAGAGAAATTATTTTCCAAGAGAATTATCAAAAGAAGAGAAAGAACTAATGATCCTAAATAAGCTTTATAATGAATCTAGGTCTGAGGCTGCTGACATGCATGACAGTATTTTCTCAAAAAGAGTGTATAGACTAAACACAACATTATTCTGAACCCTAAACATAAACTGCATGCAAGAAGTAATAAATAAAAATAATATTTACCCATTTTCTTTAACTTTTAAAACACCGTCTTTTTTACTCTATTTTTACTGTCTTATAGAAAATGAGCAAAATGTAAATCTTCAGGTTTGGTGAAATATTTTGAAAAATTTGCCAAGGAGAAATCTTATAGGTTCATTATCCTTGCACTTATAAAATATGTTGTTCCCTTGCAAGCCACAATTTTTGCTATTTAATTCTGATAGCTGTCCCTGCATGAGGTAGTCTTGAATAATTGATGAAAGAAGCTTATATGGTAGGCATGACTTTTCATAAAATGGGTACGAATATTTTCTGTTCTTGAAAAACAGAACTGTAACTTGAACCAGAGAAATTGTACATAAAGAGGGAGGCAGTGCAGCACCGTTTCTGAGAGGACAGGCTGTGGTTCTGTTCAGGTGCCAGCTCTTTCTTTAATGACTGTGCAACCTCGAAGTCCTTCTCTTTTATGAATCTTGTTCCTTAGCTATAAAATGAAAACAATGATACTACCTATTTGATATATATATAGTTATTACTAAGAATAAATTGAACAGTGCTTTTAAAATCTGACACATTGTAATGACTGAAAGCACGTTGGATATTACGATAGTGGCTCTTAGCTATATTGTTCAAGGTTACAGTTAAAACTGTGGTGATTTATAAAGTTTTTAAAGAAAACTGTTGGTTATCTCAAAAATTGGCTACCTTTTACCAATTTATCATGATTATCATTCTAATGTATAATCCTTGATTAGAATTTACTTTGACTAACCACACCATGAGTCTGTATTTGAGTGTTTGTACCTAATGGAGGGAACATTTTCACTTGAATCAACTTCACAACTTTCCCCCCTTTTTTTCTTTCCCAAGTGTATAAGAAACCTCATGGTGGAATATAGTGATGCTATTAACAGGACCAAATCCCAGAACTATTTTCCCCAACACAGATTTCTTGGCTCCTTTCTTTGAAGAAAGATAAGAGAGAATGTACTGTGTCCTCATCTTAGCTTTGTCTTATTTAGCTACTGTGTTTCCCTGAAAATAAGACCTAGCCAGACAATCAGCTCTAATGCGTCTTTTGGAGCAAAATTTAATATAAGACCCGGGACTTATATTATATTACATTATATTATATTAAGACCCTGTCTTATAGTAAAATAAGGGTAATATAAATAATATAATACCGGGTCTTATATTAATTTTTGCTCCAAAAGACGCATTAGAGCTGATTGTCCAGCTAGGTCTTATTTTCAGGGAAACACAATAGAAATTTTCATACTATGGGGAAACTTACTCGAATTGGCTCAGTTTGTCCAAGTCCTCCCAATGTAGGAATTGGAATGAAGGAGAAGGACTCTGCAATGCTTTGCCAAATTTGCACAGCCAGTTATGGGGAGAACTGAGGTAAGATAGAACCCTCCTGATTCTCATTCCAGTACAGTTCCTGATGCCTCTCGGCTGTCTTTCCAGTTGTTATGCTACATCAAGATTTGGCTTCGTACAAACTTTTATGTTAAAAAGAAAAAAGCCAGAAACTAACACAATAACTTCGTCTTATTCACAGAAAGTATTTTTCCTACTCCCCTCTTTCTTTATACTATTGTCCACTGGATGAGAACATGAGTGAAATTAGTGGAGATGTAGGTCTTGAAGTTGAGCTAGTAGTTGCCCTTCCCCAAACCTATAAATTAGGAATTTTTGTGATGCAAATATAGGTGTATGCTATGGCTCTGAGATAGTTTTTGAATGGATTACGTTCTCCTCTTTCTCTAAGATCTTGGAGAGCCTTCGTTCTCTTCCTTCCTTTCCTTTGCTATACGTAGCTTTTAAATCATTGATCAGGAGAAAGTCTTCCATCCTACTCCAGTTAATTAATAGAAATCCTGGCCCAAGTATTTTCAAAGGAAGGAAAAGGTTGATATTCAAAAAAACATGTATTTATGCTTTGTCTCAAAATGTGTTTTTTAAGGGAAAATATTTTATGAAAGGGATCTCTGGTCATCCTAGCCTTAACCATTTGTGTGTGTGTATGTGTGTGTGTGTATGTGTGTGTGTAATTTTAGTTCTTTATATTCTGTGTGAAAATGAGGTAGAAAAAACAGATCGTTCAGTGTTAATGAAAATATTGAACTCGACTTTGAAATATTGGTATAGGTAGTTAAATTTCTTAAGCCAACTTTCTGAGTCAGAGCCGAAGGACATCATTTCCCAATTCTGGCTTATAAAGTCTCTTCTTCATAATGTCTTCCTTCAAGAAGGGAAGCTACCCAACATAAGAAGAAGGGAGGAGTACTGAGTGGAAATGGTGATTCATTACCGCAACTCCCAGCAATAGAATAATCCATTCACACAGTTCTTGGTCATCTGTTTTTCTTTGCCATTATGCTAATGAATCACTGATATTTACTGCTTGGGGAGTAGCACCTTTCAACAACTGTAAGAAAGAAATGCTGTTTGAAAGCTGGCTTCTTGGTTAGAATGCCAAAAGGTTTTGTGACATGCTCTCCTTCCAAAAACCTAGTAACAGAAAGGACTGCATTCATCTGCTAAACTTGAAGAGACTGTGCTTCTCTTGGTGGGGGGGATCCCAGTTCTTCCTGGAAGTGTCTCACTGGAATGAGATCTGAATGTGTTTGCTTCGCTGTCACTTTCAGGCAAGACAGACTTGATCTGGAATTCGTCCATGTTGAGTCTATCTTATTTAAAATAGAGACGTACAAATAAGGAGATATAACGCTTTTCTTATCGCAAAGAGAATTTATTGTGTTTTCAATTCACTTTCTTGGCTTTGAACTTTCTAAGATGTTTGAGGCCAAGATAGTAAACTCTTTTTCCAGTTAATCTTGGTCTGCAAATGCAGACTTCTGAAATTAATTCTAAAAGCAGTCAATTATAATAACATGTTAGAAAATGAGATAGTTTGATATCTGGGATATCACACTTAACTGTATTAACCTAGAATTGTTTTGCCAGCATTTTGTTCAATTATTTGTTTCTTATGCTGGTATGATAACAAGTAACAAACTCCATGTTTAGGTCCTTTGGAGTTGATGGATGAGGTACTTTGCCTCACTACTCTGAATGTTTATCAGAGTATGGTAATCGATTTTTAGTTTCTCTAATAATGTATATTATTACAATTGCTTCAGTAGAGCTTTCTGGTAAGGAACCAGGATATTGTCATTTAGATATTTGAAAGTTCCATCTCTATGAAAGCAACTTTGATAGGATTCTCTTTGAGAGTACAATGCAGTTTCCCTAATAGAAATAAAAAGGCTTAGCATACACAATGGGAGACCAGCACAAATGCTGTGTTTCCCTAATAATGCAGGGTAGCTGAGTAGTCCTGGAATCCTGCCTTCCCAAGTCCCATACCTAGCAGAAACAATTCCCCAGAGATGGACAATAGTTCCATTTGGACATGAAAAAGAGTAAGTAATACAATGAAATGTTAGGGATTAAGTGGTAACTCAATTAATCTCTTTCCATTTAGGCTGAGTGCATTTGTTTTCTAAGCAAATAGAAAATGGGTCTTAGAAATATTTTAGCTATTGTGGTATTTTTACTTAAAAACCATTTTAAGCCTAGTCATAGATCCAGATGGCCAGCATGGAAATCATTCAGCTCACTGCAGAGGTAAAACTAAATTTATAACAGGGAATTTACTAGGATTTTGTTGTATTCCAGAAATTCAGAATGTTACAGGACCTCTAATATGTCTGAATATGGTGCAGAAATATAGTAAATAGGCATGATATAGCTATACTATGACAAAGGAAGCATTATGCAACAGACATTGTCAAGTAACAAGTATGAAAAACATCAGCCACATCAACACTTGGTCCACTATAATTCAAGTGGATTCTACAGCAATATAATAATTTCTTCACTCATGCCCCCTGGGGTGAACTCATTATTTCAGAGAGTATTACTAACAGCAGTAACAAAATATTGAAATATTGACTATTTCCATGGAGATATTACTTTCTAGTCTATTGCTATGAACTGTTTTTCTAAGGCTGATAAAAAAAAATTATGGATTTTTGTGGTTCTTGCTATTTGCTGAAAATCAGTGCTGACACAATGGCACATCTCAAATTATAATAGTTTATCTAAACTTTCTTTATGACTTTCTTGGGGATTTTCTTGTGTCTAAATTTCCAATAATCACTTATCCTTCCAAGACATATTTAGGCATCTAATAAATTACCTTTGTAGATTACATCGAGTCAAAATATCATGTTCCTGCATGGTATGAAGTTTGATTTCATTGAAATCAATGAGTATTTATTTAGCAAGGAATACATGGCAGAAATATGCCAGATGCTGAAGACACAACAAGGACATAGCCCTTGTGAACTTGCTAGAGTATAGAAATGAGTGAGGACAAAAGGCTTTTGTGTTTTCAGCATGGAGGTCTTCATAGAGCTTGCAGGGGTCACAAAGCTTCTGAAATGTTTTTGAGCTGTGGGATCCTTAGCTTTGCAAACTATGGAGTTTCCTTCTCTGAGCCTGTTTACATATAACATGGAGATAACATGGTGGTTCTATGTATTAAATTGAACATATATAAAGGACCCAGTGTAGTAACTGGCAGAGAGGATGCTCCATGAAAGGCAATTATTACACTAATGTTCTTAGGAGGACTGTGTTCATCTGGAAACACTAAGAATTTAGAAAAGAACATCACGGCTTTGATTTGCTTGGATGTCTGGGCTTACTGAGCCAAATTATGAAAGATCTGTGGGGCAGAAAAATCCCAGCCCAAATCCCTCACAGAAAGAAAAGGGGATGAACATTTACCAATTCCTTTGGAGACTGAATTACTAATCAGGGATATCCCTGCTGAGGTAAAATAGATGCAAAGATTTGTGTTTTCCTTTGGAGGATTTAGTGAAGGAGCTCTGCTGATACAAAGTGGAAGCGTGCCACCTTCTTTGCCTCTCAGCCAGCTCCAGAGAAACTTCATCAATCACTGATTGCACATATATTTATTGTATAAGTACTACATGCCAGGCATTATTTTGAGGAATGAAAATGGAGAAGTGAAAAGACAATTGATAAAAATCACTGCCATTGTGGAACTTACATTGTAGTGGAGACAGACAATAAACATGGTCAATAATTAATGCATGAGATATGTTAGAAGGTGATAAGTGCTAGAGAGAAGAATAAATCTGAGAAGAGGGTAAGGAATGCTGGAGGTTGCAGCTTTAAGTGGAGTGGCCAAGGTAGGCTTCAGTGAGACTATCTCTGAGCAAATATTTGAAAGAAATATGGGAATGAGCCAGGCAGATCACCAGAATGTAGGGTATTGTTGGGAAAGGAGACAATCTCTTTACAAAGACTCTGAGTTGGGAGCCTGCTAGTGTGTTCCAGGACCAAGGTTAAAGACAGAAAGACTACAGCAGAGCAAGCAAAAAGCAAGAGTATTGGGAGAGATAATTGGAAACCAGATCGCATAGGACCGTGTAGACCCTGATGAGGATTTGGCTTTTACTCTCAATCATGTAGGGAGGTATTGGAAAGTTGAACAGATGAGCATCATGCTTTGAAACCATATTTTTAAAGTCTTGCACTATGAGATGGGAATACACCTTTGGGGCGGTGGGGAAGGAAAAGTGTGCAGTGGGGTTAAGAGCAGTAGTAGAGAGATCTCTTAGAAGGCATTGTTCCTTTCTATTGAGGAAGTTATCCACCATAGTAACTAAGCTTTCTTGATAGTATCTTATAGGTCAGGCCATTCAGTGTCAGTGAGAAACCTGTTCTGCTTGAGCAAGAGCTGCAACTTGCAGGAAACACTGCAACCACCCATTTGGCATCCTGAAAAGCCACTTCTATGAGCAACAATGGTAGCAGCACCTCCAGTGCCAAACAGCCACTATAGCAGTTGGTATCAGGGAGCAGAGCAGTGGTGACTGCAGGAAACAGGAGTACTGATACAGCCCCATGGAATCGTGTATCATTCAACAGGATGGTGGTGGGTGATGCTGTAGGAAAGCCTGGATAGAAGTGTGGCAATGGCCTTGGGCTGTATACTGGGTGACTCCAATACGAGAGGTGAGGCCTAATATCAGTATGGATGGTTTCAGAGTAAATGGGAAAAGACATTGTGGCAGGATGTGTTTTGTACAGATTAATAAGTAATTTAGTCATCTAGGATTTGCAGTATCAACTGCCTTAGGGAAGGAAGCTTGCAGCAAATGCTCAGTGAAATTTCAGAAGTTCTATCCCCTAAGAGAACTTAGGGCAGAAAGGATATTTGATGATTCAGAACAAGTCTTTCAACTTTCTGAAGCTTCGAGTTTAGGGGTGCGGAGAAGAGACAAAGTCAAAGTGAGAAGGGTCATCACTGGGGGGTGTCTGAGAAAGGAGAGCACTGTTCCCTGCTCCATGTAAGCTGAGGTTCAGCAGTGATGACCGAACCCCAGAAAAATTTGAGGGGATGCTATAGCAGAAGATACTTGTGCCTCTTTTTCAGATAGACCCAAGGAGTTGACAAGACCCCTGAGAAGAAAAACTTGAGTGGTTTATCTAGGCAGATGTGTGTCATATAATCATGAGTTGTCCATATTACTGGATGAGGCAGGAGCAGAATGGATGTCAGACTCCCAAAGGGATCAGCAGATACAGAACGGGTTGTGTGTGTGTGAGAGAGAGACTGTGAGGAGAGCCCGACTGTGGGTGGGGAGGAGGAAGATTGCAGCTGTGACCCATGTGAAACAATCACTGATGTCCACACTGGATGGTGGACATCTCAGAAAGTGGTAATAATGGTCTGATTTCCCCCACGCCCCCGAACACAGAGACAACCCTGCTAAAAAGGAATTTCATGGGGCTGGGATGAATGTCAGGGACTTGTTGAACTAGACATTGAATTTTTTTGTACAATTAAATTTTGAATTGAGACTTGTAAATATGATACATTTCTATATCTATGCTTTGTTGAAAACTTGATGTTAATAAATATGGAAATGGAAAATCTCCTTTTCCCAACTATTTACATATACTACATAGAAGCCCGAACCGGTCAGTATTAAAAATAAACAGCAAAATTTAGTGGATGCTTTAAGCAAATATTTTTTACATTATAACTTAAGGTCTTGATATTTCTTTTCCAGAAGTGAAAAAAGAGAGTGGGAGGATATGGGAATAATGAATTGAATCTATTGAAGGCAGAAAGAAAGGCAAAAAATACAAGGATAAAGAAAAGCTGGAGATGGCTCCTGAGGAGCAGTGAAATGAGGGCTCAGAATGGTCTAAATTAGGGAGGAGCCAGTCGATTAGGAATTAGAGAGAGAGTGAGGGAGTAAGAAGAGCAAATGAGGGAATTTATGCTGGATATGTCCCCTTCATCTCTTGGGTGGAGTAGGAGGCAAATCATCTGCTGAGAGTTGGAACGAGGTGGGGAGAGGTGGAGAAACAGGGCAGGGCCTCAGGAAAGCAGAAGGGTTGTAACAGCTGCTCTGAAGAATGTGTTATGAAATCAACAAAGGGAGGTTTGCCAAGAAGCAGTGAAAGCTCAGTTGAAATTAGATAACATGAATTTATAATATGTCAAGGTAGATGTCTGTCTTTTATTTCCTTAATCAATTTTGCTTTTTCTAATGGTAGTGATTTAGCCTGTTTGGCCACATGAGGAAATAATTGGTCGTTTTTCTCTTTCTTTTTGAATATGCTTTTTTGTTCGGTAAGAACTTTAAAATGTAATTATCTGTTTTAACTCATTAGGGGGCATAAAATATAGGTCTTAGACATTTTTCATATGGTTTTACTGTCTTTGGTCTATAATAGACTGATATAGATCACTTCTGTTTTTTAAATGTATTTGGCATGTTCTTTGTGTTAGTGGTGCTTCAAGAGCCTAGGGGTTGGAGGGGCGGAGAAAGAAAGAGAGGGAGGGAGTGAAGGAAAGAGAGAGAGAGAGAGAGAGAGAGAGAGAGAGAGAGAGAGAGAGAGAGAAGTGAGGAAAAGAGAGTTAAGGGGGGAGGGAGGGAGAGAGAGAAAGAAAGGGGAAAGGGACAGAAAGGTAAGAGAGAGGATGGGGAAGGATTGGAAAGAATGGAGAAGTAGCATGGTCTAGGAATTTGGGGCACCCTCCTTACAACTTTCTCTTCGATATACAAATATGCATACCACAGTTTAAGTGGCTGAAGAATTCTTGAATAAAGAAATATCTTTAATTCTTATTACCCCCCCTTATCTTTTTTTAAATCTGTAACCTGTAAGAAAATATTGACCAAAAATAGTATATGCAATTCAAGAGCAAGAGCAGGGCATTTAGAATTAGATGGACCTTAGAGTGGCACATCACAGGCTTTCCATAAATAACTGTTATTAAGCCCTCTGTTCTAAGACCAGTTCTGCTACTAGTAGGAGTGGAGGCCAAGAGGAGGACTAGGAAGTGGGGTACCTCTGTGCCTGGGTACCTCTCTGTGACTACTGAGGGGTCCCCTCAGTAGCTATATCAGGGGCTAGTTCCCCTTACTATAACAGGGACAGGTAGAGGCATTAGCTAGAACTGTGGACAGAGAAAGGTGGGTGAGTGTTCAGATCAGTGCTGAGCAAAATAATGAAGAAAGCAGAATTCATTATTGTGGACTTTTATCGCAAAAGAACCTCGCTGTCAAAAAAAAAGAAAATGAAAAAATACTTCCATTCTAAACCACTCTTCTGTTTATGCCTTTACCCCATCATACACACCAAATTCACACACTCTTGCCCTTCTTCTTGACAAACGTATTTAAAGGCAGCTGAGACGTTCACGTTGTAGATTACGCTGCTTTCCTTCTTCACCCTGTCCCAACACATCACTTTTGTCTTGTTTCCAGGGCCTCATTTAGGAAAATTTGGGTTATCTTCACTCATAATTGTAAGGATGGATGAAGAGAGCTTTAATACTATTTTACAACCTTCTTTTGTGAATCATATTTATTTTAGACTGATAGGAAGGTGGCTGATTCTTAAACTTAGGATATTCCTAAATTTAATATTCTCTATTTCTTTGTACCTTGCTCCCCTCTGCTCACTTCACAGTCCTTCCAACACTGTGTCTTTATGCAACATGCTTTCATTTACTGCAGCTCAGTCTTTAGTAACTCATGACTGTGTGTGTGGTGGGGGGGAGGGAAGAAAATGAGAGGTTTGGCCTAGGAAATCCATCAAACTCACCAGAACCTTGACAGGGAAGACTGCAATACCTTAGAGGCTTTACTGGAAACAAACCACGGTTTCTCACTAGAGCTTTCTTTTGTGAAAAGAAGTCTGAAAAACACCTTGTGAACACATACTAATGTCTAGTATGTAAATAAATTATACCTAATAAGTTCTTGGAGAGCTATTAGCGTCTCTCCAATCCAATAAAAGCTGCCTTCTTCTTTGCACTGGGAACAAATGATGATGTCCCTTGGAAATTTTCCAGGTAAACTAGTTTGGAATTATGGGAAGGGCTTTTATGGCATTCATAATGCCTCCCATTAATTCCAGGAAAGGCATATTTTCCAGCTATCACTTGGTTACTCTCATTTGGTTAATCTCAAGAAAAGTTATTTTTTGAAAAATGTGTCAAATTTAAATCATATCTCTAAATAGTAGCACATAAAAATGCTAATAATATAGTAAGTGGAAAAAATATATGTATACTATAGTTACAGATTATTTAAAATTCTGCATAAGCAAGGATAAAAAAGATTAGAAGGGAGCATGACAAATCACCTGGGATATAGAAGATTCTCAATAAACATTAATGAGTGAAGTATTAATGTACATCAAAGAGGAAACAATGGTGTATTGGAGTGGTGAGATTGTTGGTAAAATTACTCATTTTTTAAATGAATATTATATTTATAAAATAAGTAACTTCTTAAAAATCAATTGGTTAGATGACTTTGTTGTGAAAACCCTGTATCTTCTTTATATCTCCACCTGTTTGCTCGCCTGAGTTGTTTCTGTCCTTATGGCCAATCTCTAGTGCTACAAAAGCGTTCCTAAGTACTGTAATTGTAAGAGTGATTCAGCTGATGCAAGACAGAATACCGGACACGTATCACTGCATTCTCAAATTCAATATTGGCCAATAAGATGGCCTCATTAAGAAACTAGGTGATGTGTTTTCAAAGAATTTTGGTCCCCAAAATACCAGTAATTTAATACTGATGCTTAAATTTTAACTTTCCTGATGTGTTCCACTGTTTAAAGCTTGGCCCAAAATGAATGTAAATACCTGGAGAACTAATACTGCAAAAATGCTTTGTCCTTTGTACGTTAGTGTAAAGAGAGGAAAGAGAGCCCGAGGATTCTAGAGGTAGAAGTGTGTTTGGGAGAGGGTACATTGAAGGAAGAAAGTGGCAAAGAAAGCAGAGAAGAGAGGACCAAAATGGTGATTCCCAAGTTCTTCCCAGAGCTCACTCTGCTGTTCCGAAGTCAGCTTTGTGACTGAGATGCAGCTGGGACTGCTAAAATTGCTGCCGCCATATTCAGTTGTGAGAATGGTCTGGGATTTAAGGTTTGGCTGCAGCTGTGACTGGCGGTGAAGATAGTCTTGTCCAAACTGGCGCATGGTCTGTGGGATTCCTGAGCCAGTAATAAATCTACTGAGAGATTAGGACTTTAGGTTTTCGAATGGGATTTATAGTCATAATGCATGACCAGGATCATGGCACATTTAACACTTGTTAAGAGTACAAGGAGAATATTAAGATCAAATGTCAGGGCTTTTAATACAGTTTTCTGCTATAGATTATGAAGGTATAAATCCCAACCATTCACTCTCAATAACAAAAGAAATAGCTCTGATATTAATTAGAAGTTTCTGACTGTGCATTAATACCCAGTATCTCAACAATTTAAATTGTTTACTTTTAGTGGACATTAATGTATACTTTCTTTTAAATAATGAACATTTTACTATTAAACAGCAACAGTCTGTTGGCTTTATTTGTGAGAAGTTCATACTTACCTGCTTAATTAATTATTTAACTTAACCCTTGTTTGGTGTAATCAAGAATGAGACAGATAAAACTCACACATCGAGGAACCTATAAGAGTTCTGTTTCTTGGTTTAAAGAAAGTGTGTGTGTGTGTGTGTGTGTGTGTGTGTGTGTGTAAATGCACACACATATGCATGTGTGCAAAAGTGTGGTAATTAGGGTGATAAAACAAAACAGATATAATACGTAGTAACATTTTTAAGTGTTTTATTATTTGCCAGATTTGTTAGGTAAGTGTATTATCTTTTCCATTTCATAGATTAAGAAACTTAATAAGTAAATCACCTGAGTATTTTTTTTTTTAACTATAGAAAAGGAAAGACTAAAACAAAGAAAATTAGAACTGAAAGTGAGGGGAAATTCTGTCATTTCCTGTCCTTTACAGAGCTGTGTTTAAAATGAAAGCAGACTGATTTTCTGAGGGAGTAACCCTTTCTTGATCAATATTGAAAAATTAGGTGAGCTAAGCATGGATGTTGAGTTCCACTTAACTTTTTCAACCACTTTATTTAAAGCTCACTGAAATAGTTTGATAGCTGTTTATTTCCTTTTTATTAGATGGTATTGTTTATGACATGACATTGAAATTCATACTGACTAAGAATGTTGTTTATAATCATAATTATACTTTTAATAGAAATAACCCATAAAGGGTCTGAAATAAGTGACACATTGCTTTTACAGGCAAAGAGCACCTGGTGTTAATGGGGAGCTACAAAAATAATTATATCCCAAGACTTTGCTCCAAGTCCCGAAATAGCACATTCAGTAAATAAGTTTTGTTATTCATTGTCCAAAAAGCATGTACATAATCATTTTGACTCTATTTCACATGTTCAACATGTATCACACACACCTATCTGCAAAAAAAAACTATACCACCAAAAATACTGAGTGGTGATTGTTGGGTGGTGAATTGTTTTTTTTTTCTTTTTTGATTGACTTTTTAAAACTATCCACCAAGAAACAGGGCCCATTTTGCAATAAGAAAACTTACATAAGTAATTTAATGAATATTTATCACACTGTTGTCAAATAAAAGGTATTACATTAGGATCTTTGTAGAAAAACAATAATGTTTTAGGGAAGGCTCTGCTCTCTAGAAATTGTTTATGTGCAAATAGGTATGAACAATGAAGGCAGTATGCGAATGGCACAGGTGCCGATTTCTTAATAAGGGGAGGGAATAATCCCTGTGAGTTGAGTTGTTGAGGGAAGAGTGCAAAGAAGAAAAGGAATCAGACTGGCTCCCCAAAAAAGGTACAATCCAAGGGGTTGTGTGAATAGAAGGAGACAGGGAATTTCTTTTGGATGTCATAGCTTCCATAAAAACATAGAGATGAGAAATTATCACGGTTACTTGAAGCTGAGAGATGGTATGAGTGGTAAAGAGAAAGGATAAGATTGGTCCTGACTATGGCAATCCTCGAATATCACATTAATATCTGCTCAGAGCAACCTCTTTAAGTATTTCCAGCATGCCCTTTTCAGGCGCACAGAAACCACATAAGGCAATCCCAGAGTCTCAAAAGAGGTATCCCAGGCTCCATCACCCCATTCCTTTTGAATTTTGTCCTTTATCCTATGTCTTTGCCATTCCTGTTTGATAATAGCATCTTGATTTCAAATTGTCTACTTTGTTCTCATCTACAATTTCTTCAAGATACTGTTTCTTGAAACCACATCTTGGAATGGTAGGTTAGCAGTGCCCAGCCCCCATACCTGCCCCAAGAGTAACATACTAGACCCCAGCCAAAGCTTCATTTAGTCCTAGCATGTACTTGCCAAAGAAAGGACATAAGAAGTATATTTGTTACTTTTTGCCATGTAACAAATTACGTCAAGGCTTAGCAGCTTGAACCAACAAATATTTATATGGCAGCAGTTTCTGGAGGTCAGGAATCTGGGAGTACTTTAGCGGGGTGGTTGTGTCTAAGGCCTCGAAAGCTGCTGGTATTGACTGCCATCTCTGAAGACTTTCACGAGGGCTGAAGGATCTGCTTCCAAGCTCATTCAAGTGGTCATTGGCAGGAGTTTCAGTTCCTTGCTAAGTCAGTCTCTCTTCAGGCTGTTTATTGTGTGGCATCCTCCAGAGCAAGTGATCCAAGAGTGAAAGATTGTAAGAGAAAGCCACCAAGAGGAAAGCCACAGTGTCTTTTATGACCTAATCTCAGAATTAATATATTTTCACTTCTGCCTTATTGTATGGCCTTATTGTAACTCTTGAATTTCAAGATTATTGTATGGGTGACACAGCCCATCCGTGTACAGCACAGGAAGGAACGACACTAGAGTGTGAATACGAGGCAGCGGGGATTGTTGGGAACCATCATGGAGTATGGTTATTATGGAGAGTTAAGTAATTTTTCTGAACCATATTGTGGTATAAATAAATCATCTACAAAGATGAATTTGATAATTATATATACTGTATTTCTGCCTATAACAGGATGAAATGGAGTCTTTAAAAAAGAGTCATGTATCTGTTTATTTGGCATTATTTAATTGTATTTGAGAGATACATATTTCCTTGAAATATCGATTTCCAGAAGAGTGGCATAATGCTATATGCAGAAATGCCAACTATAAAACAAAACCTGCTTTGTGATGTGTATCTGAGAGCTTTGCACTGCCCTTTGAGGCCAGGCGTACTTCCTAGGGAACATGGAACTGGAGTCGGATGGATATATTGTAAGTATATTACACTGGGACAGAGCACTGGGCCAGGAGTCCAGCCTCTCAGTGGCTGTGTGAAACTAAACCACTTTTTCTGGTCATCTGATAAGTAATTTGAGTGCACTGGGGTAGATAAAACATTTTAATTCTCTAACTACTCGGAATGTTTGCCTTCTATGCTCATCGAATGGCCTTTGTGACAGAGGATTTGCCTCTACTGAGTTTTGGTGACACAGTGATAAACACTGGAGGGCTGATGGGTATGATTAGGCTGCCCTATTTACTCTTTTGGTTGATGAGTTTGAGCGTAGAAGTGGAAATTGAAAATTGAAGAAATAAGACATTGAGTCCAAGGAAGGTTCAAACAAGGTAACTCTTGAATTTCAAGATTCCAAAGCAAAAAGAAAGGACTATCAATAGTTTACCCTCAAAGAAATAAATCTATTAGATTGTAAGTAACCAAGATTTATTTCTAGTGAATTTTGAAAGCTTAGTGCCTACATGCATAAATGTGAATTTTTAAATATGATTTCTATAAGGAGTAATTTCTACTATAGAAATTGTAACCTAGAATTCTATGATCAGATTGAGTCACCATTGTAGGGTCAAACTTTTCTTTAATATTTGTAAAATTTATCAGTCATGGTTCCATGTCATACATCATTAGAAGGCTGGTATGTTTGCTATTATTTCTGGCAAGTTTCCAGGATTTATGCATCCCAGTCCAATTCTCAATTCCTGGCTCATCCTGATTAATACGTCCTTCTGTGGCTGGGTTGAGCTCTCCATCCAAGATCAGCACGAACATGAACCACAAGCTCTGTTCTGTGATTCCCTCTCAGCATCCAGGACACAAAGTAGCAGCACATATTGTTCGAAGGTTATTTATACAGGTAGGGGACAGGTGCTAATGGATACATCCATTACATCGCAGAGAAAACAACTTAGGGGGTAAGAGTTTTCTTAAAAGATTTCTGCAGGGATTCCTACTACTAAGGGATCTGCTGACCACAGCCTCCTACCATATTGCTGGGCCTATTTTCTTTCCGACTGCCATACCTTCTGCACTTCTGCCTAACTTCTTGTTATTGTTCTAATGTTCTCTTCAGTCTTCGTGCCCTCGTCTCCCTCACCCTACACTTATGCTTTTTTTGTTCTACGTTCTTCTTCAAGATAATGCAAGGAAGGTTTTCATACCCAAAGCAGCCAAACTAAACGAATGGTGTGCATATGAAATTTATATAATATTACTAAGCTTATATAATGTTACCGCAATAAAAAAATAAATAAGTTTTTATTGTGTAAGTGACTTAAGTGAGAGAAAGCTTATATTTTTTTACTCCCGTAGTAAATAATTATGATTGTTTTGAACATTTTATATAAATAAATACATAAATAAATATATATGTATATGTATATGAATATATATATGTATATATATAAAATGTCAGATTGTCTCACTCTTCTCTTCAAAATCCTTTGATGACTTCCCATTCCACCCAGAATAAAATATATGCCTTTATCACAGCCTGTGAAGCCCTCTTACAGCTCTCCCTCTGCCTTTTCTATTCCAGCCACACAGGCTGCCTAGTCTTTCCTTAGACACAGGAGTGCACTCTCTTCTCCACCCTCTTAGGGTCTGTGTGTTTGTTTAATTCTCTGTTATGATTTTCCAGAGTCTGTCTGGCATTTAGGTACTCTGAACTCTCAAAAGTGAGCCTGCTCTAAATACATGTTGAGCCTTGTTTCTTGACAAAACCTCTGATAAATAGTCCTTAACTTTGACAATTATACTCATGTCCAAATGTCTAAATAAAAGGCTATGGGGTCTCAGTGTGAGCATTCCTCTAGACAGGATAACATTCTTATCCAGTTCTGAAAAGTATATCCTTTTATAAAATGCAAAAAAGACACTCAAATTCTATACACAGTTTTCTCTTAAAAACATCTTTTGACATTTAGACATAAAATATAGTCTAAGGCTTTTTTTTTTTTTTTTTTTTTTTTTTTTTTTTTTTTTTTTTTTTAGTTTGTGTCCAAATTCTGTAAAATATTTGTAACTGGATCGGTCACTCGGTCTCTACCAACAAATCAGAATATTTATCGACCTATTAGTTAATGTTCAGAGTAAAGCAATAAAAGCCACAGGGTCTGCCTTCAGTGTCTATTTTCATTTTAAGTTACTCTCCATTTGGACACATAGCATAATAAGAATATAAATGATCAGAGAGCCTTCTACCTTTCCCCCTGATCCCAGCATCAAAGATAAATAATGTCCCAATATTCTTACAGGTTGCATTTGTCTATGAATACCTACCAGGGGTGAAATTTACTTATGCTTACCCATCCAAGTGTTTGGGGTTGAAACTCTTTAGAACAGTTTTAATTACCTCTAATAAAATTTTATTCAATCTGAATGTTTGCTTCTAGATAGAGTGGTTATGTTCCATCAATATGCTTGCATAAATTTATAATGTCCTGAAAATGTGAATTCAACATGTTAAAAACAGGACTATCAATTACACAATGTTCTAACGACATTACACATGGTACGTGGGCAAATGACTAGCACAGATACTCATAAAATTCCAGTTTGCAATAATGATAGCTTCTTATTCATTCCTATAAATCCCTAAGGATGTGGTAGCTGAAAACCATTTCAAGTAATGTAATGCTGCTCTGTCCTTTCCTTGAAATGACTGCTATAATAGACCCATTAGCACCACAGGTATTTACATTCTGCTTTTCAAAGGATGGGCTTAGGAGATGTGTGCCAAGAGTTCACTGAATGAATTTCTACTGAGCAGCTTCTTCCAGCATGTCTCTGAATGTCAGCTGCAATATAGCAGATTTAATTGTTCAGCATTGTGAAAATGTTTGCTTGGTTAATGGTATCCTTTAAAGCAGAGTCAGATTATTATGGAATTTTTTCCAGAAATCCCACCCTTAGAAACAGAAGGAAAACTTTGATGTTATTAATTAGTGGGAGGAGGAGTTATCAGCTTTAATATTGTTAGAAATTAATCCATTAGAATTAGATTTCTCAACTTTTGTATGTCCCATTGGGACTTTTAATCAGATCTTATATATATTAGTAAACCGGGATTTAAGAGATGGTTTTAGACAGCTGGACTCAGTGATAACTCTGTTATGACCTTCCCTGAAGTGTTGAAAAATAGAAATATTGCTGTTTATTGGGTCATGCAAATAGCAATGCCAGTAATCTGTTCTATAACTCATAGGTTACAAGTGAAATAAAATTGTGTTGAGAGAGTACAGCACAGTATTTTGCAAAGATGGCCATGATAACCAAATTTCTATTCCCTGAGAATATAGAAATCTAGCTTCCTTAGACTTCTGTTTTGAACAGTTTTTTTGTAAAACCAAACGAATCATTTTTTTTCCTAGTAAATAAATCTAGTTGATTTTAATAGTACTGTCTCTTCATATAAAGATATTTGCTTGATAAATAAAAATAAAGTTGACTTGACAATGAGTTTAGCATTGAAGACTTGAATCTGACAGAATTTCTGCTATTTCAAAATATAGTAAGACATCTGTTTGTGACTTGATACTGGTCATGGGATGAGCATAATCCAGAGAATTTGGAGATTTTATGATTATGCCATTATGGAGTTTGCTGAATGGCCATGGAGAAGAGATGATGTTTAGATAACCAAATGGTGAATCCAATTGGAGAGAAGTCTTTTTTTTTTAAATTAAAGTTTATTGGGGTGACAACTGTTAATAAAGTTACATAGATTTCAGATGTACAATTCTGTATTACATCATCTATATATCACATTGTATGTTCCCCACCCAGAGTCAGTTCTCTTTTCATCACCATATATTTGATCCCCCTTACCCTCATATGTGACTCCCCTCCCCCCTTACCTTCTGGTAACCACTAAACTATTGTCTGTGTCTATGAGTTTTTGTTTCTTCATTTGTTTGTCTTGTTCTTTTGTTGTTTTCAGTTTTATATGCCACATATCAGTGAAATCATATGGTTCTCCACTTTTTCTGTCTGACTTATTTCACTCCGCGTAATAATCTCAAAATCTATCCATGTTGTCACAAATGGTACTATTTCATCTTTTCTTATGGCAGAATACTATTCTATTGTGTATATATACCACAACTTCTTAAAGTATCCATTCATCTATCAAAGGACACTTCGGTTGTTTCTATGTCTTGGCCACTGTAAATAAAGTTACAATGAACATTGGAGCACACATGTCTTTATGGATAAATGTTTTCAGAATTTTGGGGGTAGGTACCCAGGAGAGGGATTGCTGGGTCATATGGTAATTCTATTCTTAATTTTTTGAGGAACCTCCACACTGCCTTCCATAGCGGCTGCACCAATCTGCATTCCCACGAACAGTGTATAAGGGTTCCTTTTTTCTCCACAGCCTCTCCAACACTTGTTACTATTTGTCTTGTTAATGATAACCATTCTAACTGGGGTGAGGTGATATCTCATTGTGGTTTTTAATTGCCTCTGATGATTAGTTATGTTGAACATTTTTTCATATGTCTATTTGCCATTTATATGTCTTTCTTGGAGAAATGTCTATTCAGGTCCTCTCCCCATTTTTTAATTGGATTGTTTGTTTGTTTGTTGTTGTTGAGTTATGTGTGTTCCTTCTATATTTTGTATACTAGCCCCTTATCAGAGGCATTCTTTGCAAAAATCTTCTGCCATTTGGTTGATTGCCTCTTTATTTTGTTGATGGTATTTTTGCTGTGCAGAAGCTTTTTACTTTGATATAGTCCCATTCATTTATTTTAGCTTTTACTTCCCTTGCCTTTGGGGTCAAATTCATAAAATGCTCTTTGAACCCAAGGTCCATAAGTTTAGTACCTATGTTTTTTTCTATGCAGTTTATTGTTTTAGGTCTTGTGATTAGATCTTTGATCCATTTTGAGTTAATTTTGGTACCTGGTGACAGATAGCAGTCTAGTTTCATTCTTTTGCACGTGGCTTTCGAATGGCTTTTCAGCACCATTTATTGAAGAGGCTGTCTTTTCTCCGTTGTATGTTTTTGGCTTCTTTGTCAAAAATTATCTGTCCGTATTTATATGGGTTTATTTCTGAGTTTCAGTTCTATTCCATTGGTCTGTGTGTCTGATTTTCTTCCAATACCATACTGTTTTGATTATTGTTGCCCTGTAGTACAAGCTGAAGTCAGAGAGTGTGATTCCTCCAGCGTTGTTCTTTTTTCTTAAAATTGCTTTGGCTATTCGGGATCTTTTGTGGTTCCAAACAAATCTGATGATTTTTTGTTCTGTTTCTTTAAAAAATGCCATTGGGATTTTGATGGGGATTGCATTGAATCTGTGTATTGCTTTGGATAATATGGCCATTTTAAGTATGTTGATTCTTCTAATCCATGAGTACGGAATATCTTTCCATTTCTTTGTGTCTTCTTCAATTTCTTTTAAAAATGTCTTATAGTTTTCAGTATATAGGTCTTTCACATCCTTGGTTAAGTTTATTCCTAGGTATTCTTTTTGCTGTAATTGCAAAAGGAATTGCTTTTTGGATTTCTTTTTCTGAGATTTTGTTGTTAGTATATAGGAATGTAATGGACTTTTGTACATTGATTTTGTAGCCAGCAACTTTACTGTATTTGTTTATTGTTTCCACTAACTTTTTAGTGGAGTCTTTAGGATTTTCTATATATAGCATCATGTCATCTACAAAAAGTGACATTTTAACTTCTTCATTCCCAATTTGTTTTTCTTTTATTTCTTTCTCTTGCCTGATTGCTCTGGCGAGGACTTCCAATACTATATTGAAAAGCAGAAGTGATAGGGGACAGCCTGGTTGTGTTCCTGAACATATAGCAAAGGGCCTCAGTTTTTCACCATTAATTATGAGCTTAGCTGAGGGTTGTCATATATGGCCTTTATTATTTTGAGGTATTTTTTTTCTATACCCATTTTCATAAGTGTTTGAATGATAGATGGATGTTGTAGCTGTCAAATGCTTTTCTGCATCTATTGATATATGATTTTTGTCCTTTATTTTATTTATGTGATGTATCACATTGATGGATTTGCATCCTTGGGCCCCTGCGATGAACCCCACATGGTCATGATGTATAATCTTTTTAATGCATGTCGTACTTAATTTGCTAAAATTTTGTTTAGGATTTATGCATCTGTATTCATCAGAGATATTGGTCTGTAGTTTTCTCTTTTTGTGTTATCCTTACCAGGTTTTGGTATCAGGGTAATGTTGGCCTCATAAAATGAGTTAGGGAGTACTGTCTCTTCTTCAGTTTTTTTTGGAATTGTTTGAATAGGACAGGTATTAGATTCTCTTTGAATATTTGATAGAATTCACTAGTGAAGCCATCTGGTCCTGGAGTTTTACTTTTGGGAAGGTTTCAGATGACTGATTCAATTTTCTTACTGGTGATCAGTGCAAAGGTAACCCCTGTATAACATGGTTGTTAGGTTCCTAAAAATGCCATCTTACACAAATCCGTGTTATACGAAACAAAGAACTAGTACAAAAAAGGTTAGTTTCCAAAAATTAAAAAGAAATACTATTATATTTTTATAATTAAGAGAAATATCTTTATTAAAGCAATATTCATCAAAAGTGTAACATATTAATATGTATTAAATAATGTTTTCTCCGTCATCACTACTAAGCACCATTAACCGAGGTCATTTTCTTTTCGACAAGATATCTTCATCCTGTGAACTTTCTTCAGCATTATCTTGACTTCTATTCTCTACTTTTTGCCCAAAATCTGTTATTTTAGGTTGCTTGCTTTTAGCTGAGAGATCTTTATAAATTTCGTTATAGGGTGCTAAGCACTTGTGAAGTTCTCTCCTAAACTTTGTGGATTTAAAATTTTAATAAATTTTAAAGTTCTGCAGTCAACTCTGACATGACATCCATGCTTGAATAAAAATTTCAAATGAGATATCTTTTGCTCTTAAAAGGTTTTATTACATTCCATGTTGTCTGGGGATTTCCCAAATTTCCAATGAGATATTTTTTTGTTCTTAAAAGCTCTTATTACACTCCATGTTGTTAGGGAATTTTTCTAATTCTCAAACAGTGTTAGAGTGAAACCGTGTTTCTAGGGTATTGTGTTGTACGAGGGTTTTCCCAAATTCTCGAACTGTGTTAGAGCGAAAGCATGTCATAGAAGTACCACGTTATACAGAAGTTGCCTGTATTTAGATTTTCCAATTCTTCATGATTCAGCGTAGGAAGGCTATACGTTTCTAAGAACATTTCCATTTCTTCTAGGTTATTGAATTTGGTGGCACATAGTCCTTCATAGTATTCTGGGATGAGCCTTTGTATTTCTGTGGTGTCCATGGTAACTTCCCCTCTTTCATTTCTGATTTTGTTTATTTGCAAAATAAACAAAAGTTGTTTATTTGTTTATTTTCTCTTTTTATCTTAGTGTAGCCAGCAGTTTGTCAATTTTATTAATCTTTTCAAAGAACCAGCTCTTTGTTGCATTAATTTTTCTATCGGTTTTTTTGTTTTCTATTTCATTTAGTTCGGCTCTGATTTTTATTATTTACTTCCTTCTCCTGACCTTGGATTTCATTAGTTCTTTTTCTAGTTCTTTAAGGTGTAATGTGTGGTTGTTCATCTGGGATTTTTCTTCTTTCTTGAGATAGGCCTGTAATGATATAAATTTTCCTTAAAACTGCTTTTTCTGCATCCCCAAAATTTTGGTAGGATGTATTTTCATTGTCATTTGTTTCTATGCATCTTTTGATCTCCTCTAATTTCTTCTTTGATCCAGTCATTCTTTAAAAGTATGTTGTTTAATCTCCACATATTTGTGTTTTTTCCTCCTTTCATTTTGCAGTTGATATCCAATTTTAAAGCCTTGTGATCAGAGATATGCTTGGTATTATTTTCAATCTTCTTAAATTTGCTGAGGCTAGTTTTATGTCCCAATATATGGTCTATCCTTAAAAATGTTCCATGTACACTAGACAAAAATGTGCAGTCTGATGTTCTAGGATAAATTGCTCTATAAATGTCAATGTGTCCATTTCATTTAATGTGTCATTTAGAGCTGATATTTCTTTATTTATTTTCTGTTTAGATGATCTATCCATAGCTGTCAATGATGTATTTAGGTCCCCCACTATAATTGTGTTTTGGTCAATTTCTCCCTTTAGTTCTGTTAGTAGTTGCTTGGTGTATTTCAGTGCTCCCTGATTGGGGTCATAAATATTGATGACTGTTATGTCTTCTTGTTGTATAGTCCTTTTTATCATTATGAAATGTTCATCTTTGTCTCTTATTACATTTTTCATCCTGAAGTCTGTTTCATCTGATATCAGTCTGGTTACACCTGCTTTTCTCTGTACACCATTTGCTTGGAGTGTCAGTTTCCACCCTTTCACTTTGAGTCTATATTTGTCCTTGTAGCTGAGATGTATCTCTTGGAGACAGCATATGGTTGGGTTTAGTTTTTTTGAACCAATTTACTGCTCTTTGCCATGTGGGGTGGGGCGAGCCCTGGGAAGATGCGGAGTGGTTGGCTAGGTTCAGTAACTAAGCCTTCAGTCCTCTGTTTAGCAATGAGGGCTTAAACCACCATTTTCACCCTTATTCCCTCACTCTTTGCTCCTAGGTCTCTGCCATGAGCGATGGGTTCAGCTGTGTTATATGCTGATCCCTCAGGCAGAATTTTGGGCCATAAGGGAACACTAGCAGTCTGAATTCTTCCCTCTCTCATGACTGCAGTAACTCTGGAATGCAGCGAGCTCGAAGCACCGAGCTAGGTCTGCATCCTGCACCTGTGCAGCCTGTGTCTCCACACTTCCCATTTCCCTCCTCCCCCGCTGGGCCCAGTTTGCCCACCTTTAGATGATTTCAGTTGCATGCCTCTTAGTCTTGTCTGTCTGCTGCACAGCGAGTCCTTTGTGGAATTATAGTTGTTCAATTTGTTGTAAATTCCAGGGGAGATTTCAAGAAACTCACCTCATACTGCCTTTTTTTTTTTTTTAAATTGGAGGGATGTCCCTAGCATAGCTTCATCATCATTCCTAGGCATGAGTAGATGCACAGTATGACTAAAGTTAAGCAATGTGATGGCAGAAATAGGAAGGTACAACAAAGAACTCAAGAAAATTTCTGGAGCTATTTCTGTGAAATTTTATCATTTGTTTAAGGGTTCCATGTTAGTGGCCCTAATGTCATTCATAGAGTTGTGGGTCTTAGAGAGACTGGCGAAGGTAGACAACTCCACATCCCATGAAGCCCAGAAAAAACAAAGTTTCTTAGGTTTTTCCTAATAAGACATATTGGGGGTCTATTATGACGAATCTTGGGGACATAGTTAAGTTCCAGCCCATAGTTGCCTCTCAATCAGATATTTCATTTGAATTCTACAATCCCAAGAAAACTAACAATATTACGTGTTCCAGCTTTCTTTCCTCAAATGACAGAGTGGGACATAGGACATGTAGTATGATGATATCAACTGTAAATAACAGGAAATCCATGTAAAAATAAGGAAATGATAAGGAAAATCGACTATGACATAGAACGTTTAGGCTCTGGCATTGTTCATTTTGTTTCATTCAGCAGCATAGTGACAATATCAAAGATGCAGGTTTTTGTTTTTTCCATTTTTTTGCTCTGTAATTTTTAGCATATCATCTACTTCCTTCACTGTTGCAATGTAGTTGCACCAGCTCAGGTATCATACCCTGTGCAACAGTATCCATAGTCCAGAAGAGAAGACAGTGCATGTTTTGTTTGTTTGTTTTTGTTTTTAGAGTGAGGGAGGTTTCCTATATGCTTTTCAGCATTTACACTCTCACATCTCATTTGACAAAATTTTCTTTCTCCTCCAGTCCTAAATTAGAGCCAGAGATAAAGAATGGGCATCATTGGCTCAGACTAATCAAAGGATCCAGAACCCACTGAAGCTTGCCTAATACTTAAGAAAGTCAGGGTTCTTTTGTCAGGAAGAAAAGGTGAATGGATATTATGTAGGATGACATGCGGCAAGCCACAATTTCAATTTCCATTGTACTCAGTTTAAAAGAGGAATAGAATGATCTACTGCAGGGTTTCTCAATCCTGGCACAACTGCCATTTTGGTAGATATTTCTTTATTCTGGGGGTTGTCCTGTGCAATGTAGGGTATTTAGCAGTACCTCTGGCCTCTACTTGGTGGATGCCAATAGCAACCTCCTTTGCCCTAAGTTGTGATAACCAGCTGTCCTTGGGCAAGTAGGAGGAGGAGGCAAAATCACTTCCCAGGAAGATGCATCTTCCCAGGAAGATGGTGTAGTAGAGAGACATGGGAGAGGGAAACTGCCAACAGGTAGGCTATGGTGTGATGGCTTTGGGCTTGACCGTGGGTCTGTGAACATGATCACAGCTGGACTAGATTGTTCATGAGTGACTTAAGGCAAAGTATGTGTGCCTCCTGATGGCTTCTGCCTGATGTACGCAGTTTGCTGGTCACAGATTTGCAGGTTTTTTTTGGCTCTGTATAAACTGACCTATGAGCCTTCTTGTGTGTGTAGAAATCTTCCAAGTAGTGGTCAAAGATAGGGGAGGTGCTCTTGCTTGGTTCAGCGGGACAAAGGCAGAGGCTGAAATTACAAGTTTAGTGGGGAAAATATACTCTGCATGGGAATATGAACTGAATTATTATAATGTCATTTTATTTGGCCTGCTTAACTTATAAGAGTCTTGGGACTTAATGAATTTAAGTAAATGGCTTAAATGCTATGGGGTGAGTTCACCTGAACTAAGGAACTTTAAAAACAGTCCTTCAAAATTAGGACGAGACCTGGAGACCTAGGTTTGAGACACACTTACCTGAAATTGGTAGAGTTCAAAACTTCAAATTTTTGAACTTTATTAGATAAATAGAAGAGCTAAAAGAAACCGGTTATTTAGAGAGCATGTTACATCAAACTAAAATAATTCGAACTACTTAGAATTCTCTCCTTCCTTTATTAAATTTTACCTCTCATTTCAATACAAAAAAGCAACTTAAACTGTACAAAATTGTGGAAAATTTATAAGAGACATTTTGAGGATGGAAATAAGCAAAGATGTTCCTGAAGGAGGAAAAAAAGGTGAGAAGGAAGTGAGGCACAAAAATGAATAGTCAAAAGGAATGGGAGAAGACACATGGACATACACAGCAAAGTACCAATGGTACCATCCTGTGCATAATTTATTCATTTAATTCACAGATTTTTTAAATGCTGGATTTGTATTTTACAAATGATAATCAGTACATGTTTAGTGCATTGACAGTTAAGTTGATTGCTCTGTGATTTTGTTTTAACATTTAAGTTTGTATGGTCTCGTGGATTAGAGTAGGAATGTGAAGCAGTATCATCACTTAACAGCCGTGTGACTTTGGGAAATTGCATAACAACTGTGCCTCAGTTCTGTAAAATGAGGATGCTAATAGAACCTAGTCCACAGGACTGTTGTGGGTACTTTCTGAGTTATTTCAGGGTAAATGACATCACACTGTCTGGCCTAGAGAAAATGTTTAACAACTGCTGATGCTGTTTTCAAAATGTTCTCTTGATTTCCCTCTAACCAGCTGATCTTGGAATTTTTCTAAATTTAACCACTAAATTTAACCAGCTAAAGGTGTCAGCATTCCCCATTAATTGAACACATGCTTAGTGTTTCTCATTCTAATTCAAAATAGTAGACAGTGATATTTTAGTGAAAATGTCTAGATAGGAAATACTAAGTAGATAGGAAACATTAGAAAGTTACAGAATTGACCGTGATTAAAACTTGCAATATGCAGATGAATAAATACTAGTTTGTGAAGAGATAATATTCTAGAACCTCAAGAAGAAAAATAAAATTCTGCTAATTATTTTGGTAATTTTTTACTTTGCTGAACTATGAAAGAGGTCATATGTACAAAATAATATATGTAATGCAGATAGATACATATATACATATATGTGATATATGTATATGGTGTAAAGAATAGTGAGACAAGCATCCATGTACCTACAACACATTAAAAAAAATAAAACATGCATTGCTGTTCAACACCTATATATTCCTGTCACTGAATTTTGTGTTTATCATTCTGTTGCTTTTCTTTATAAATTTACAATATATTAATAACCTCTAAGCAACATCACTGTTTGGTTGTACTTTTCTTTGAACTGCTCTCTGTATTTTTCTGAGACTTGTCTTTTGTTAAAAATCAGCATTATGTTTTTAACATTCATCCATGTGGGTATGTAGAGAGGTAGTTCATTTATTATTACTGCTGTAAATATTGTATTTTATGACTATCTGACTTCCTATTCACTATTTTTTTCATACCTGTTTGTTTTCACAAAGATGTTGCAATATACGTGTATTTTGGGACACCTGGGCAATAGTTTCTGGAGTAGAATTCCTAGGTCAAGGAAATTAAGTATCTTTGTGGCTGCAAGATAATGTAAATTGCTTTCCAAAATGAATATACTAATTTACACTCCCATAAGTAGTGCAAAACTTCCAATTACTGTACAGCTTACCCACCCTTTCTATTAGGAGACATTTTAAATTTTGCAAATGTGATGCTGTGACATGCTGCCTTATTTTGGTTTCTTTGTCTGCAATAAATTGAGACATTGCTTTTTAATTGTGTTTTCATGATTTTCATGTATTTTCAAGTGCTTCTTTCTATCTTTTGCCTAATTTTAATCTTATTGTTTGTTTTCTTATTGGTTCATAAAATATGTTTTTATACTGGGGAGAATACTTCATTGTCAGTTATATATATGATAAATATGTCCATCCACATTTTGGTTTGGTTTTCATATGGTTAAGGTCTCTGTGGTTGATAGGAATGTTGGTGCCAGTTCTTCACTCCCTATAACAGGGCAATTCATTCACACCTTTTGCCATGTAGCCATAGTGACCCACCTCCAGAGTAGTGGGGTTAGGACACCCTGCCACCTTAATTTTGGGCTTGGCCAAAAATCTTGCCTTGGCCAATGTGACATGAGCAGATGTGATGCAAGCAGAGACATTAAAAGTTGCTTGTGAATTTCAGGCTGCCACCTGGTGCTCCTGCCATTCTCAATAATAAGAGCATGTGCTGGTTAGTCACAGGTAAAAGGAAGACAGCTATTAGAGCAGCCTCAACCCAAACCCATATCTGGAACTAAGCCCAGCTGACTGTAGCCTGCAACCAACTTGTGACCTGCAACCAAGGATCAAGAAAAATAATGCTTGTGGTTGTAAGACATTCAAGTTTTTAAAATGCACAATTTATTGTTTTTTTTCTTTTTAAAATTAAATGTATTGAGGTGACATTGGTTAATAAAACTATATAGGTTTCAGGTGTACAATTCTATAATATATCGTCTATATATTGTGTTGTGTGTTCACCACCCAAAGTCAAATCTTTTGGCACCATGTATTTGGACACCTTTACCCTCTTCTACCACTTCTCCTCCCCTCTGGTAACTACCACACTGTTGTCTGTGTTTATGAGTTTTTGTTTATTTGTCACTTTCAGTTTTATATCTCACATATGAGTGAAGTCATATGGATCTCAACTTTTTCTGTCTGACTTATTTTAACTTAGTTTGATAAGCTCAAGGACCATGTACGTTGCAAATGACAGTATTTCATCTTTTCTTATGGCTTAATAATATTCCATTATACACACACACACACACACACACACACACACACATATATTACCTATATATCTAGCTATATATCGCTATATGTCTATCTATATCTATATCTATCCATCCATCCGTCTGTCCGTCCGTCTGTCCATCCATCCATCTATCTCTATATATCACCTCATTTTTATCCAGTCATCTATCAAAGAACACTTTCATTATTTCCATAAGACATTCAATTTTGACATGATTTGTTACACTTCATTATTACAACAACAGAATCAGAGTCATTATTAAACAACCAAGTCAGAACTAATGGGCATAAGTCCTTAAATTAATATGGTTGTATTTATCATGCTTTTCCCTCAAGGTTCACACGTTTTATGTGTTCTTTAAATTTAGTTTTTTACAAACATGTTTATAAACATGTTCCTTGTTTGTTGTGCACAAACATCTTTCCTGTCCCAAGGATGTCAAACCATTATATTAATATATATTTAAGTCTATTAACGACAGGGAATTGATTTTGTGTATGTATGAAATAGGGCTCAAATTTACTTATTTTTTCATATGACTATCACAATTGTCTCAGCATAATGTATTTATCCATTTTCCACTGATATATAATGGAGTGATATGCAATCAGTAATAAGCCACTGATATACCGTGCAGGGATATTCCTGCAAAGATGATTTGCTTTAATTTCTGCCAGCCACACTGAATCCATGCTAGAATTGGGCCACCTTAATTTGTTTTCTTTGATTTTTCTTTGATTTTTTTTTCTTTTTGTATCCTGCAAGTACTGTAATTTCAGACCTGCAATTAGTACAAAATGACTGACTTCTACTTATAAATTTCCAAGGACTATTTCAACCAATTCAACCCCACTTCACTCTCCACCTTATACACCCAGAGGCAAGGTTACCCCAGACAGGTTTCCTTGCTGAGTTCTCTTGCCAAACAGGTTTTGCTAGTTCATCATTTCATGGTAGATGTAGCACATTGGGGCTCCCAGATTTATGAGTGGGTCTCCAATACAACAACTATTCAAATGCCTTGTCTTTTACCTCATATGTGGTGTTTGAAATTACAACTCTGTGCTGCTGAAGATTGATTGATAGGTAATTCCACGAAGCTGCTGGCATTAGTGTCTCCTTTCCTCTCTAGATTTATAAGGCTGCTTCATTTTTGGCCTTTGAGAAGGAATTTTCCTCATTTTCTTTCACATTTATAGTTCAGATATGCACTAAAAATTACTTGAAAATATTTTGTACACTGATTTTAGATATTTTGTAGTGAGCTGCATTTCAGATATATAGCTACATATTTAACTTGATAGAAAAGCTCCTTGACATTTAATTTTGATATGCCGTATTTCTTTTTTCCACTTTCACATTAAAAACTAAATCATTTTGTAGAGCAGGTATTTAAACTGAGTCACTTCCTTTGTACCAGTAGTTCTGGGATGATTATTATTTATTTGTGTTTCATTAACTCACCATGTATTTAAGTGATTGTTTCTTTGCTACAACACACACACACACAGACACAAAGACGCACACACACAAACTCAGATTTATTTTATTTTCTCTTTGGGCTAAGGTACTGCTCCTACTGGAACTGCATAGTCTGCCTTTTTGACCTGCATCTGTATGGAAAAGTAGTGCAGCTTCATGTCCGAAGATCTCTAGTGCAAAACTGGATACTTATTGAAAAACATTGTGTACGATATACTCAACTAAAATGTGTTGAACTAAAAACATTTAGTGTGTTGAACACAGTAAAAACAGTGGGTTTAGAATGCTCTTATGCCTCTAACAATTTAAATAAAATAAAATAAGTAGATGGCTTTAAATATAGGTATGTATATTTTGTCTATTTTTTGGTCTTGGTTAGTTTGGTGTTTGTAGAATTTAATGTGTGTGGGAGGAGTTCTGTGGATATTTGTTATAAAAGCAGTGGCACAAAATAGCCCTGTTTAGGAGGGAAAGAGAGAAGTTTACCTGGATTAGTGTAGAAACAATTGGTACAGTTTTCATGGAAACATAATTGTGAAAGAGCAGAAACATTCCACTCCTTAAAATTCATGAAATTGTTTAATAGTAACAAGTGTTGGAGAGGCTGTGGAGAAAAAGGAACTCTCATACACTGTTGGTGGGAATGCAGACTGGTGCAGCCGCTATGGAAGGCAGTGTGGAGGTTCCTCAAGAAATTACGAATAGAATTACCATATGACCCAGCAATCGCTCTCCTGGGTATCTACCCCAAAAATATAAAAGCATTTCTCTATAGAGACACGTGTACGCCAATGTTCATTGCAGCTTTGTTTACGGTGGCCAAGACATGGAAACAACCAAAATGTCCTTCGATAGATGAATGGATAAAGAAGTTGTGGTACATATACACAATGGAATACTATTCGGCGTTAAGGAAAGATGATATAGGAGCATTTGTGACAACATGGATGGATCTCGAGAGAATAATGCTAAGTGAAATAAGTCAGACAGAAAAAGCAGAGAACCCTATGATTTCACTGATATGTGGTATATAAACCAAAAAGAACAAGACAAACAAATGAGAAACAAAAACTCATAGACACAGACAATAATTTAGTGGTTACCAGAGGGTAAGGGGGTGGGGGGTGGGTGATGAGGGTAAAGGGGATCAAATATATGGTGATGGAAGGAGAACTGACTCTGGGTGGTGAACACACAATGGGATTTATAGACGATGTAATACAGAATTGTACACCTGAAATCTATGTAAATTTACTAACAATTGTCACCCCAATAAAATTAAAAAAAAAAAATTCATGAAATTGTTTAATATGTATGATCAACGACTACCAAGGAATTAAAAAAATAAACTAAATTATTTTCAGTGCAGATGCACTTAATGATCTCCCTTTTTAAAAAAACTCTGCATTTTGCACGTTGTTTAGAAATCCACTACAGTGACTGCTCAGCATATGATGCTGTGGTAAGCATTCACTAATGTCAACTCCTCTTCCATATCCTAGTTATGGAAGACTTCACGTCTTAAATTTATGCCAGACAAAGTGACTTGTTTTAGCCAGTGAAATGTGAACAGGAGTGATGTGTGTCACTTCCAGGCAGCAGCACTTAATGGCTAATGTTCTGGTCTTTGAGACTCTCCGCTGTCCTGGTGCCCATAGAAACAGAATGATTTGCAGCTACCTTGAGTTTCATGCAGCCCAGAAATAGGAACCGACACAGCACAGCTGTCTGGGGAGTTGCCCAGATCTGCAGGTTTGCATGCGAAAAATTAAACTTTTGTTGTATAACAGCACTAAAATTTGGAGTTGTTTTTAATTGCAGCATAACCTAACCCACCCTGACTTATACAGGTGGTAAAGTACTGTAAACATATACAAAGAGAACACTTTACAAATGCAGGCAAAAAGAGAAAAATTGAGTTGAAGTATTTTACATTGAGAAACATTATCCATGTTTTAAAATGCACCAAATTTCAGATAAAATTAATTGTTTTAGAATGCTTATAAAAGCAAGTTGAAATCTAGTTCATTCCATTGTCTCAATTTTTTTAGTTTAAATTTACTTTTTGTATATAATAATATTTTATCCTGAGGTAAGATCTGTGAGTGGGTATTAAATATTTTTGTATACTAGTAGTTAAGCACAATAATTATCTTTTGAGTTTTATTATTCTGGTCTGTTATCCTGTATCTTATTCTTCCCAGCCTAGGTTTAGCATGGGAACAAATCTCAGCTGAAATTTTGGGGGCGCGGGAGATGTGATAGAGAACAATATGATTTCATAATTACAAGTGAACTTTTGTTTTGTTTTATTTATTTTATATTTGCTTATTTGGCATTTGAATTCCCCATATATGTTGGGAACTTTTTTACCATCTGTCTTGGTGAGAGAGATTTATTTGCAAATGTAGTACAGTGCTAGCTGTCTAGTGGCTAGCAGTGGGAAAACAGCGTCCTCCCCAGACCATTTCTGTATTAGGAAGGTGGCTATTGTTCCCCAGTCTCACTGTCTAGCCTGCATTTGCCACAAATTTTTCAAGCCTGGTTCTCTAGCCATGCAAATGGTTTTGGAAGTCTGTCTGATCAATAAATTTATTATTAGTCAGTTTCTGTCTCTTTTTACTAAAAACATTGATAAAAAATAGCATTCAGAATTCCTTTCAGTTTCTACATTGACAAAATACTGAGACTTTTTTTAAATCTTGGTGCAGAACAAATAAAGCTTTAGCTTTTACATTATGTATCTGATTTCACATGTCATTACATTTCCCTTATTTAGCCATGTATTTTGTTATACAGTATGATGCTCTGTTGGGACACAGGTATGACATATTATAATATATAATATAATATAATATAATACAATATAATATAACATAATATAACATATGATATACAGTTGACCCTTGAACAACAGTTTTGAACTGTGTGGGTCCACTTATACCCAGATTTTTTTCAATAATTACTATTGCCCTTCATATCAGGGGATTTCATATTTTGGGGTTCAACCAAACACAGATACAAAATAGTATTTTTGCATCCCAACCCTGGATTCCCAACCATGGGTGGAAAATACTGTTTTCCGTTCTGTTCTTGGTTGAATCTGTGGATGTAAAGGACAGACTATAGAGTCAAAAGTTATACGTTGGTTTTTGACTGGGCAGGGAGGGAGCAGTTGGTGCCCCGAGAGTTGTTCAAGGCTCAACCTATATGTATAATTATAATAATATAATAATGTATAATAATATCATGTGGGTGAGGCAGGCACAATGTGGTAACCTGGAGAAAAATTCCATGTCTGTGCATGTTTGTGTGTCGGGGACACATTACATGTTATACCTTCAGTGTTTGCATAATATGGTGTAGTCTCTCTTACATGGATCTGTGTTTATAATGATCTTTGACTTCACACAATCTCTAAAAACACAGCTACTATTAGGAGAGGCCCTAAGATCTTCTTGGGGAGATCTTTTCCCAAGAAAGATCTTACAGACCGATAACTGATGCAAAGTTTCTTGAGAACAAACTTTGCATCAGTTATCAGACTGTAAAATTTAATGCTATAGATCAGTGGAGAAAATGGCCCCTTGAGAGGTAATGTTGAAAGGATTGAACCAGTAGGGGCATTCATTTTTTTGTCAAGAATTTTGATAAATTCGCCATGAAATAAATTTCCAAGACTTGAACATTGTGATTATGAAGTTCCTAAGGCTCATAAGTAGGAGACTCATTCTTTAAAAATAGACTGTCTCAATTTCCTTGAAATAAGGTTCTGCTACTTAGGATATTATTTCTTTACCCTCCCACTTTTTTTTTTTTTTTGCACTTTTTTTCTGATTCATTTTCATGGCTTTAAAGGCCAAATATTCAAAAACAAAAATCTAAACTTTGGTAGCACTTTAATCTTATATTTCTTTGCCAACTGATCCTGGTTGGCAAATACATGTGACAGTGAAAAGGCACATTGTCCCTGAGAAAGGACACATCATGTGATCAATTATTCTTTTTTCAATTAATAGCAAAAGGAAAAGAAGTTTGAGGTCAGAAGATGTGTGTTTTAGCCCTCTCTGAATTTCCTTTTCTTTCTCTGTGTATTTAGGACTCACAAAATTATTTTAGGCAAAATAATGTATGTTAGAACTATACAATTTAGAAATTATTACATAAATGTTAGTTTTTGTTGCTATGAAAATAAGAAGTTCCCAATGTTGCTAGGATGAAATGAAAAAACAGAAAAAGACCTACTCATTCTTTTGTTTGATTAGGATACTCTTTCAATGAAAATTGAAAAAGTAAGCCCAGTAAGAAAATCATTGCTCATTTTGAATTTATTTTCTATTTTATGTAGTTTTAACAGAATCTGGATATTTCCTGGGGGACAAGATCAATGTCAAGAGCTCCGTTAAGACTGATAAAGTTTATAACCAATGCCTTCATTCTCTTTCTTTGTAGCTTGTCTACCCTCTAATACTAGTATTTTTAGGTTGACTTTGTACCCTCAGGGTTTTCCACTCTGATACTTTAACTGAACAACATCTTTTCTCTCCTCCTTCGGCCAACCAAAATTAACCTTTCTATTTGGGAATTAAGAACTGGTATAGTCTGTTGAATGTCAAGGTGCAAAGACAGTCTCAGACTAGAGATATAGGAAGAAGAGCATAAAGTACAGAAAGTCCTATAGGAGGGTCGATGTGGCTAGTGTTGGTAAACATGATCACAATTCATGTTTCACAATTCTAAATATTTCTGGAGTCTGTTTGCTTTGATTAACTCTGTGTCACTGACATTTCAGGATTGCAATAGTCTCCGAATTGGTTTCCCTTTGTCTGGTGAAGAGTCTTTTGGTCCATTCTCTAAGTCATAGTGAACTTACCACAATTCAACCCTAGGTTCATCTCCCACCACTTTCTGCTTGAACACTAGTTCAGCCTCATTAAATTACTCTAAGTTCCTTCATGGTATCCCATTCTTAGTTCAGCTCAGGGCTTTGTATGTTCTCTCCTCTCTGCATGGAAACCTGCTTCCTTTCCTTTACCCTTCATTTGATTGATTCCTTTTCATCCTTCAGGTTTTATTCAGATGTTATTTCCACTGGAAAGCTCTTCCTGCTTCACTCAAACTCTGACGGAGATATGCTAGCTATATGCATCTTGTGTGCCCATTGCAGCTCTGCCACCAAGCCTCGTGACTGCCACAATACTTGTCTGTCTATCCCTGTAGACTATAAGCCACCTTTAGTATAGAGATTACACTTTGCTTATTATTGTAACTCTAGAAACCAGTGCAGCATCTAGCATATGGTAAATATTTAAGGAATATTTTTCAATAGGACAAGAATGTGCAGCAAAAACCCACTTGTTATTTAAATATATTTTCTAATAATACACTGCTGAACAAGGAGCACATCTAGTTAAAGTTATAGATGATGACAAGTCACTCTATTTCTCAGTTGCCTAATCTGAGGATGAAAAAATATATCCATAAGCCCTCCTCAGCTCTAACATGTATTCCTTTCGTTGTGTAGATTTTCATTGTATAGATTCTCCAATTAGAAACTCTAAATACTGTAATCAAGCAAATCATTAAATAAAAATCCAGAAGGATGGTTGCCTCTTGGCTGAATCAACAAATGCTGTCTTCCTAAATTCTGAATGCCAGATATTCCAGATATTTTAGAGCACTTGCAATTAAAAGATCAGTAAAGACCATTCTAGATGGGACGAGAATAACAAGAACAATGTGTTCATTTGAACCCTGGTTTTATACTATTAGTAGTTTAATGCTGAGCCAATGTTACATGTTTTGTGTTTTCACTTGAAAGTTACAGCAAGTGTAGAATAGAGCCGTGTCTTGGGAGTCAGATTGCCTGGACACAAAGCACAGTGACTTTGGGCGAATCTCAGTTTTCTCACTCACAAATTGGAATAACAATAGTAGCTAGCACATTTTGTGAAGATTAATGCATTAATGAATGCAAAGTTATAAAACAGTGGTATAGGGTATGGAGTCAATAAATGTTATCAATTATTCTATTATTACCTTATCATTATTTGAATTACTTCCTTGTTTCCTTAATTTTCAGTTAAAAGGATTTTCGAGATGAGAGGGTTTCCCACCTTCTGTGATCTCTTTTCCATACTCCTTCACAAAACAACCCCTTCATTAGACCACCAGATGTCACTGTTTCTGACAGTTTTCAACTTGACCATCTTAAGATATTGTGCTATTTCAAAGGAGAGATATGTGTAATGATTTGGGAAGAGAAGATATTTTAATACTATAGAACTTTTAATAAATTTCCCTATAGACATTTATAACCATCTACAAAGTATATTTTTCATATAGTACTCAAGGAGTTTTTATTACACATGCCATCTCTGCAATAATATTGATGATAATGAGGACCTAGATTAATTTCTAAATGGATCATTTTGGGTTTATTCATTAATCAAACCACACAGCAAAAGTGTTTTCATCACTGGTTATGTGTATTTTTTTTTTTTTTTTTTTTTTTAGGAAACTAAATGAAATCAGATGTATATAGAAACACTACATAGAGGCTAATCACACAGATAAGAATGTTACAAATAGCTTAAACCAGGATAAGAGTAATAAGTGTTACACCTGACACTAATGTAATATTGTACGTCAACTATAATTGAATAAAAGAAACAAAAGGTATCCAAATTTTAAAAAAAGAGTGATAAGTCTTACTTAAACAAGAAGAAATATTATGTTATAAAAAGACATCAAAGGTAAAGTTGTTTCTTTATAGGGGATTAGGGACAATTGTATAGAGAAGTATTTGACTGAGATCTTCAACAATCAGGATTTGACCTAAGGAAATGGATTGGGAATGATTAGTATGTGCAAATATGTAAATACTGTACAGGAAAACACAAAAATATATGTAGACAAGTAAGAGGTTCATTCCATCTTACATGTAGAGCATATAATACAGAGTGTCAAGAAAAAATTAGTAACAACATACATTGGGATTAGATTGTGAAAGGCCTTGAATACAGATAATAAGATTTAGAAGTGTAGCAAAATAAAACAGAGCTCTGGAGATATGCATAGCTTTGTTTGAATCCTGGTTTAGGCTCTTACTATTTAAGATTAGAGCAAACAAACCCCCCTACTAGAAAAGAGGAGAGAGAGGGAGGGAAGGAGAAAGAGAGAGAGAGAGAAGGGGAGGAGAGGGGAGGAGAGCAGAGGAAGAGGAGAGGGGGAGAGAGAAGAGGGCAGAAGAGAGGAACTTTCCTGAGCTGCAGTCAGCGTCCTGATTGGTAAAGGAAGGCAAATATCAATCAGGGGAGGGGAGGAGAGAGAAGAGAGGAGAGGAGAGGAGAGGGAAGGAGAGAAGAGGGCAAATATTATCATTGAGAAGATTGATGATAATGCACTGTAGGAAATCGAAACACGTAAACTATTTCTATAATTTAATCCATAGGTGATGGTTCCTCTGTTATCAGAAATGATATTTCCATATTTAGTGGAAAGTGTGAGAGACAATTGAACTAAAGCTGCATTAAAAACAGATTTTCCCTCTCTCCTGAGAGCGTGTAGAAACTTGCCTTGGGAACTTCTATGTCTACTGTTGAACCAAGCGTTAGCATAAATGGAGACACTCTCAATGGAATAAGTGGCCCTTTGACTCTTGACATATTTTCAGAGATGTTTAAGGATCTGTTGAAATGCTTAATCTGCCATTGTTAGCCTTAAATCACATCTGCCCCAGCCATGTTTCCAATTAGGTAGGTGCTGGAGCCCTGTTAGGCTCGGACAGAGAACACTTCTATTACAGTAATTAGGCTCCTCACCACTTCCACAAGCTCAGAAAATATGCCCTGTTTTGAGAACTTTCAGAATCCTACTCATTTTGCTTTTAAGAATGAAAACCAGCTCAATATTATTTATTTTCTCTTTAGAGAGAGGCTATACATTAGGTTACAGTCACAATATTTTTGTCTTTTTTATTAAAAATAATTATTACAGATCATGTGAGCCAAAAAGTCATAATAGTTAAAGGCTGGAAGAGAGTAAATCTTCACTTTTGGAATAGTATGGCTTGCTCTAGTGTTACCTTTAATGTTTTGTAATGATTCACTTTTTCATTGTCTTGGGGGACAGAGTTGCCTAAGTTCTTTACAAACATTATTCTAGAATATTGTTACTGAACTACTTACTCATTTTTTCTCTCTTTGGGATATTTCTCCTGACAGACTAAATTTCTTTTTTCTGAATTTCATATCTACCTCTATTCCCTTGAACCAAGCTAAATAATTCATTTCTGCCCCATTTCAGCTTTTTATAACATGTAACCTGTTATTCTACTCCCAGTTTGCTCTGCTTTAACCAAACTATCCACCTTTAGGGGCTTGAATATTCCCTTATTTCCCTCATTTTACTCTTGACTTTATTACTTGTGCCAGTTGAATATAACAGTAAACAAAAAGCACAAAGAGTTTTCCAAGTTTGAAAATTACTTTTGTAGCTACTGTTGCCAAGGAAACCACTTCCACTGTATCTCAGTTTTATTTAGCAGGTAGAGTTCATTACAGGCTAGATTTCTTTGTCTCCCTATTTTTTTTTTCTGTTAGAAAACCGGCCATCAGTTTGAGGAAGAACTTGAGGAAAACAGTAACTGCCCCAAGCATCAACTTTGAATGCACGGAGATTATGAAATGTCTAGTGGTACGCTGAGACACTAGTGACATATTTGGAGTAAGAACAGGGGTCTCGTATTTATCACTGAATTTTTGAGTGAGCCCATAAGGATTTAACCTTTGCAATATAATTTAAGTTGTAATTTTCAACATGGCCTATCTTACTACATTATTCTGCATAAGGGTAACCCATTTTTTGGCATAGTGGCAGAATATTTTCCCCCTAAACTCACGCTTGCTGTTACTATGTTTTAGGAAATGTTATACAGTTATGAAAATGCTATGCAATTTTGTGTTTGAATATTTATATTTATATACTACACACATTCATTTGAAATTGATTGTGCTTGATTTTCGGTTAAGTCATTTAACTGACCCAATGATAATGCTTTTTCGGTCAAATTCCTCTGGAGAATACTTGAGAAATCTAAGATATATCTAACACCTGAAAAGAATAGATATTTGTTGATTGCAGTGCTTTCTTATTAAACAAATCAGTATTTTCAGCTTTTAGTGCCCCAGATTTTTAATATATCTACCTCAAATAGCCAGAGGCAAGCAAGATTAAAAACAAATGAAATAAACCTTCTTTAGCTATCACTAAGCATTAGAAGCTCTTCACTACCAGCAGATGGCTAGTTAAAGGTGGAAGTCCCATTCTATCATCCTCATCACACTTCTCATCCTCTATTTTTCCTGTTAATAGGCTTACATGCTCAGCCAGGGATGAGGGAGTAGGGGTAGGGGTTGATATTTCTGCTCAAAGCATCTATTTGTTTTTGTACAGATGAATATTTGGGTAACTTGGCAGGCCCTTGTTAAAACTGCACAAAAGTTGGTATCTGTCCATTGTGTGCCTCTTTGACTCATCTGTGACACACCCACCCACCCCCTTTAGACCACCTGCTGCCAATCTTTCCTTCCAATCAAACAGACATTCATACTTTGGTTGTCACACACAAACACCATACAATAAAATTACCCTTGAGTATTTGCCTTAATTTAAAATTTTACTTTTGAGTTCCAGAAAAAATCCCTACTATGGCAGCTCTGTTTTTGAGAATTGTTTCTCTGACCTGTCCTAACTCTTGTCTCATGGCATGGCCTACAAGACTACAACATCCTTACCTGGATTCATTCATCTACCGGGGACCCTTAGATAGAGCTCTGGACAAGCCCTAGCTGCCAAGTCTCTTTCTACACCCCTCCTCAGCCTGAAGTAGCCAGAACGGTCATCACCCCTATTCCCTAATGGCAGTTAGGGTTACGTCTTCAGAGGGGAGATTGAGACAGATTAGTTAGCATGTCGTTAGGTAGACAGGAAGGTCCCTGGTGGAAATAAGTAAAAGGCAGCCATATCCTGAAACTCCAGGTTCTGGAATGTCTCCTTCACTCCAGGACAGAGGTATGAGAATAGGCCTTGAGATTAATAAATTATCTCAAATCCCTTTCAGCCAAACAAAGGAACAGATTTGATAGATAGGAATGGGTTGTTTCATTAATCCCTTCAGGATGGGCAAACAGGACAAACCTGATAGATGAATTTCATTAGAAGGCTCTAGTCCTCTTCCCCAAGCAGGCAGGAGAAGGTATAAAAGTAAGAGCTTTTGCCTCAGTCACTGGGCACACCCATTTGGGACCCCGTCCCGCTCGGGAGCTCTGACACTTTGCTTTCAATAAACTATCCTCTTTTTAAAATAACTAACTAACTAAATAAATAAATAAATAAATAAATAATGCCACTTTGTAAATCTTTTTCAAAGGCCAGCAAACTGTATACATCCAAATAAAGAATTTTCTTCCCCAACCCCGTCTGAAATTTGAGGACCTAAATGTTTGCATAGTTTTTGGGAAAAGACAGCTTCTATTTTCTTTTGCTTTAGTTTTGTTGGAAGCTGCAGGGGGTGAGTGATGTTCTCTGAGACCTTTTTCACTCCTGATCCCCAACTGCTTCCCAGATCCCCAACGGCCCCTGATGCGGTAGCATATGGCTAATTTCTCAGAGCTGATAGATACGCAGGAATATATCTCAGCATCAAGTGTGTAATGTTTTAACCAGACTTGCCCTTCTGTTATCTCTTTACCTCCCTATATACCCTGACATGCACCCACGCCTTTCCATTTTTTTTATTCCAGACATCTAGCAGCACTTACTCACTAGAATCTTGCTTCAGGCACAGTGCTGAGCATTGGCAGGTGTAAGGACAAAACACACAGTTTGGTCCCAGCCCTCTTGAAATTGACAGCATAATAGGAGACATAACTAGATATTTATAATGTGTCGTAGAACAACAGGGCTAAGGGCAGAGTGCTAAGGGGGCTGACTAGAAATGAGTCATTGAGCGTGAGTTAGAGCTAGCCAGGAAAAGCAGGGGCTTGGTCAGGAGGATCCTGAGCAGTACTGACCCTTGAAAAGTGAAGAGCACATGCGAAGAACCATGGGCGAGTCGGTGGGAGCCAGTGAACAAATTGGCAGGAGCTGAGGTATTTCACTATGGCCAGGCTTTTACTTTTCACCATGAGAGGATGTCAATGGAAGGATGGTAATGACAATTCATTATTGATGTTGACAGTAATGGGTGATGCTGGAAGAATAAACATTAAAGAAAGATCTTTGATCTATAGTAGTTACACAAAATTAATACCAATTATAGCTATTCATAGTAACTCTTTGTACTTTGTTATGATATAGCGAGACATGTACATTAAGAATCATACTTACAGACCTGAATGGGACCTTGTGGATTATTTAAATCAATTCCTCATTTTACAGATGAAGGAAATGAGGCCCAGTTGGACTAAGTGACATTTTCAAGGTTGGCCTACTGGAGCAGAGCAAGAATGTCAGATTCAAAAAATGTGCTCTATTAACTTAGAGTTGTAGTGTAATTTTATTACAATTATAAACTCTACATTTATGCTTATTTTCAAGTAGTGGTATTCAGGGGGAACTGTTAATTGTTCATTTTCAATTAAAAATTTCAGTACCATCATTATAAAATAGTGATTAACTGTCGGCTATATTGTTTAGTGTTGTTCCTGTCCCAGTGTTGTACGTAGGAATTTAAATAGCTGAAATCACCCCACTAAGGTTGCAGTGAGAATATGGAGCATGAGTTATCAAAATGAGTGTATACAAGTACAGAATAGCAAGAATCCATAAAATGCACTTTTAAAGTTAATCAGTCCATTTGTAATGTTTGCATTATTTAAATATTGTTGGCAGATGTATGAGTGTACTTCTAACAGGACTCACCTTAATAGAGAACAAGATTAACCATTTATTGAAATAGCAAGGACTGTACTAGAGCAGAGCAAATGGAAATAAATCTCAAGAGAAACCAAATGGGTATTATAAGGGCCAATACCAGAAGTTAATCCTCCCCCTTAACAATTCCCAAATGCAAATGACAAGTTGTTTTAAGGCAAAGTCTAATCTCTTTTGCATCTGTTCTCTAAAGCTTTGTGTTAGACACATAGTTTGCTGCAGAACTGGCATCCAAACCCGTTTGGGAAAATGCAAATCTAGCATTAGAATCAAATGAGAGAATTCTGAAATTTGATGATTATTTTCTCCATTTTTTTAAATTTGTGATTTTAATTTCCTGAATTGAGGAAGAGGACAGCACATTCTGAAGAGAGCCACGCGTTGTCCTTTTTGGACAGCATTACTTATTCTTGGAACTTCTTTTTCTCAGTAAAGGATATTGGAAATCTAGAGCGAGGGACATACATCCTGAGATGCAAAACACTTGAGTATCAGGTCTCTGTCCTTGGCTAACCACATACCACACTGCATCTTCACAGTTGAAAGATGTGTGCACAAGATGAAGCAAGACAAGAGTAATAAGTGGGATATTAGCCCAAACCCCAATTTAATGTCCTAAAAAGTTAGGTTGAACTATGTGGAAACTTCTCATTGCTTTGATAGAGATGCTTTTTTTTTTTTTTAATCTAAAATCAAATTTCTTAAAAGGGATTCCTTTGTGTCTTTCTTAAGCTCATTCTGAATCTTGGCTTTTCACATTCCAGCTGTGAGGAAAAGCTGGCCTAGAAAGGCCTAGAAAGATAAAAGCAGTAGCAAGAGAGAAGCCCCAAGAAGCTCAAGAGAGCTGGGACAGAGATACTAGGACTTGTCTCAAGTGTCACTTTCTTTTAAGATGCTGGAGTTCTACCCTTCTGGAAGGAAGAACATTCAAACAGCTGGAAAGAAACATTTGTCCTCATACAGACTTGCTCATATCTATAGTATAATACTGTGCTCAACAAAGTGCCATTAGCACCTAACTATGATTATCCGCAGGGCTAGAAGCAGAGAGAATCCTTGATCTCTCTTTCCTTAAGACTATTGGAGCATAAGATGTGATCAGCAAGATAGGAATTAGACGGTATCAGAATCTCTGTGATACGTTTAGGTTTTCTTCAAAACTCTAGCATGGCTCAATATCAGGTGTGGGGGCTTGTGGACCAGTACATCAGGAATTAGAATCATAGGTTCACAGTATGTCAGAGTTGGAAGGGACCCTAGAAGGTAATCTAACTTAGGAAATGCTTGGATGCCTTTTTCTCCATTCTGGCAAGTCCTTCTTGAATATTTCTTAAAGTGTGAATGAAGATTGGACAGATGGAAGGGAAAGAACACTTATTGACTGGAACAATGTAGCAGGATCTGTGCTGAATGCTGTACATATTTTACCACTTAAAATTTGCATCAATTATTATATTCAAGAAGAATCAACCTATAAGGAAAGCTCAACTCGCTCAGAGGTATGTGTAGAAGTAGTCATGCTAAGATTACATAGCCAGTCTTTCTGGACGCAAGTATATCCTTTTTACACAGGAAATCTATATTTTAATCCATGGAACACCAAATATTTGACCTGTTCAAAGGTATTATTGAAAAGGGTAATGAAACAATTTTGGGAAACACTGAGGTGAATAATTGGATTATATTCTTTTTACTGCAGGAATTCAGTCTTTAACATACTGATGTCCTCTGTGTTTCTCCCAAATGTGATAAAAATATTTAATATTTATTGACCGTTTAATATTCACAACAGCCCTGCCATCAGGTAGTGTTAACTCCATTTCACAGATGCAGAAATGAGTTGATTAATTTGCATAGTCAATAGTTGGTAATAATAAAGCTGTGATTTTGGAGGGAATGCATGCGACGCAGCGATTTGACCTCTTAGCCCCTACACTGTACTGGTCCTCCCCGTGACATCTGTCTGTCCTCAGCTAATTCACCACAAGCATCATGAGGGTACCACTCTTCTTTCTGTCAGTGCCCAGTGCAATTCTAGAGAAAACCTTGAAGGATAGGAAATACCAATGTATTCAATAATACCCATATAGGCTAGCAGAGACTGCGGTGTAAATAGTCACTATTTAATATTTTATCAAGTACTGACCATTTTGAACATGTTATTTGTTATATTTTCAGAAGATAACAAAAGTTATGGTAAACATTTAAAGGAGAAAGCTTAACGATTATTTGAGGAAGCAACTATTTCACTAGGAATCTATTCTTTCTCCTATGATTAAGAACTTAATTTTAGTAAAAGTGGAGGCAAGCACTGATTTACCTGGAATGTTTAGAAGATTGTTTTTTGATTAAAATGTGATACAAGTTCATTTTGTAAAGAAATAAATCATTTCTACTTCTATAATCTGAAGACACTGTTTCAAATCTACTTTTATTTAAAACATAATAACTATTATTATAGCAGTAATGATATATATATATATATATATATATATATATATATATATATATATATAATTATGTAGCAATGATCTATATATAATTATAAAGGTACAAAGCACCATGAAAGCTGCTTTTAGGAAATCTCTATGAAGTTTGTACTTTATTTCTCTTTTGCAGAATGAGGTACCAGGCCAAATAGTTCTTTGTTTAGTTTTTAAAATATTAAGAGGAAGAGCTGGGAATCAAACCAGATCTTTCCGGGAGAACTCTGTCTACCTAAGGAAGGTTAATGGCGTAAACTAAGTAATAAGAGTGGGAGAAAAGTGTGTGTATAATAACAATGTACAGAGCAGGTTTGTGAGTAGAAGGTGCTGAATTAGTTCTCAATACAGTGTGTTTGTGGTTTCTCTGAAATTTACTGGTGCGGGTATTTGGTGGGCAGTTGAAATGTGACTCTGGATGGAGAGGTTGATTGGGGAGTGCTCAGCATGCAGGCGGTGGTTAAAAGTGTATGTTCAATTGCACCATGAGAAGTGAGGGAAGAGGAATGCAGATCAGACCCTAACAAGAAAGAACTTAATTAGATTTTATGCTTTCATATAGAATTATTGACAGGTAATGTTGAATACTGCTAGTGTGCAAAGAGAAGTTTGTTATAGTATGCGATTCATGCTACATAAATCATTTACATACACCAGGGAAAGAAAACATATGGGGTTTTTACTCTCACATCCAATAAGCATTCAATAAAAACAGAAAAAGATAAAACTTCAATATCTTTCATTTCTTTGTAACACAATATATCTAATCAAAGTAAAAACTTACATCTAGTCACATCAACCATGAACAGGAAACACGATTTTTTTTTTCACACCAACCCTGGGTGAGGTGAACCAAAAGAAAGAGGAACCCATCTTACAATATTTTTAGTGTTAAATGCAAATGGTAAATAATAGCAGAACCTTTGCTCAAGTCTACCCTAATGTCACCACAGGAGCCAGAAGGACTCTTTAAAACTTAAGTCAGATTTTCTCACTCATCTTACATCCATTAGTGGCTCTTCTGACTTTATCTAGAGTAAAAGTTGGTCTTCACATGAAGCTCGAAGGCCCCACCTGAGCAGACTCCCGTTAGTCCACTGCCTTACTCTCTCACTCCCTCTTCCTAGGTATGCTCTAGCCACAGGGACCAGTGAGCTACTCCTGAAAATGCCAGGTGTGTTTCTGTCTTAGTGCCTCTCCAACTAGCTGTTCTCTCTGGCTGCAATGCTCCTTCTAAGGTATCTGCTTAACTACCTCCCTCACACCTTCAAGGCTTTCCTCAAATGTCACCTTTATAATAATCAGGGCAAGGCCTACCCAGACCACACTATTTAATACTACCATCAGCTCCCTCCCATATATCCCCAGCCCTGATCTCCTTTACTTTACTCAGCTCTCTTTTTCGTACAATGGACATCTTCTCACACACTATGTAATTCACTTACAGCATTTTAGCAAACCTAAAATCAACAATCTTATGAGGTAGCATTATTTTAGGAACAACTAAGAAGAAAAACTGCTAATCAAATGATGAAATGCCATCAATTGTTAGATGGACCCAGATTTTATAGAGGCTGAAATGTGAAAAAACTTCCAACTCAAAGTTAAGAAAATGCATGTTTATCATATCTAGTTTTTTTTTTCCCTCCATTTCCCTGTGCCAGGATATAAATTTATAATGCCTAGTAACACCAGACACTGCATTTCTTTATGTTTCGTTCACTGATATGTTCCAGGTGCATAGAAACATGCTTGGCTAGTAATAGGTTCTCAATAAATGTTTCTTACATCAATTGTTAGTTTGTCATGTAGAGAGAAGTAAACCTGAACTAAGCAAAGATTAAATCAGAGAAAGAATGGATGTTATCCAGAGATTTAAAACTTGGAGCAAAAGGGCTCAAAGATATTACCTCTGGATGAAGACTCAGTTCCTGACTTTGGTTGGGCACCTTATAAGGTTGGGGGTGAGCACATTTGCAGTTGGAGATGGGACTTTGTCGTGTGGATTTGTTATCAATGCATACCAAGTTGCCCCAAAACAGAGCAACTTAAAACAACACACATTTATTATCTCGTAACTTCTGTGAGTTAGGAATGTGGACAAAGCTTAGTTGGATCCTCTGTCTCTGGATCTCTCACAGGCTACAGTCAAGGTATTGCCAAGCTATACTCATCCCAAATCTTGAATGGGGAATGATCTGTGCTTCCAAGCAAATGATCACGTGACAGTTGGCAGGTTTCAGTTTCTTATGGGTCATTGGACTGAGCACATCAGTTACTTGCAGGCTATCAGCCAGAACTTATCCTCAATTTCTTGCCATGGGGCCCTCTCCATGTTGGCAACTTGCTTCATCAAAGCATGCAAATCAATAAGACAATAGAATGAATCTCCTGATCATCTGAAAGTCAAAATTTTTTGTAATGTAATCACAGAAGTGATATATCCTCATCTTTGCCATATTTTATCCATAGAAGCAAGTCACTAGGTTCAGCCTATACTTAAGGGGAAGGATTACATAAGAACATGTACGAGGTCTGACACTTAAGTTTGTGAACTTAAGTTCCTAAATAAAGGGCTACATACCTCATGGCTGAATATCACTATAGTCACCTTCAAAGTACTCCCCTTGGGAAGCTATGCACCAATGCCAGTGCCTAGTTTTCCCTTCAAAGCAATTTTGGAGCTCTTTTTCTGGAATGACCATAAGAGCTGTCATCATATTACCCTTGATGTCCTGAATGTCATCAAAATGTCTTCCTTCAATAGTTCCTTTATCTTCATGTAATGAAAGAAGCATTGGGGGTCAGATCAGGTGAGTAGGGAGGGTGTTCCAATACAGTTATTTGTTTCCTGGCTAAAAACTCCCTCACAGACAGTGCCATGTGAGCTGGTGCATTGTCGTGATGCAAGAGCCATGAAATGTTGGTGAAATGTTCAGGTCGTTTTCATCTACCTTTTTCATGCAGCCTTTTCACCACTTCCAAATAGTAAGCTTGGTTAACTGTCCAGTTGGTACAAATTCATAATGAATAATCCCTTTCATATCAAAAAAGATTAGCAACATCACTGTAACAAGTTTGTGAACTTAATTGTCAGATCTCGTATATTGGGAGGTGGAACTCACTGGGGACCATCTTAGAAGTCAGTCTGCATCGTTATGTGAAGGCATCTTTCAAACTGCGTGTGTGGGAAGAAGGTGTGTTTTTCTGTGGAAGGTCTAAGGAAGAAGCTTTAGTAGCCACATCTCAGAGTGTATGTTAAAATGATGTTATTAAGCGGGCCTTCCCTCCCTCATGTTCCATCCATAGTGGTGTGTTTCTAATAGCAATTCTCTCTGACCATAACTGATTGGATAAGGGGTAGATATCTGACTCAAGCCAGGCCAGTTAAATTCTTCCCCTAATTTTTGATTTTGGTTTCACAGACTGTGGCTCAGTATTACTGTGAGAGATGCTGTAAATCTTAGGACCTGTGATTTGATCATCTTCTGTCACAAGGAATGAGAAGCCAGAATAAAGATATGCAGAGAGGAAAGCACAAAGATATTCAGAGAACCGCAGAGACAAAAAGGAGAGAGTGTCTAATGGATTTCCCGTTCATATTTCCAGCCATTTCTATAATAACTTTTCATGAAACCTTTCTATATTGTTACAAATTCCCACTTTCTTTTTAACTAAAGCAAGGTCAAGTTGGTTTTGCAACTTCCACCCATGGTTCTTACTGCTAATTATCTCTTTATGAATACCTTCAAGGTAGCTTTGTCACCGTGACAATGAATATGACACATTGTGATGACATTTTCTAAAAAAGACATAGGGAAAACTTGAAGACAAGGATTGAAGGCCTTGAGCCTTCAGTCTAAATTGCAACACAATTTAAATTCTCAGCAAAGTGATTATTATTTCACCACTTCAGTCTTTATAAGGTTTTGAAAGAAAGTGTGTCAAGTAGCAACAGGTTTGTAAGACCCCCTGTGGAACTAAATAGGCAGGAGGCTGAATGGTGAGAATGTCTCAAGACCCTTCCAAAGCTTAATAGCTTCTGTTTAATCATCTTATTCATGGCAACACATTTGTTTACTCAAACACTTGAAACAAAATAAAAATACCAAGCTGTAACACCAGGTTCTTAATCATTGGCTTGAACCAACAAAATAGTATTATTATGGTTGAATGCAAACCTTATTTGTAACCATGCTTCTGTAAAGGCTTTTTGTCAGGTTTTGTGCATTACTGGGGAAAAAAAATCACAGAATGTTTTAGGAATCTGGAAATACTTAGACTATAAAAGAATGAGCAATAGATTTCATGTTTGCATTGCCACTTCCTCCATTTGAATTGTTTAGTCAGCTTCTAATCTTATTCAGAGACACTGTAGATACCCAGTCAACTCTCAAAACAATAGTAAGCCAAAGCCTTTGTGTGAAGTGTCAGTTCTGTTTCCTTTCTCTCATTTTGGTTTGAAAAAGATTTATATGTGTAGCTCCTGTTTCCCACCCAGTTTCCCTAATGGACAGTAAGTACCTAGCTCCTCAAGCAGTAATCTTTCAGATTTGTAGCCATTATCTTCACAGTGAATGACAGCTACGCAGAATTGATTTGCTTTTCTATTACTGATTCAAAGGCGACCTCCTAAACAGTGAAATTATATGCCAACCCCGAGAAAACTATTTAAAACAAAGAATAAAAAGCAAAAATGGAACACTTTTAGAGCTCAGTGCCTTATGTTAGAGAGCTTTTCCCATGTTCATCTTCTCATTTAGGCTCCCAGTGTTGTCCTTGTTTGGAGAAGGGCTCTACCAAACAGAGAGCTAGGTTCAGTCCATCCATCTTGCACTTACTGTGTGTTCCTAAGCAAGTCCCTTCAGGACAAAAGTTTCATAAGAAGACTCTCTGGGCTTAATTCACTGATGATTGACACAATCATATTTGTGGGGGAAATTGGCCATCTGTGAGTGGCATGCGCTGGGATGTGTAGGTGTGAGTGGGTGGCACACGGGCCTCCTGGGCAAGCTTGTGCTGAGCTGTCCTCAGCTCGGAGGCTAAATAAAGACGAGAAACTGCCATGCAATATTGAGATGGAGCCATTGCAAGACCAGAAAATATTATTAGCTTCATCATACATCAGAATTGTTATGGAACATGGCAATATCACTTTGATTCAGTAATATCTTGAAGCATATGATGAGAGTACAAATTCACAATTTTCTCTCAACTTTTCATGCTTCCACCTTAGTTCCATTTCTGATCATTTCACATGTCTATCACTACAGACATCCTAGTGATTGTTCCTAACTCCAATTTCTGGTGTTACTAGCTCGTATTGCAAGGGTGCGCCAGATTGTAACACATTTATAGGACCTGGTTCACAATTCAGGGCCACAATTTACTTCCAAAGAACGCTGGTGGTATTACAATAATGGCTCTTCTTTGTGCCAACCCCACCCCACTCCCATTCACTCCACTTTCTTTTTCTTTACTGTTCATTCCCTCTCCTCTACTCTCCTCCCCAACTTTTCTCTCCCCTCCTCTCCTCCTCACTCGTCCTCTCCTCTTCCATCCCTAATAGGTATATACACAGTATTACCTTCATAAAATCTGAAGAAGAAAAATCTGAGTTCTAAAAGACATTTTGGATGATAGATTTTTGGACCTGCACAACTTTTACTATTATTACTACTATTCCTAAAGCTTCCACAGCTTTTTCTTTTCCACTAGCATGTTACATTTTTATCCCAATGTCCACCTCAGAAACTCTTTGTAGTTTCTTTTCAGAAAATTTTTATATTTGAAAATTAATAAAAGTTCTCTACACACACAAAGGAAAACCACCTATAATCTTACAACATTTTGACAAATTACCATAGGAAGGAAAGGGCTTAAACTTCTCTATCCCACTATCTAGTATTATCACCAGAATATTACCATAAGGGTTTTGGGTGTAGCATTCTATTTTCTCTGTATTTACATAAATAATATGTCTGTGCATTATATGTACTCTCCTATATACATGTATTTATGAAAATGATAATATACAGCTTTGCTATTTACCTCTTAGACTTGACATTCTATTATGATCATTTTTCCAGCTTAGCACTAATAGGTCTACCCAATTATTCTAAATTAGTGCATAGTGTTCCAATACTGCAATTGCAGCATAATTCATTTTATTGTTTTCCCACAGATGAACAAAGTGCACTGGATAAACCCCCTTAAACATATATCTCCAACAGATGAGGATGGATATATAAAGTTAAACCTCTTAGTCGAATACATGTACATTTTAAATGTTAATTTAAAAATACATTTTAAAAGATTAAATCAATTTGCATTCTCACAAATAACATATTAGAGGGCCGACCCCGTTGTCTTAACTTGATGTTCTGAAACCTTTTTTTATCTCTTGCCAATTTGATAAGTGGAAGAAAATGTCTCATTCTTATTTATATTTGCATATTCCTGATTATTACTCTGGCAGAGCATATATTTTCCTTCTGTTCCTACTCTTGTTCCTTTTCCTCCTACTTCTTCATGAATTCCTGTGTTTTTTTTGTGTGTGTGTGTGTGTTTTTAAGGAGTTCCTTTTTTATTTCTTCTTATTAATATGTAGGGACACACTGTAAAGTACAAATATCAACTCTTTCTATTTAAAATGACATTTCCATAACTTTTCATTGTTTATTAATATGTTCTTCACAGATACTTTCTGTGGCTGGCACAGTCAAATTTCTCTATTTTTTCCTATTTATGGCACATGGATATTCTGTTTTATTTAGGAAGTCCATCTCTACTCAGAGTATATGTAACTGTCCTCCTATATTTCATTCAAATATTTGTTATTTTCTGACTTAGATTTTTAATTTATCTGGAATTTAATTTTCTTATATGGTATAAGTATTTAGCTTTTAAAATAACATATGGTGTCAACAAATCATTCTAGAAAAACTGGATGTTTAAAAAAATGTACCTAGACACAAACCTTCTATCCTTCACAGAAATTAATTCAAAATGGATCATAGACTTAAATGTAAAATACAAAATTATAAAATTGCTAGAAAAATTCCATAGGAGAAAACCTAGATGACTTTGGGTATGGCAATGACTTCTTAGATACACCATCAAGGCATCAAAGAAATAATTGATTAGCTGGACTTTATTAAAATTTAAAACTTTTATTCTGTGAATGACATTGTCAAGAGATTGGGAAGACAAGCCACAGAGAAAATATTTGCAAAAGACACCTCAGACAAAGGACTGTTATCTAAAATATGTGAAGAACTCTTAAAACTCAACAATAAGAAAACAACCCAATTTTAAAAATGGGCAAAAGACCTGAATAGATATCTCACAAAAGAAGATATACAAATGGCAAATAAGCACAAGATGCTCCATATCACATATCTTCAGGTAAATGCAATTAAAACAACAAGATACCAGGACACACAAAATTCACCAGTACAGCCCAGATCCACAGTGCTGACAACACCAATGCTGGTGAGAATGTGGAATGACAGGAACTCTCCTTGCTGGGAATGCAAAATGGGACAGCCACTTTGGAAGACAGTTTGGCAGTTTCTTACAAAACCAAACACTCTTACCAGACAATCCAACAATCATGTTCCTTGGTATTTGCCCAAAGGTGTTGAAACTATTTCCACATAAAAATCGGCGCATGGATATTTATAACAGCTTTAGTCATAATTGCCAAGAGTTGGAAGTAACCAAGGTGTCCTGCAGTAGGTAAATGGATAAATAAACTGTGGGCCATCCAGACAATGGAATATTATTCATTGCTAACAAGAAATGGGCTATTAAGTCATGAAAGACTGAGGAAACTTACATGCATATTGTTAAGTGAAAGAAGCCAATATAAAAGCCTACATATTGTTACATGATTCCACCTATGTAACATTCTGGAAAAGACAAAACTATAGAGACAGTAAAAAGATCAGGAGTTTGGGCTGGATCACGTATTTTTAGGGCAGTGAAAATGCTCTGTGTGATACCATAATGACAGATGCGTGTCATGGAACATTTATCCGAACTTAATGTAAACTGTGGACTTTGGATGATAATGATGTATCAGTGTAGGTTCATTAGTTGTGAAAAATGTACCACCCTAGTGGGGAATTTTGATATATGGGGGCAGGAGATATAGGGGAAATCTTTGTACCTTCCAGTTCATTTTGCTGTGCACCTAAAATAGTTTGTAAAAAGGTCTTTAAAATAGTATGTTCTGAAAAGGAGAACCTTGGGCATTCATTCATTTATTCTGCATATAAACATTGTATGAGCGCCTACCGTGTGTCATACTGATAATATAGTGCACAATAACATAATCTTTGCTATACACCATTTTATTTAATAGGGTTTAGAAAATGAGTGCAGGCGAATAAAGCAGCATGATGCTGACACACATACAAAACTGATACAGTCTAACGAGTACTGTTCCCATCAAGGGGGAGTCTGGAGAAATTACAGATTTATCCCTGAAATGCTGCTGTTGCTCAAACCATTTTGGAAACTCTTCTTTTGGAACTTCCTACAGAAAATTGACACATTGTGAATATTTTCAGTGGGGTGAATTTACAGCTTTAGAGTATAAGAGTAATGTGATTTTTTGGAAATAGTCAACAGTTATATGGACCTACGAGGCCAAACACTTCTCTGCTCTTGGTATTCATTTTCTTTTATTCTCTCTCATTAAAACCATACTTTTAATAGACAAAGTGTTAAATTGTTATACTGTGATTATGGATTGGTCCATGCCTTCAGCTCATTTTCCCTTTATAAGAGATTGCCAGACTATGTTATTTGGGATTATGTAACTTCATGTTTACTACAAATTTTTGAAATTAAATTAAATTAATTAAATTAATGATAAGCATGGTACAAAACTGTGTTCAAACCTTGTACAACCTGAGTATTGCGGGTTGGCTTCTCCAGGAGCATATACTGAATTGCAAAGATGTATGTTCAGAAGGTTTTTTTGTAGTGCGCTATGAGGAAGTAAATTAATGTAAACTGTGGACTTTGGGTCGTAATGATGTGTCAGTGTATGTTCATTAGTTGGGAAAAATGTACCACTCTGGTGGGGAATTTTGATAGTGAGAGAGGTTATACATATATTAAATTAAATTAAATCTTCACATTATCCACCTTAAACTTACTCAATGTTATATGTCAATTATATCTTAATGAAGCTGAAAAAAAATTCTTCATGGGTTACCTTTTTTTATTGGTATAAAATATCTCTCTTTTCATTTTAAGTCTATTTAATTTGTTATTTTGTATTAATTACTATTAAATATATATTACATATCTATTATATAATAAGTCTATTATATAACCTATATAATATCGATATAATATGTAGCATAACATATTATGTATATATCTATATTTATATCTATATCTATACCTATATCTATCTCCCTATCCTTTGTTAGTCAATCATTGTTTTATGTTTGTCTCTTACAAATAGATACAGCTGGATTTTACTCTTTTTATTTAGCCTTAGAGTTGCCACTTTTAATTGGGGATTTTAGCCCATGTGAATTTAGTGTTATTGATATGTTGAGATTTATCTCTGCAATTTCATTTTGTGTTTTATGTTTGCTATGTTTTCTCTTTATTCTCTGTTTCTCCTCTTCTCGTTGAGAAATTATACATAATATTTTTAATCTTTTAATAGTTACCCCTAACTTTTACAATATAAATTTTTAAATTTATATTTTTTCCACTAAGATCTAAAGTTTGTAAATATCTCTATATACTTCTTGAGTAAAACAAAGACCTTATTAAGATTTTGGGACTTTAAATTTGAGCTACCTCTGAAGAAGCATCTCAGCTTCTGAGCTCTGTGTGGCATTGACTGAAAGTGCTGTTGCAATTGCATCTCATCCCCACTTCTCACTTTGCCCAATCCGATTTCCATTTTTTCCTCATAGAGCTCTATAAAAAGCTTTCTGAACAGAGATCTTAGCAACTCAGTATATGCTCCCAGAGAAGCCAACCTGCAATAGGTTGTCCCGGGCCTGAACACAGTTTTATACCATGCTTATAATGGTTCACACCTATATTAGCATTTGAGTGGAGTCTTTAAAATGCATAATTACTGTTTTTCAGTTTAACTTGGCATAAATGCTTCCTTTAGATTTGATGGTCTTGCAACATGAACAAAACCCAACAAAACTCCAATATAAAATGTCCAGATCTTGAAGAGACTGTATAAAGATTAAGTTCATTTTTATGGTTTAACATTATTTACAAATATTTAATGTTCTACACATAATAGTGGCAAATCAGCAAGTATACAAAATGAAATAATTTGATTTATAATAATAACAGACAGTGGCCACCTGCTGATTGTGTTAAATATGAATCATGCTCAGTAATGCCATCATTTAGGAAACAAAAGATAGTTCCTATTTTCTATTTCTAATCTGCAGAATAAGTGTAAATGAACAAAGGCGTGAGAAGTTTGGTGATTAAAAAGTGGCGAAGTTCCAAATTCACTACATTAGTGAGTTCATTATGAGTTGTCACTTTGTAGCCTAGTGATCAAGGGACAGTCAGTATAAAATAAGCATGGATATTGATAGCTATCATTTTTTTGACATAATGGCTACCTGTTTGACTCTATTCAAGGCAATATAGAGAAAATGTGGAAGAATCAGCATAAAAACATATTGGAAACTATAAGGTAGATTAAGTATTATTTTAGTCACATTACGTGGTCAAGCAACAGGGTTGACCATTGTGACTAGACGCCAGAGTGATGGATGCTAAATTATCCATAATCTATAAGATCCTCAAAACATCAGTATTCCTGTAATAAGCCTGATTTTATTATGCAAATGTAAAATAAACCTGAATTATTTCTAAAAGCAGCTGTGGATTTAGGGACAAGAGCATTGGACTTTGAGATTCTGCTCACCAAGGACACAATTGTGCTTTCCAGGCAAGTTACTTTACATCTCTGACACTCAATTTCTTCACTTTAAAATGATACCTAAATTACAGCATTCTTTCAGTGGGTAAAATAGGATACTATATATCATTATTCCTAGAGAAAACTGAATGCCTATCACATATTTGTTGAAATAACAACCATTGTGTAAAATAAGGGAATATTTATTGTCAACTTTCTTCCAAAACAAAATTATGCTTTACTGTGATGCATAAAACATGACAAAAAAAAAACCACACAAAAAACAACATACATTAAACTGCAGCGAAAAAGATTAAAAAAATAAACCAAGATGAAAACTAGAAGTGCCTATGCACAACTTAAATGTAGGCCTCAAATGTAGCTCTAACTTTCTGGAATTCACATCCAAAAGAGACCGGGTTAGTTACACAATGCATTTGCTCAGGGGCAATACTGGATATCCGTTCTTGGTGTCAGCTAAGAGCTGACAAAGGTTTCTCTTGAGGTTCTTCATAAAGAGGACATTGTTGGGAGTAATAACCAGCATTCTCAATGGTGTTCTTAAAATAAATGCAGTGACAACAACTTTATAGAACTGTTTCTAAGTAGGTTTCTTGCAGTAAGAAACTCAGTAAACATGCTTCTGTGAATGGGAAGACAAAGGTAAGGCTGTTACATCTTGCTTATTTGGTGAAGGATACTGCTAAATATAAGGGCAAAAAAGGCGGTGAACTAGCTTGGGTAACTGGCTTAACATACGGAGATATTTTAGGAGGGCTTGTGCCCTTGATGTAAGTCATCTTGAACACTGTTTCTCTCACAAAGAAATTTTAAACAAACAAACAAACAAACAAAAACCCAGTGATCCTTGGAAAATACAGATAAGAAATTATTCTATGTTCTTGTTCTGCTTACTTAACAAATGTTTGAGCAGGAACTATGAGTAAGTACCACGCTAGGGATATGCAGCCCAACACAGGTGTTTAAAAACTACATGCATTTATGAATGTGTACATGCATATGTACATGCACATCTCTTTCTCTATATCTCTATCTGCATCTATACCTATATCTATTTCTATATCTGTACATCCCCACACTCACAGATATGCACAAACATTAGGTGCTGATGTCTGTCGTCAGAATTTGACACAGACAAGTAGAGGCAATGGCAGTTCAGTCATGGAAGCCTTACGAAATAATCCGTCTGAAAGCTGCATCAGTCTCCTTTTCAAGACATGCATCTAGCTTGACAAGATTCATATTTAAATGGAAGGCCATTAACTCTGCTGCAAAGAACAGAGATGGTTATATTATCTCTCCCATGTAGTATTATCAAAATGCATCCCCACCATTCTAGACTGACAGTTCCTTTATTTAAGGTAAGTTAAACATGTAGTATTCTAACAAGCGATTTTCTACTAAGTGAGGTGTATTCCTTTAAATGACAATAAAAAATTAATCCCTTTAGATGTAAACCTTTACAAAATTGAATAGACTTATGTGGACAACACTCAGTGTTGTGAAAATCTGTAATTATATAATTCAGGAATATCTGCCGAGAACACTGAGCTGAGTTGGCATTTTGCACCTGACTTTGTTGTCCCAGAATGCTGAATTTTTACTTTGTCTGCTATAAAACTGTTGTTTCACTTTTCACTCCTATTATATGAATCTGACTGTAGCCCCTAATAGCTGGGAAAAGTACAACTTTTTAAAAACCACACAGAATGGGTTAAGATAATCTGAAAGATGTGGAAGAGACTTTCCTATGATAACTACGTGAGTTTAATGCATAGATTCAATTAAATCAATATCGGCTGCTCAAGAAATTTCACTTGATGGGCTTCACACGGATAGTTGTACATATTGGGTACGGGACATTTGGATAAATTAAGTTTTATCATAATCATAATCACAGTTTTTTTCTTTTAACACTGAGCTTTGCTACTTATTTTGCCAAGGAGTAAAGGACCAAACTGATTTCTTTTAGGGAATAGAAGGGAGATCAATACTCTTACATAAGATAATAATAATAAAAGTTATTCTAATTTTAAGAAAGCTGGTAATGGTGGCTAGTATGTGCTATGGACTACGCTAAGCTTTTTCCCTTGGAAAGTTCATTTAATCATCTTCAAATTCAGAGTTGATCCCATTTTTCTTAAAATGTCTTTATAATTCTCTCATTCTTAAAGAATGAAATAGTTTTCCTAAGTATATGTTTCTAGTGTAAAGTTCTTACAAGACAGTTTTACTGAATGTAAATATAAATATCCCTTCCAAGATGGCTGATGTATCCTCCATATGAAAGAATATATACAACCTGGCTTCTTTCATTAAGTGTAATATTGTGAGATTCATCCATCTTGTTGCATTCATCAGTAATTTATTTTTATTAATGAGCGTTGTTTCAGAACAAGACTATGTCACAATTTGTTTATTCATTCTCATGCTGATAGACATTTGAGTTTGTTTTAGTGTCTTGGTAATATAAGTTTCTATGGACATTCTCATGCATGTCTTTTTATGGATATATGTTTTATTTGTCTTGTGTGGACACCTAGTAGTAGAATTGATCAGTTCTAGAGTAGGTACATGTTTAACATTAAACAAAATAAGTTGTCAAAACTTTTCCCAGAAAGATTGTACCATTTTACACTCCTATCAGTGTATGAGAGTTTCAGTTGTCCTGTATTCTCACCAGTATTTGGAATTGTCTATCTTTAATTTTAACCATTCTAGTAAATATATATTAATCTTTTGTTGTGTTTTTAATTTGAATTTTTCTGATGACTTATGATGTGAATACTTTTTCATGAGCTTATTACTGACTTTTTAGTATCTTCTTTTATGAAGTCTCTGTTCGAATGTCTTGCCACATTTAATTTTGTTTTTTATTATGGAGTTGTAGGCATTTTTTATTAATAATATCTACTGATTGGAAGAAGTTTCTAATTTTGATGAAATTTAATTTATCATTTTCTTCCCTTATGTTTATCGCTTTCTGTTTACCTTTTAAGAATTTGCTTACACTTAGGTCATGAAGGTATTTTCTGATGTCTGTCTTCTGGTAGGTTTAAAGTTTCATTTTTATGTTCAGATTTTTATGTCTAGGTCTATATTCCATTTCAAATCTCTTTTTGTATGGTATGAGGTAGGCATTGACGTTCACTATTTTTTTTCAATATTGATATCAAGTCGTACCAGCAATAGTTACTGAAAAGACTTGTCTTTCAATTGCTTTGGTATCTATTAAAAATAAATTGACCATGTAAGTGAGGGTCTCTCCCTGGAGTCTCTCTCTTAGGTTTTATTAATCAATTTGTTCTGTTCTTATGACAATATCATCATGCAGGGTTTTTTATTTATTAATTTTTTTATTAGTTTCCGGTGCACAAAACAATGCAATAGTAAGACATTTATCATTTATATCCCTCGCACTGTGTCAGCCTCCCTCCCCCATCCACTATCCCTCTGACATTGCACACAGCCATTACATTTCCACCCTCTCTATTCCTAATTGTGTACTCCGCTTCTTGTAACTATATACACACACACACACATATATATATAAACTTGTAGTTGACATTCATTATTGTTCAGCTTCAGTTTTTGGTGTACAGTGCAGTGATCAGGCATCTACATCTTCCCTGAGGTGGTCTTCCTAAGGAGACAAGTGTCCATCGGATACCCTACAGAATCTTTACAACATTGTTGATTACATTCCTCAAATTAACTTTCGTAACCCTGTGCCAATCTTGTGGTGACTGACTGTGTGCTTTCTAATCTCCTCACCTTCCCTCTTATCCCCAGCCCCCCCCCATCTAACAACCCTCAGTTTTCTCTTTATGTCCCTGAAACTGTTTCTGATTAGTTCATTCATTTATTCTTTTCTTTACATTCCACTAAGTGAGATCATATGGTATTTGTCCATTTCTTCCAGATTGTCAAATTTGTTGGCATATATTTGCTCATAGTGATTTCTTAATTTTTTTTTTTTTTTTTTTTTTTTTGTATTTCTGGGGTATCTATTGTCACTTCTCCTCTTTCATTTCTGATTTTATTAATTTGGGTCCTTTTTCTCCGTTTTTTGATGAGTCTGGCTAAACGCTTGTCGATTTTGTTTATCTTCTCTAAAAGCTAACTCTTGGATTCATTGATCTTTTGTATTATTTTTCTGGTTTTTATTTCATTTATTTCCTCTCTGATCTTTCTTATCTCCTTCCTTGTACTCCCTTTGGGCTTATTTTGCTGTTCTTTTTTCAGATCCCTTAAGAGTGAAGATAAACTCTTGATTAGTGATTTTTCATGTTTCTTTAGGTAGGCTTGCAATGCTATGAATTTCCCTCTTAGGACTGCTTTCGCTGCATCCCATAGATTTTGGGTCATCATGTTTTCATTTTCTTTTGTCTCGAGATATTTTTTTGATTTCTTCCTTGAGCTCATGGTTGACCCATTCATTATTTAGTAACATGTTATTCAGTCTCCATGAATTGGTGTGTCTTCCAGTTTTTTTCCTATAGTTCATTTCTAATTTCATAGCACTTTGGTCAGAGAAAACAACTGGTATGATTTCAATTTTCTTAAATTTATCAAGACTTGTTTTGTGGCCAAACATGTGGTCTATGTTGGGAAATGTTCCATGTGCACTTGAGAAGAACATGTATTATGCAGCTTTGGGGTGAAATGCTCTGAAAATATCAATTAAATCTAAGTGGTACAATGTGTCATTTAAGGCCGTTGTTTCCATATTGATTTTCTGTCGGGAAGACCTGTCACTTGTTGTCAGATGTGTGTTGAAGTTCCCTACTGTGATAGTGTTACTGTTGATCTCTGTCTTTATGTCAGTCAATATCTGTTTTGTATATTTAGGTGCTCCTATGTTGGGTGCATAGATATTTACTAGGGTTATGTTCTCTTGTTGGATCGATCCCTTTATTATTATATAGTATCCATCTTAGTCTTTTAATATATTCTTCATTTTAAAGTCTATTTTGTCAGATATAAGTATTGCAACTCAGCTTTTTTCTCAATCCCATTTGCATGAAATGTCTTCCTCCAACCCTTTACTCTCAGCCTGTGTTGTCTTTTGATCTGAGGTGAGTCTCTTGTATACAGCATATATAAGGGTCTTGCTTTCTTATCCAATCAGCCACCAAATGTCTTTTGATTGGAGCATTTAATCCATTTACATTTAAAGTGATTATTGATAGGTACATAGGTATTGCCATTTTTAAAATTTGTAGTTAGATTGTTTTTATCTTTCTTCTGTTTATAGAAGCCCTTTTAATATTTCCTGCAATGCTGGCTTGGTGGTAATAAATTCCTTTAGCTTATTCTTTTCTGAGAATCTCTTTACCTCTCCTTCAATTTTAAAAGATAGCCTTGCTGGATAAAGCAATCTAGGTATAAGCTTTTTTTTTTTTTTTTTTTTTCATCACTTTGAGTATCTCCTGCCACTCCCTCCTGGCCTGCCTTGTTTCTGTAGATAAATCATTTGATAGTCTTATAGGAGTTCCCTTGTATGTAACCTCTGTCTTTCTCTTGCTGCTTTTAGGATTCTCTCTTTGTCTTTAACCTTTGACATTTTAACTATAATGTGTCTTTGTGTGGACCTGTTTGGGTTTATCCTGGTTGGAACTCTCTGCACTTCCTGGGCTTGTATGTCAGTCCTTCACCAGGTTAAGGAAGTTTTTGGACATTATTACTTCAAATATGTTCTCGATCCCATGCTTCCTCTCTTCACCTTCTGGTATTCCTATGATGCGCATGTGGTTGCGCTTGATGTTATACCAGAAGTCTCTTAAACCATCTTCATTGTTTTTCATTCTTTTTCCTTTTTGTTTTTCCGTTTGGGTGATCTCTGCTAACTTGTGTTCTAAGTGGCTGATTTGATCCTCTGCTTCATCTAACCTGCTGGTAATTCCTTAAAGTGTGTTCTTTATTTCAGTTATTATATTCTTTAGTTCTAACTGGTTGTTCATTATGATTTCTTTATCCTTCTTTGTGTAATCACAAAGCTCCTTAAACATTCTTATCATCAATATTCTGAACTCTGTTTCTGATAGGTTGGTTACCTTTATTTCATTTGGTTCCAATTCAGGTAGTTTCTTCTGTTCTTTTAGTTGGGACATGTTTCTTTGTTTCCCCATTCTTGCTGACTCTGTGTTTGCTTCAATATATTAGGTAGATCCCCTTTGGTTCTTAGTTTTTGCTGGGTTATCTTATGTAGGATGTGTTCTTTATATTTGACTTGCACCACTTCCTTCTTCTCCTCTGCGTGTGCTCCAAAGGTGACTCTTATGTTGTGTATATTGTCCTGTTAAAGTTGATCTTTAATTGCTTTTAGATTGTGAGTAGGCGGGATTCACTCCTAGGCTGACTAGTAGTGTGAATTGGCTCTGCCCACAGCAGGATATTCTACTGTGTGAGGGTTGACTGCTTAAATGAGGTTTGGCCTCTATGGGTTCTTGTGCCTGTAGAGAATTCTCTCTGGTTGTGTCACTTGTAGGTCAAACCCGATAATACTCTGGTTTGGTCTGGATTTGGCCTCTGGGTATGTTGAATCTTGTGCCTCTTAAGCTGAGCCCTGGTGTAGAGCAATTTCAGACAAAGCAAATCACCAAGCACAACAACAACAACAAAGAAAAAACCAAATACATTGACATGAAAAACAACCAATAACCCACACTCAACACCAGCAAAGATATCAAAAATATAAAAACAAAGCAAAACAAGCAACTCCAGTCTTGGCTTAAGCCCACCAAGTAATCTCCAGGTTGTCCTCTGCTGTACCAAAGATTCCTCTGCGTATTGCGCAGGCAAAGACAGTCACCTGGTGCCCAGAGTGACCTTGGGACTGCAGATTTAGATGAGTGGGGCTAAGGGGTCTGTATGGTAGTTTCTAGAAAGTCAGTGCAGTTTCTGCTCTTGCCTGCACATATACGCACTGGGAGTAGCACCACCAGCCCTATGACCAGTTCTCCTGAGTCTTGGACACTTATTCCGTGTGTGTGTGTGTGTGTGTGTGTGTGGCGGGCAGGAGATTTCTGAGCTGCTGAAAACCCAGAGCTGCATCTTCTGCCTAGTGCTGATCCCTGGGAGTGTCTCCACAGTTGTAATTGCCCTGCACTAGGCAGGCCAGAAAGGGTTGGGGCTGGGGAAGGAGGGGTCTTCTCTCTCCCAGCCCAGCAATATCACACTCTTCCCAGCCTCTTCCCTGGGTCAGAGCTGCAGGCCAGTCTTCCCAGATCCTGAGCACTATGGCTCCTCTGTAGTCTGACACTAGTCCTCAGTTCAGGGGCCAGTTTAAGTCTCTGGAAAGGTGGCGGTAGGTTTGGGAGAGTGAGGTGAGGGCCCTAGGTATGGAGTTTATGTCCTTTGTCCGACCTAGGGTCAAGCTGGATGTCTCAGCTGAGGTTAATGCTTCAGATGCTGGATATGCTGCCCTCTCGGCCGAAGAGATCAGCTGTGGGATGCAGGGAAAGAGCCCACCTCCTGCTTTTGTGGCCTCTGTTCTATCCTGGGATCCCCTGCGTCTCTGCAGCCGTGGATGCAGGCCACGTCTCCACTCTGCTCCCTTCCCTCTTCCCCTGCTCGCCCAATTTGCTCACCTTCAAGTAATCCTTGTACAAATCTCTTAGCTGTTCTGTGTGATGAGCAGAGAGTCCTTTGATGGGTTAGAGATGTTCAGTTTGTGGTAAAATCCGGAGGAGAACCCAAGAAGTCCTCCTTGCTGCCACCATTCCTATGACATCACTCGCATAGTGTAGATTGATTATTATACATTTATACTAAGTCACAGTCTAACTAGTGTTAATATTCCCCTTCACACAACATGTCAGACTTTCAATAATAAAATCCCATTATCTCTGTCCTTTGTGCTACTATTGTCATACACCATGTTTCCCTGAAAATAAGACTGGGTCTTATATTAATATTTGCTCCAAAAGACGTATTAGGGCTTAAGTTCAGGGGACGTCATTCTGAAAAATCATGCTAGGGCTTGTTTTCCAGTTAGGTCTTATTTTTGGGGAAACACGATATACTATGTCCTTGTGTTTTAAGTCCCACAACTCAATGACATAATTTAAAGGGTAATGAATAAAGAGAAGAAAAGATAGTTCATTTCCCTATATTTGTTCAGATACCAGTTCCTGTAAATACCACTTGCTGTCTTGCATGGCAATGCATCCCCTCCATTTTTATCTAAAAATACCTTTAGTTCGCCATTATTTTTAAAATATATTTTGCTAGATACATAATTTTTGACCAGCAGGTGTTTATTTATTTATTTTTGTTTTTTATTTAAACATCCTAACATTTCCCATTATTATCACTGATCCCATTTATGTAATGTGTCATTATTTGCTGACTGCTATGGTGTTAAAATTATAGCAATTTTGTTTTTAGGAGTTTTATTGTGGTTTGTCGATTTATGGTGATTTTTGTATTTATTCTTTTTGGAGTTCACTTTGTTTCTTGGGTATTTAAGATATGTCTTTTGACAAAATTTGGGGAATTTAGATAATAATTTCTTTGATATTTTTTTCTTTCCTCTTTTTCTTCTTTTTTTCTGGGACTCCAGTTAAACACGATATTACCTACATATCACTGAGGAACTGTTAACAAAAGTTGCTAAAATACTTTTAGCTTGATAATATGGTAAGGCATTATTACAATGCATTTGCTTCAGAAAAGAATAAAATTTATATAAAGCATTCCTATAACTAGATTTGTACATTATTACATCTGGATGATGCATCAAGATAAACTGTGAAATAGACATCATGAAATGTAAATGAGAAAACTTGGTTATCGAATTTCCTTTGCTCTTTCACTAACATTTTGACCTTAGCAATTTAATTACCCTCTACACCCCAGTTCCTCAACTGAAAAATAGAATAATAGCGCCAAACTTCGGAACTTGCTGTGAAGATAAAATGAGTAAATATATGGAAAATGCATGATCTGTGCATAGCACATAGTAAATATTATATAAGTTACAGATTATTTCTAACTTGGGGAACACCTACAGAAATAATTTTACTTTTAGAATAATTGATTGATATTATCATTCTAGGTGTGCTAAATGAGCAAAATCAGTTGGCAAACTTAAGGCCATCCCGATTTAGTAGTAATAGGACATATTTTACTACAAAGTATGCTTTTCAATTTTTTCCGGGTTGTATGTGTGTGTGTGTGTGTGTGTGTGTGTGTGTGTGTGTGGCTTATTCTAAAGTGATCATTAAACAATAATTTTTAAAAAAGAGAGAAGAAAACATGCCCTGTTTTGTCATATAGAAATTTTCATTTCGCTGGAGATCTTTCCTATGCAATCTAACTCGTGAGAAAATATTACTTGTTGGAATAACATGATATTAATAACTAAGGACATTTGTAATCAATTATGCTTCGGGTGTAGTTAGGCAAATCCATACGTAAAAAGTAAGCAGAGGTTAACATAACATTCAGTAGATTCCAATACTTAAAATGACCCTAAATCATTTCTGGGGTTGGGGGGCAGCTTTTCTTGGTTGTTTATTCAAATGTGTTTTTTTTTTCTTTTGTCAGTTGCATAGTGTGAGAAACTTACTGGAAACAGTTGGGAGTTTACAAAATTGCCTTGGTTTACAGAGTGCTGAGCCTATCGATATCAATGGCCTCTAGATTCTAATCATTTCACTCACCAGATTTATGCTCTGTTACTATGACACCAAATCTGCTTTTATTGCCTAATCAATTGGCTGTACTCCTGTCTCCACATGATGTGATTGTAGCTAAGTTTTTGCTTTTTCTCTTTCAAGAGATACAGACATTTATAAAAATATACCTTAAAATTTATAAAATCTTTATCAACTATTACTGATACTTATTTCTAATGGAATCAGACTCGACTTTTGATTGCGTTTTTATTTTAAATGACACAGAAACCCTTTCAAATCAGCCCCTAGGGAGTGGGAGACTGGTATTTTTAATGACAGTTGGAGTTCAAGTGAGATATAGATCTCTGAACTGCTGGAGAAACAGAAGAAAATTCTCCTTGAATGCCAGATTTGAAAAAAGAGGGGGGATGAGAGTCAATAGTATAAAACCCAGGTTTCTGACAAGCATATAATGTTAAATTCCTTCATGAAGTCCAAACTTCATTTCCATAACTCTACGGCACAAATCGATCACATTTTAGTAGAGAAATCTGAATCGTTGTGGAAAATGCTCCAATAGATGTAAAGATATGCAGGCACAGAAGGGTGAGTATCTTGTCATTTTCCAGCTCCTTCATTATACAGAATCTCATCCCTTCTCCCTTTGTATCCCATCTCCTTCGCACAAAGAATCTCAATTTTGTTCATGTACTGTAGGCCTGTGTCCTTCAGGGGAGGCTGGGATGAGGACAGTCTTCGGAGTGTGGGTCTCCATTAGGCCTAACAATCACAGCAATTTCACAGTAATCCTTTTCTTCTTTCCAGTGACTGGTTTAGGAGTAGACAAGTGAGTAGAATGCAGTTCTGTTCAGTGAAATATAGAGAGGAGTGTGTTGAGAGTTTTCTGGAAGGTTTTCTTAACCATCTAAAAAGGGAGTAAAGGAAAATAATCCTTTCTCCTGGCCTTGAGAAATTATTGTGCAAGGAACTGCTAGCTCAAATTGCTACAATTTTCTTGTAACCAGGGAGGAATTAGATATTGTTTAAGACGGCAGAACAGAGAGGTCAAATGATGAAATTGTGTCATCATTACATTAATGAATCCTGCAATTGCCTAACTTTTGTGTTTCTTGCTGTGTTTATGTTTTTAGGCTTAAGAGTTTTCTTGGGTCTTTCATTATTTGAAGCCAACTACATTCTAAAAAATGCAAAAGTAACAAAGTAACTGTCTTATACTTTCTGGAGGAAAACCTGAAATGTAAGCCATGAAAAAATATGATATTGGACAGGTTTTGAAAATTAGCATAACCTCTTTACTTATGAACTTTTTGAATCTGGTGTACTGAAACATTCATGGGTCTGAAAATCATAGTTAATAAAATATAAATTAAAGCATTTTATTTAGGAAAGAAAGATATTTTGACCAAAAGAAGGCAAGAAAGATTTTATTACTTATCAAATTTTTTTTAAAAGTTTTACTTTAATATTTCATGACGGCAAAATATTAGGGATGGGTTTTTTTGTTTGTTCGTTTGTTTTTTTAATCCCCAAACTGGAAGTATTTGGGTCCTGCCTAGACTTGTTACGTGTTGATGCTTGGACTTATCTCTCTTCAAGAGCTTCTCAATACATACGGGCTTTTTATGGGTCATGATGAGTTTTAGGACTTTCTATAAGTCTTATTTGAGGTTAAGGGCTGCATCAGAGAATCAGTTGCATGTTATATTAGGCAAAATCAGTAACTCCACTGTCCTACTTCATAATCCTGTTACAGTTTAAACATACCTTCGTGTCATGACCCTGCACCCACTGCCCGGTCATCCTCATTTACACAGATTCAAGTTCCCAATGAGAGGTGAGCCACTTATTCAACTGTTTTCAGGAAAAACAGGTTGCAACTGATTTCCATCTGAAAAATTCCATAGCAAGTTTAGGGGCATGAGTATAGAGGAAATTAAGAGAATTGCCATTATTAGGCAGCCAAAGGAGTCTCTTTCATAGTTATAAAGCAAATTTCATTTATTTAAATCCACTTAAGTTGATTACTAAGGTTTTTTTTCTAATTTTGGTTACTATTGTGTTCTGAATTTAGCCTGTCAGAGAATGGAATCATGGTTTTTCTTTCTAAATAAAATTAGGAAGAATTTAATAATGACGAAATTTCAGGTGTTCAATTAATTATTGACCACACATTCATTGAGCATGTAGTATGTGCCCAGAGTGTGCTACAGATTTATAAAAGAATGTCTTTTCCATTTGAGAGTAAGTTAGACACACTACTTTACTTCTTTCATGATTAAACACACTTAAAATCCAAGCGAGTATAACTAAATGTTAAAAGCATTTTAGAGGAAGCCCTCTCTAACACTGCAGTTCCTACTTGTAGTCCCTTCAGAGTCGAGGGACAAAAAAAAAAAAAAAAAGATTTCCATGTATTCAGACTAAAAATAATAATGAACACTGAATTTGTAAAGTGGTGGACATTCTTGGAAATTTATACCTCCCACTTACATTTAGATGTAAAAGTGAAATATACAATCATTCACAACAAATGAGTTTAACATTGAATTTCAGAAACTTGAAGCCAACTTATTTTAAAATGGCTTATAGGGACAAACTTAAGAGATAGCCATAGTTACAAATTAAAAAGATCAAATCCTTTGAGTGCCGTTTTAATCCCAGATCAAACAAGGCCTACCAGTCCAAGAACGAAAATCGATTTCATTACACATATCAGAGCAGGCCAACGATTATTTTCATGTTTTTGTTGAAGGAAGATTATATATGTAGAAAATAAGTATTGCTCTTAAAGCTAACTTTACCGTGCCCAGACTGTATCAGCATTTTCAATAATTTCAGTATTTCTTATTTAAATTTTTAAATTTCCTTTGCCTCCCAAGGCTAGTCACCTCACACAATTCTTTTTACTTTAATGAGAGAAAGCACCCACAATTACATAGGAAAATATCCCTCTTTACAATCGTGTTGTTTATTTATGTGCTACCTTGTTCCATGAACAGTTTGATGGCAGCTTGGTATTAAGAGTGCATTGCACCATGTAAATGGAACCCTGGGTGATGTGACACAATGTGGGCAGCGGACATCAGAGCATATAGGGTGGGAGTGAGCAGAACAACAGCTGGAATGGGCAGTGTACACCCATCCCTCTCCCCTTCTTCTGAAGCTGCAGAGAATCACAGTGGGGCTTTCAAAGTTAAGGCACTGTTCACAGGTTGGAAGAAAGAGCATCCATGCTGTGTTGTCAGTAAAAGTAAGCTTCACTTTAGGAGTGGACTCAAACACTACAAGTTCTTCCAGAAAATGAAAGCGTAACTCTCACTTGTTGTTCAGAAAGAGTGAGTTTTTCACATTCTGTTGGTAGGGTGTGATGTTAGTAATGTGCACTCAGCTCTTTGTCTATGCTGGGTAAGGCGATGACAAGGCTATGGAGAGATGTCTGTGAACAGCGGTAAACCTGTACAAATTTGTGAAGTCGAAGCTTATCTTCAGGATTGTTTCCTTGTATTCCTAATGCTGCATGTTCCAGTGTTCCTCCTTGCCAAGACCCACTCAGGCTTATTTCCCTCCCAATCAAAACTGGCGTTGTCATTTCCCAATTCCCGAAGCCTCCCTCTTCTCTCCATCAGGCTCTTTAACCTGCTAAGAACATTATTAATGAATATTTATGTTCATGGTTATGTTAGTACCGTAAGGGAGCTTAGAGGCTTTTTAGCTGCACAGTAGTCTCATTTCATAAATAAGGTGAATTGGTATGTACATGACCACTTAACTACATGTGAGGGGAGGGCAGTGAGTTATTTTTATTATAATTAGCATGATAACATATATATATATATACATATATATATATAAATTTATATATATGATTAAACAATAACTTGTTAAAATGGGAAGATGGCAGGCAGTGTGATAAGGTTGTCATCAGGGAAGTTTGATGGAATGGCTACCCAGAGACCTCCCTTTATTTTCTTTAATTAATTTATAGCAATCAACAATCTTCTTCTCAGCTTGCAGAATCTCAATGCTGCAATTGCGTCAAATAGTTGACTAAATTCAGAGCTTCTGGTTTACACCTGCCAAAATTACAGAAGACTCAAGTAGAAAGCTGAATGTCACTGTATTAATTAATAAAGAGAAACGTAACTGTCAAGTGGACTAGAAAGAATGATTGATCTTTTAGAGAGTATAAGTGAAGGTAGTAATAATAATTAATTAAAATTATTAATAAAACATTATGTGCCAGGCAGTGATTGATGTACTTTTACAAAAGTTGTCATCTAATCTTCTCAACAATCCTGTAAGGTACATACTATCATTCATTCACCCTGTTTTAAAAATAAGGAAGCTAAAGCGCAGAGAAGTCAAAGAAACTCGACCATGGCCATACATCTAACAAATGACATATCTGGGTTGTGAACCCAGGTAATCTGGTTTTACCCACTCTTTAATAATGCTTCAGTAGGTGGTTTGGTAAGCACAGACACAGAACAAATGTTTAGATATCTGATTTACCTCTTTAGTGATTGGTACAAACAACCAACTAACGATAGTTAGTTCTCAACTAGCTATTTTGCCCCCAGAGGACATCTGAAACGTCTAGGGACATTTTTGATTGTCACAAATGGAACAGGTTTGCTAGTGGCATCTAGTATGCAGAGGCCTGGAATGCTGTTAAACAACCTACAATGCATAGGATATCCCCAACAAGGAAGTATTATCCAGTCTAAAATGTCAGTAGTCCTGTGGCTGAGAAAGCCTGGTATGCGGCAGTGAGAGCTACATCTAACTCCACAGTGCAGACCTGTGTTCCATTAGCCCTTGGGCCAGGGCACTCTGTATTTGCATGGTGCTTAAAAGTGCACTCCAAATTTGCCTTTCTGACTTGTGTTATTTTCCATGTTTCAAAATGATTAATTCCCAATATAATCAATTTATTTCGTTAGACATGATAAAACCATTGTATGCCCCTCCATTCATTCCCAAATTTATATGCAACGCTCATAATAAAACTACCAAAATCAGCTACAAATACTGAATTCATCAACATGTATTGTATGATTTAAGCCAGAGTTCTATTTTTTCATAGGCCAAAACCACATTCCGTCAGGATAGAAAACAAAACAAAACATGCCAAGGAGCACTTTGTAAGCAATCACTAACCTAGGATATTTCACTCCTGTGACCTGCACCGTACTGCCATTTGGCCCTCCACGCTGCAACTTCTGGTTGGTTCATGTTGATTCCGATCGGGCTTTGTTTCATGGTTTGTTGCACAAACGTATTTATCTGCTTCAGTTGCTTAATATTGCAGCCATCAATTGTGGTTGCCTTCCTTTAAAATACCATTATTTTTAAATTGTGGCAAAAAAGTCCATGTGATATTTTGTTACTAAAATGTATACATTTTTTCCAGTCAAGAGATAATGCCAAATTGCTCTTCAAAAAGATGTCAAAACGTATATTTTCACTCAGAGTGTAGAAATAGACTTCACTGTGCTAATGAATATTATTAATCTCCAAAGGACAGCCACAATAGAAAGAGTCCCAGATTTATTTGACCATAGAACCATTTTGCTATGGGATACCTATTAATATGCTCAGTGGGACACTGTGATTTCTAGGACACAGCTTGAAAACAATTAAGATTTGGTAAGAAATAAAAAAAATCCTGAGATAGTCTCATTGCTGTCAATAACTTGCACAACATTCTTCCATCTAAAATAGGCTAGAAAAAATTCAAAACATTTGTGAAGTAAGAAAAAGCATGACATGAAGAACTCTAAGTAATTTATATTTTATTAAATTTATTCTGGTGACATTGGTAAATACAATTATATAGGTTTCAAGTATACAATTCTGTAATACATCATCTATATATTGCATTGTGTGTTCACCACCTAAAGTCAAATCTCCTTTTGTCACCATATATTAGACCCCCTTTACCCTCTTCTACCACCCCACCCCCACCTTACCCTCTGGTAACCATTCAACTGTTGTCTGTGTCTATGAGTTTTTGCTTGTTTGTCTTGTTCTTTTATTGCTTTCGGTTTTATATCCCACATATGAGTGAAATCATACGGTTCTTCACTTTTTCTGTCTGACTTATTTTGTTTAGCATAATAGTCTCAAGATCCATCCATGTTGTTGCAAATGGCGGTATTTCATCTTTTCTTATGGCTGAGTAATATTCCATTGTGTACATGTACCACATCTTCTTTATCCAATCATCTATTGAAGGACAAAGATTGTTTCCGTGTCTTGGCTACTGTGAATAGTGCTGCAAGGAGCATAGGGGTACATATATCTTTATGGATAAATGTTCTCAGATTTTTTTTGATAGATACCCAGAAGAGGGATTGCTATGTATGGTAATTCTATTCTTAAGTTTTGAGGAAGCCTTCATACTGTTTTCCATAGTGGCTATACAAATTTATTTATTATTTTACTTTTTTTATTTTTTAGTTTCAAGTATACAAAACAACATAGTGTTTAGACATTTACCCACCTCACAAAGTGATAACCCCAACAAGTCTACTAGCCATCTGACACTATTTATAACTATTATAATACCGTTGACTACATTCCCTATGCTATACTTTATATCCCATGACTATATATATATGTATATATACATATATATATATATATATATATATGTATATATATATGGTGTAATCAAACAATACAGTGATTGTTTAAATAAAAAAAATTATTACAGTAAAAGACACATTGTCAATTATCCCTCTCAAAATACTCCCTCTCTCTTCAAGCACACTTATCCCATCATTCTTGCCACTTTCTGAGCACAAAGTGTGATCAAACAATACAGTGACTGTTTAAAAAAAAATATTACAGTAAAAGACACATTGCTATTAATCCCTCTCAAAATACTCCCTCTCTCTTCAAGCACACTTATCCCATCATTTTTGCCACTATCTGAAGCAGTTCTGGCAGTGCTCTTTCGTGAGTGTCTTTAGTTGCAGTGTCATGGCTGCCTTGGTGTCCTGAATCAATTCAAAACATTTACCTTTTATGGTCATTTTGACTTTTGGGAAGAGCCAGAAGTCACATGGTGCCGGATCCAGTGAATAAAGTGGATGAGGACACAAGGTAACGTTTTTGTTTGACAGAAATTTCCATACCAGAAGCGAAGTGTTGTGACAGTGTTGTGAGCCTTTCTGTTGTGATTTCAAAATATGGTGAATGCTGCTGCTGAGTGCCATCCAACGGAAAGGAGGGATTTTCAATACAGGAAGCAGCACATCAAACCTTAGTAATAGTGTGTGACAAGTTTCAACTTGTCTGGTGCATTCGGGTGTGAGCTATGATTTAGAGAAGGTGTGTTTTAAAGTGTGCCATAAATCATTCTCCATCATGACAATGCTCCATGTCACACATTGTTTGTGATATATGGCAATTTCTGTCACATAAAAACATTACGATGTGTCCTCATCCACTTTATTCACCTGATCTGGCACCGTGCGACTTCTGGCTCTTCCCCCAAAGTGAGAATGATTCAGGACATTGAGGCAGCCAGGACAGCACAACTAAAACACTCACAAAAGAGGACTTCCAGAATTGCTTCAGAAAGTGGCAAGAATGATGGGATAAGTGTGTTTGAAGTCAGAGGGAGTATTTTGAGAGGGATTAATGGCAATGCATCTTTTAGCATAATAATTTTTTTATTTTATTTAACCATTTACCATATTGTTTAACCACATCTCGTATATGGGCAAATAAGTAGTTTATTTTAAAAAGCTTTAATCAAATGTCATTAGAAGTCCCTGGAATTTGTACAAAGAGGTGACTGTTGAATTGAATATTTTTTTGACACTAGTTTTCAAATTTGAGTTCATTGTATATTTTTTTATCAAGTACTTAGTTTTACAAAAATATATTTAAGTGCATAAACGAATTAATTATTGTTTTCAAAAGCTGGAGATATGCTTTTTTATTATCTGAAAAAAGGTAATTTCAAAATTATTTGAGGAGTTAAGAATAGAATAGGCAAAAAAACACTTTAAATATGGAAGTTAAAACAAAATTCTGTCTTGGTGCTACATTTTCATCTGTACAGTAGCTTGGTTTAATTGTAACTTCCTCCCACTGCAGAGCCACCTCCTCCTGAATAAAACATACTTCTTAGGGTTTTGTTCAGAATATAAGAAGAAAAGACAATCTCTATGCTCATCCTGAAAACATTCCTGTGAGCTAAAGCCATGCTTGCTCTCAGGCTAAGCACTAAGCAGAGCAAAGTGAGGAACTCCCCCAATACTCCCACTGAGCCGGAGGATCTGCCAGGAAAGCAACGGGCAGCAGTGTGCTCTGGCTATCAAAAACAGTAAAGTCAAACGGTCTTGGAGGAAAGCATCCCAGTGTCAACTCCAGGGGTTTCCACAGATTAAGAACAAATAACTGTGAGCTCAAAACAAACAAAAAAAAAAACACAAAAGAATAAAAGGAAGTCAGACACCACTTTTTTTCCTTTGGTTTTTCGCTAATGGTAGAGGTGCTCTGTGATGCCAAAATCCTTTTCTCTTCTACACACAGCTAGGCCAAGGTTTCCAGCCTCCTTCACAGTCATTATGGCCATGTAACTGAGTCCTAGTTTCTGTAGCATGAGCGAAAGCAGTATCTACAACCTCTAGGCCTCACTAATAAAAATCTTCCCATAGGACCTCTTCTATGTTCTTTCTTCCCTCTGGCTGCCAGTGGGGACAATAACCAAATAACAGTAAAAGCCACCAAATGCAGATGGCAGAGTTTCCATCTCAACTTTTCTGCCAAATGACCATGCGGGGTAGAGTGGGGAATCTTCTCTATAGTGCTCAGAAGGAATCCTGCATTGCCTTGGGAATGTGACTGATATGTGTGGTCCACTCTTCCTTTGGGAATCTTCACTATTCATCCCCTCCATACTCCACTGTTATCAGACCATAGGGAACCATGTCTGGACCTGATGGCAAGCAGTAAATGTTGTAAAGAAACCTGACCCTTTGCCTGAGATGGACTCTGAATTGTCCCCTTTCAGGACAGCATGAATATGTTCTAAATGTGCAAAGAAGAGCATTCATGGATTGTGTTGGCTAAAGGTATGACAAAGATTGCTATTGTTCGCTAAACTCTTTCCCCCATCTTCTTCAGCATGTAGTTAGTTGACCCTTCCTGGCATCCCTGGCCATGTGGCCATGTGAACAGAAGTTATATGTACCACCTGCTGGCCTGTCCTGTAATAACTTCCCACAGCCAGTTGTCAACCATCTTTTTTCTTCTGATTGATTTAACTAGAGACAAATCCCAGGGTATATTTTAAAACCATTTGTTTAAAATGTCAGAGCCTCCACAATGAGGCAGAGACCCCATGAATTGGGAACCTCTGCTTCTGACACAGGACTGTAAGATGAGAAAGAAATGTAGTGGGTTTTTTTGCCCCCTTCTTTTAGCTACCAAAGTATGAGTTTTATTAATTAAGCTGCTTAGCTTTCCCTAGTGAATATAAGACTGTTACCCATGTTTTTATGCATTATTACACATTATGTTCTAGTGTAACTCCAGTGTCAAGGATGTTTGACTTATGTACCGGTTTACAGTATCAATGCCTTATATTTGTATATTACTCATAGTTCGTAAATCCTATGTTGTTTCATTTCAACCATAATCCCTGAAAATAGGTATGAATTAGCATCTATATTTTAATATGGGCTCATTATAAAAAATATTTAAACAACTCAGAAATTAAGAGGTAAAACCTGCCACTAATCAGATATCACATTAACAACTAATTACATTTTATGCAATATGTGACTACAAAATGAAAACAAGCACATGTAACTAATTGTAACATATCTACCTTTACTTAGCAATTTATTTCCCATGTCAATATTAATTTTTTGTTCAACTTTTTAAATGGATGCTTAGTATTTTATTGCAGAGATTTACTTTAATGCATTGAACCAATCCTTTAATGAAAGACGTGCTTTTTCTGTACAACTTTTCTTTCATGTAAAGAAATGTAAGTATAAACATTTATACAGACATCTTTATTCACTTGTCTATTGTTTCTTCACTATATCCCAATATTGTTGGGGCAGATGGTAAGTTTAAAATTGGGTTGTCTATTGCCAAATTGCTCTGTAGAAAGGCACAAATCAGAAGTCTTAATAGTGTTTAGTGTATTTCTTATTCCCTTCCTAATACTAGGAATTGTTAATCATTTTACTCTTTGACAATTGATAGTAGATAATATTACTTTTTCTTCCTTTGTGGTTTTATTATTAATAATGTTGAGCATCATTTACTTTTTATAGGCAATCTACCTTTGCAAACATTTAAAATTAATTTCCTAATCATTCCCAAATTTCTGCAGCTGTTTTCTTTTCTGTTAATTCATTTCTTTTCCTGATTGGTTACAGGAGCTATTTTTATTTTAGGGATAGTAAAATATGTGCTTTCTACATATTGCTAATGACATCTTTGACTTAATAGAAAATAAGAAAGTAAGGCTCGAAGGGGTTAATTGATGGATTCAAGGCCCAAATGGCAAAATTGTAACTAGATGCTACATCTTCAAATGCCAGGTTGTGGGTTTTAAATTCACCTTCACCATTGCCTTTCTGGAAATGAGACAATTAGAAATCCTATAAGGAGCGGGTGTGTCCAGTTAGCTAAGTTGCTGGTTCTACCCTGCATGGGCCACTGTGAGCTGTCCCCTCCCTAAAAAATATAAATAAATAAGTTAAAAAAAAAAAGAAATCCAATAAGGAGATGCAAGAAAAATTGCACTTTAAGGATGCATCCCTCCTAAAATATTTTTATAATGCCTACTGAAGTAGACTGTGTACTGCCCTATAGGAAAGGAATATTTCTTGCTTTCTCCTAAAGACCATGCACTGATAATAGGTTCTCTATAAATATTTGTGAATGAATGAATGAATGAATGGGCTGTATCCTGTGGTTAAAAAGATAAAAGACACAGTCTCTGCATTCAAAGAACTTCCAATCTTGTGGAAGTGACAAATGAAAGAGATAAAATACTACAAAATGAGATAAGTGTTGTGATGGGAATAAGCATAGAATTGACCTGCTGTCTAAATGTTAGAAATAATTGACATTGATTCCCAAATCCCCTTCCTCAAATACATTAGCTAGGAGCACCTCACCGTATAATGTGACATTTTTCTTTAGTGAGAAGTAATGAAGTAATGAGAAGCACACTGGCTTTGGAGTCAGGTACGTCCGTATTTAAGATCCAGCTTTTCTGTTTCCTATCTGAATAATCCTGAACGAGGTACTTTTTATGAACCTGAACTTCTTTACCTGTAAGTCCTTAGCAATATTGGTATTCTACGTCATTAGAAGGACTAAAATGCAATATATACATAAAGTGCTTAGCTCTTAGAAGTTTCTCTAGAGACATTGGTTCTTTTCTATGCTCCTCAGATAAACTATCTTAAATGTAACTCTTATTACAGATTATCTGCCATTGGAGGCCCATGACTATGCCTTTTGAAAAGCTGTTAATAGTTTATTATCTTAATTTGACCTTCCTTATTAGTAGAGCTTTGGGCAGTCAGCAGCATACCCTTACCATAAAACTGTATACCTCTGTCTTACACAGAACAATATAGAGACAGAAATTATGCACTAAGAGTTTAATTCTACAAAAATATGGGTGACACTTAGCTTATAAGTAATCAAAATAATCGAAAGTACTAAATAATATACCAAATACTAAAATGCTATTTAGAAGAAGTTATGCAAATACTGGAGAGATGGCAATAAAGATTACAGTGTTATATCGACTGTTCTTAAATCATAATCTGATTTTCCAAGTGACTATTAGAGAGATATTATTGATCTGGGGATACTATGCAGAGTCGCCAGTAACCACTGGCAATTACTGAAGCTTGTTTGTGTTGAAATCTCACGTGCTTCCTGCTGTGTGGATGTGACAAGGACAGCCCTTAGAGGCCAATGTTCATATTTCCCAAGATGTAATTGTTGTAACTTTACAAGGAATTGGTCCCCTCTCCCGCTTTGGTAGTGGGTAGTAACTGAGGTCTCTTCTTATTTCTGTTACTTTTCTAGGAAATTTCGGATTACCTTGATTTATGTTATCAATTACTTATGGTTCATATTGCCATACTAAAAAGAGGAATTTCAAAAACTTTGCTTTTAGAAAGTATATTGAGTGGTCCTGAAATGACTAAATAGTGTACTAATTTGATAAATCAACTAAAGTTGATTTGTTTGAAAAAAAAAAAACTACAATTCTTTATCTTAAACTAAACTGTTCTTATCAAATACTCCATATTCAGTATTTTGTTAAGCTTCAGAAACCTTGATTTTCAGTTTATTTGCTTCTTTACTAAAAAAGGTTGTTATAGATTTCTTTCTTTACTGTGGTGTGATTACAAGAATTACAATAGGTTCTAGAGCTTAAGAAACATTTCAACAATTGTATTTACAAATATAAAAATACAACAGGCCATCTTTTCATACCTTTGAAATATTTTTCTTCAGGAAATTTAATTTTTTTATTCAAACTAATTTAATTGACAACAGCTCAATGCCTCAAATTTGTAAAGAATATGCTGATATTTATGAAGCAAGATCAGATTATGAACACTTTCCTTCAAAAACAAGTTAGAAATTTCTTATGCTTCCTTTATTTGAAGACAGCAAAATGTATTCCTTTAATGATATAAAATGGAAAAACTCAATTACCGAAGCAAATGACAAGCTTTCCTCTGTAATTCCGATAAAGAGAAAGTATCAGAAATAGAAGCAGAATAAACATTTGTTTTTCTTCCACTATTACCAATAAACACAGTACAAAGAAATACAAACAAATGATAAATCACGTTATCAATCAGTGCAGCACAGACACAATTTATCCATATGTAATATTTCCCTCCTTATTAAAGGCCCAGTCCAATTTTCTTTGTAATATAAAAATGATCTTTTCTTCACCTTCTATTGGTCTTTCATATATGTAATCTTAATTCCTTTTTTTTTTATGAATTAAAAGGGGTAGATAGGTATAGAAAAGAGCCAAATCTCAATATATAGCAATTGTCATATCCTGATACTACCAAGAGGAGGTGGGAAACTATGACTTCTGAAAACTTTGTGGTAGAAACTATAACAAATCAATCACAAAGAGAAACATAACAAAAAATGAAGAAGAGTGTCGCAGTGACTTATAGGACAATATCAGGTGGTCTACCAGATATGGATTTTGAGTCTCATATGGAGTGGGAGAAAGTGAGTCAGAAATGTACTTGTAAAAATAATGCACAGCTGAAAAGTTTCCAAATTTTGTTAAGTCTATAAACCCACAGATCCAAGAAATATAATAAACATCAAGAAAAATAAACAGAAAAGAGATCACACAAAACACATTGTAATCAAATTTCTGATAAATTCTTTATCTTTTAGTGATAAAAATAAAATACAAAGAGCATCCAGGAAAAAAAAATTACATTGCACATAAAAGCACAAAAGAAAATAACAATCATAGACTTCACACCACACATTGACTGTTTTGGGAAATTGTTGTGTTCAGGATTGTGTTTGGTTTTCCTTTTTGATGTACTCGACTCAGTGCTTCCTCTAAATTATCCTTGGCTAAAAGTGTTAACTGATAGTCCTGGATGAATGTCTATATCCAAAGGTATATAATCAATTAACTTTATCAAATTACTAAAATAAAATGCAGTATTGAATTTCCCATTTGACATGTGTGCAAATTAGGTACATTTTATTTAACGTCTGTTTCTACTGTCTTTGATTGTTCTGGCTTAAAATCTTCCATTATGTATCATTTTATGGTTGTATTATGATAATCCACAAAACAAAGTGTCCCAAAGTAGATAGTAATTCATTTTGCCACTAATGAACATTTAATGTATTTATATTTTCTTGTCCAAACTGATAATGAAAAATAGAGTAATAACTATTGAGAATAAGCTCCTAATAAACCAGAGATTTGATAACTTACTGTCCAAGTTGAACTCAATCATTTTTTTTTTTTTTGCAGTGCTTAACAAATAGTTAGATTCTATTAGGATTCATCAAAACCTTGATTGCCTCACACCTGTACAGTACTTAATCTGTAAATAATATTTTACTATTATTTAATTAGAAGAAAGTAACTAGTTCAATGAACTTTTCACTTCATATTTAATGAAATATTTCATTTAAAAATAATTTCTTTAAAAAAATTGTATAATTCCCTGTAAAAATTACTTTACCATCAACTTTCACTGCTTCTAATCACGATTAAAATGAATTTTTGTATTCCTCTTCTGCTGCATCCTCATAATTATTGACTACATGGATGCTTTTACTTTCTGTATTGCTTGGCCATAGTCTCGGTGTTTGACCATGAAGTCTCTGGATCTCTGCTTCTGTTTTGGTCATTGAACTTCAGTTATGGACCTTGCTCTTTCCTGCCCGTATCTGTCCTTAGATGCTTGCTTTGCCATTATTCACTTTGGACTCACTTTCTGTCTCTTTGTTCTTAAAAATTGTATTTTTTTAAAGACATGCTAGCGAAAGATTTAATGGGAAAAAGAAAGGTTGAAAGTAAGGGTTATCACAGATAAATGAACTGCCTGGTTTTGGTAAATGAAACTGTTTGAGACTTTGCATGACAATAATGCTGGTTGAAATTATTCTCAGTTCTTCCCCAACTTGAAAGGCCAGATTCCTGATAACACCAATGGTAGCAAAAAATATATTTGAGAAATAAAAGAATCTACAGAGAAATATTAACAGTAAGGGATTGGGCATCATAAATGAAAGCATTTAGTGTTCAGGTGTTATTCATATTCATTAAAATGTAGCACACTAAATCAATATAATCTTGGTGATATTTTATGCATATGCATTCAGATGACAAAAACTTCAAATTGCTTTCCACTGATTAGTACTTGCTTCCTACAAGATGTAAGTGTTTATTCTCCTGAAGCCTACATATGCTCTTCATAAAATTGATCTCTTATTAAATTGTTTTCTTAGATACGGGGAGATACTGTTATTTTTTTCTGTATCTTTTGTCCAAATATTCAGTGCTTCTCCCAGCTATTATCTTCATCAGTGAGCACTTGAAGTGGCTTTATCAATAGTCCAATGATTCAATATTAAGCCAATATTACTGTTATTATGACTTTATCCACTAATTCAACAGTAGGGTTCCTGCTTTAATTCTGCAATCATCCCCTTAAATAATATCTCTGTGGATTGAGTTCCTACCTTATTTCCCTTCTTCATGTAGCTAGTTATTTTCAAAATTTACTCCTATCTTCCTTTCTCCAGACACTTCCTGAGCCTTCTCTCTGCTGTCATGTTTTCCATTTGTCACTGCTTTCATGACTGCTTAGTCACACAACACCTTCACCAAGGCTCCACACATACCTTTCTTCCTCATTGTTGTCTCTTGCCCCATGTGATTCACTTGCCAGAATTGTTTCCATGAGGGAGAAGGAGAAGTTGAGGATGACTCAGGTTTCTGTTTTGGGGAACTGGGTGAATACTGGCTCATCAGCTTTCATCTGGATTGTTGCAATGATTTCTTAATTAGTCTTGCCCTCTTCTAGCCTTGTATTCTCTTTGTAAATCACATATTTTATGTCTCATCCCTGCATTGAACCCTTCCATGGCTTCATATTAACTGCAGGATCAAGTTTAAGTTTATTGTAACAACTAATTTTCCCTACAATCCAATCATGAAGTTAATATCCTGCTGCACACACATCATCATACTCTGACCATGTCTCTGTTGAGTGTACATTTTCATGTCTCTGTGCCTTTGAACATGACATTCTCTCTGTCTGAAATGTTCTTACCACTGTCACTGCCTAGAAAAATCCTGATCATCTTTTAAGGTCTAGTTCAGGGGTGTCAAAACTGCAGCCCGCAGGCCAACTGCGGCCCGCAATCCATTTTTAATTGGCCTTCAGGAAATTCCAAAAAACATATTTAATTTACTTAAATAAACCAGGTGAGGCAATATGTACTTCACCTCGAGTGAGTGGCCCGGTTGTTTGTGTATTTTACTGCATATGGCCCTTGGTAAAAAACGCTGAAAAAAGTTTGGACACCCCTGGTCTAGTTGAAGTATCACCTGTCACATAGAAGTGAAGTCCCCACAATGCTCTAATATAACTATGTGTAGAACTTCATTGTTGATCTTCTGATATTGCATCACAATTATATGATTACATACCTCCACCATTAAAATACAATGTAATTAATTTCTCATCTTATTCTAAAAAGGAGATTGTAGACTTTTTTTTTTTGTCCAGTAATCAGGTACCACATTTTCCTCATTATTTCAGCTACAATTTTAAATAACTTGTTCAAATTTTTCAAAAATTAAGTAACATAATTTAACATGCTTAATGTAACAACAAAATTTATAGTATTATTTATTATCTTAGTGTGTTGTATTTTGGATGTTATTGTTTCCTAAAGGACATAGAAACAGAGGTACTTATTTAGGGTGATAGAATATTCTCTGGATACTTCAGAGAGAAGCTTCCACACAGGAGGGGCATTTATTCTGTTTTATTTTTTTTATTTTGTGGCTTGATTCTGAGAAGTAATGAGATTAATTTTCACCTGCCGGCTTTGGAATAAAGGGGAATTGATGCAAAAATCCATATCTAAGAAAGATAAACAAAGAATGAAGAAGAGAAATGAGGAGCAGTGTTTGCAACTGAGATGAGAGAATGGGAGTGACTTTAAAGGGGCAAACATGAATTTGTGCTAGGAGAGATTTCCTGGAACTTCTGGCAGAGGAAACCCTTTACATATAGAGTGTCTGTGCCTCTGTTCATAGGGGAAGACAGTGGGCTGCTAACTTATCCAGCAGTTTTGAACAGGTCAAGAATGACACTCTTCTGAATCTTCTTGCAGGCAGTAGGCCTTCATTTCTAATGGCAAAGTCTATTGGGACCACAATGATTTTCAGTCAATTGTACACACACACACACGCGCACACACACACACAGAGAGAGAGAGAGAGAGAGAGAGAGAGAGAGAGAGAGAGAGAGAGAGAGAGAGAGAGAGACAGACAGACAGACAGACAGACAGAGACAGACAGAGACAGACAGAGAGAGATTGATTCATTGCAAGGAACTGGCTCACACGTTATGGTAGTGGGCATGTCTGGAGTTTGCAGGGCAGGTTGGCAGTAGAAGCTGTCAAGAAGGAGTTAATGCTGCAGTCTTGAGGCAGATTTCTGCTCTGGGAAACATTAATTTTGCCTGAATAGCCTGTCAGTGATTGGAGGAGGCCCACGCACACTGTTGAGGGTAATTTCCTTTACTTAGAGTCAACTGATTGTAGATGTTAACCACATCTATAGAACACCTTCACAGGAACACCTATATTAGTATTTGATTAAATAACTGGGTGCTGTAGCCTACCTAACCTGGTACATAAAACACTCACAGTCTACTCCTTGTCAATTTGGCACCCATACACATACCCTAAAACCAATAAAATATCCAAATAAAGATAGTAACAAAGCCATATTCCTGCTTAACATGACACAGCTATCCTACATACAATCAAAAACACGTATTCCCCAGAAGAGAATGTAAAGTCCTTGGGTGATCCTTCTTCTCAATATGACATAACTTAATATTGTGATGTAAAGTTAGCTAGTATTAATGCATCTTATATAATGAGGGGTTAAAGGAGGGAATAAAACAGCTTAGTATGTATGTATCAATACTGGGTAAGATTGCTATGTAAGTTTGATTTGGCAATTCAACTCTGTTGAGCTGAAATATTAATCATTATCTTCAGCCAAACATGTTATTTTTTAATTAATTTAAATTTTTTTCAAATACAGTTGACATACAACATTATATTAGTTTCAGGTGTACAACATAGTGATTAGACGTTTATATAACTTATGAGGTTATCACAGTGATAAGTCTAGTACCCATCTGACACCATACATAGTTCTTACAATATTATTGATTATATTCCCTGTGCTGTACTTTACATCTCCGTGACTCTTTTTATAACTGCCAATTTGTCCTTTTTAATCCCTTTCCCTTTTTTACTCATAACCCCATCCCCCCTCTTCCCAATGGTCGAAGAAACTGTCGACCATCAGTTTCTTCTCTGTATTTATGAGTTTGTTTCTGTTTTGCCAAACGTGTTATTTATTTTTCTCATTAATTATGTAAGCAAGTAAGACATAAGACTCGATTGTGAAGTTTTTCTTTCCAGAGTAGTTTGTGTACTGTATATCAACAGGATATTGAAGTCATCAATTAAAATGTGCGGCAATAAATAGTAAATCTGCCTCCAGAATTTAAACAGAGCCCAGCCTCATGAGAGGTAAAAAAGAAATAGACAATAACAACCGAGGATATTATAGTAAACAAGAGAGATTTGGTCTTGTTAAGTTCTTCCAAGGGGTTGGGGACAGAGAGCTTGTCAGAGCTTACATAGAGTAAGGAAAGGCATGTGAGTCTTGGAGGCAAATTAAATCTTTAGTATCACTACCAGTGCTTTGTTAAATCTGACTTCTATTGTTTGTATTTATTTTCCTTTGGTAATCCCTTGGTATTTCTAGAACTACTTGGAATATTCTAGAATGTTTCACATGTGCTGAATATGAGTTATTCATGCTTAGACTGAAGGTGTATAGGGAGTATGGCACACCATGCGACTCAGTGTAATGGGGCAGCAATGACCACAATGAGAATACTGCCATGGAACTGGGTTACTGTATTCGTGAGCACACAGTGGACAAATTTGGGTTAGATTTATTCCAGCAATATTACCAGAGTGAGTTGACTATTACCAGAAAAAGTTACTTTTGAGACCAGTCTTTAAAGAAGTATGTGTAATACTGAAGAGGAATGGAATATTCAAAGGCCTTGAGTCATCAGAATGTGAGAAAAGAAAAGGCCACTTCATTGCCCATAAAATTTAATCCCCACTGTTAGACACATTACAGCCTCAATACCATGATGTGTTTTTCAATGTAGATCTGATCTTTATTTTCTAATTAATAATACATGGCAGCAATATCTGAGAGCTTATCTATTATTTATGTTATCTCTTTCAGAGTCATTTATGTATAATATATTCAGAAAGAAAATTTCTCTTATTTGAAGTTTGTTTTCAATAGAAAATACATGTATGAAGATGTTATCGTATACCCTGCATAGGAAAATAGGGGCAATGAAATTCACAATTATGCCAAGTATGTGAATGCCCTGCATACTATTAACAGCAGTTAAATGTCCACACTGACTTTGTACGGAGGCTTTTTCTTAACATTAAAGATTTTTATTTAAAGATAAGAGGATGGTCCATGTGTCAATTTAGAGCTACACATAAGAATTAAATTAAGGAAGAATGAAACATTTTTAGATATGTATTTTCCTAACTTATTTGTTAGGAAAATACTTTCACTTTCCAGTGAAAACTAAAGTGATTACCCAAGCACTGTGCAATGTAAAAAGAATGTTTTAACAAGACATCATATAAAATTGAATTCCAGTTTTCTTCACTAGCACTTAAAATGTAAAAATATCTCACCTGGTTTTGTCAATACACAAAGAAAGAATCTGTCAGACGCTTCAATAACTTATAACTTTCTTTTAAACAGTAGCCACGTAGCGTTATTTTCTTTTCTTATGAAAACTTCGCAATAACATTAGAGAATGTAAATTAAATTTGGAACAAACATAAAACTGAAAACTGCGGTAGAACAATGGGAAAAATATGCTGAGAGAGAGAGAAGAAGAATTTAGCAAGTACTGAACCTCAAATATCTGAAACCATGTCATTTGTTCAACAGCATTTTTAAATTCTACTATGGGCCAGTTACTGTTCTAGGCACTCAGGATTCGTCCTTGAACCAAGCACCAGTCCACCTGTTTCCAGGCTGTCATTCTACCTCCACAGGGTTGGAATTTATAAGAACAAAAAGAAATTCAAGAAATCTTTAGTTCTAATATGGGAAGTAGGAAAATGTTGAGTGTCTTTTATAATCCTTTTAATTACTTGTTAAAAGCTTATTGAACAGAGGCTTTTAAGAAAGTGTAATAGTAAACATCTTGAATGTCTTCTACAAAATTAAGAGGAAGTATTATTTTGATTGAGACATTCCCAATGAGTAAGTTCTTCTTTTAACACTGTCTGGGCAACAGCAGGCATCAAATTCAAAATGGAAGCATTCATCCAGTTATTATGACATTTCTTACAGATTTAAATCACATACAAGAGCCATAGTTCTCTTAATTATTATAAGTCACAGTGGAGCAGTTGATAAATTACTGTTTGGGATGTTAAAGAAGTCCTAAGTGACATTTAACAAAATATAGAGTTTTTTTCCCCAAAAATGCATTTTCTTATTTATTTGTTTATTTATTTACCCACATGACCAGACAGTGAGTCAGCCCTCTGATGTTTCATAAAAACCATTATGTTTAAAATTTTTGTTATTTATTTCTTTGAGCAGATCTTAACCTAGATCTAAATTATTGCATCAAAACAACATTTACCTTTAATTACTGACGTAATATGTGCTCAAATCAGAAAATTTGGAAAATACTGAAAAATGGAGAAAAGAAGAAAACTCTGAATGGCCTTCATATGCACTATTAGGAATTTCGATGTGTGTCCTTTTTTCTATCACACTTTTTGTCATATAGCATAGATAATTTCCTGTCGTGTAATATAGCATATATAATTTCAAACTCTTTCTGGTTTGTTTTTTTTCTTATTTTCATAGCAATCCCAAACATGTCCCTGTGTCAGTAAGTATTCATCTATTTGTGGCATTTATATTTTTCCATAAATATAAAAATGCTTTGAAATGTATAGACATGCTATAGATATTTTCTAAGCATAAATAACTGAAATCGGGAGCTGTGGACAAATGGCATGCTCAGTTTGAAGGTTGTGTGTGTGTATGTGCACATGCATAGGTATTTTCCCATATTATTCTCTGTAAAGTGAGCCAACCTTTCACCCCTTCTACCCCTAGGTCTATGACCCTCCATTTTCTTTCTAAGCCTTCATAACTGATATCAAGGTTTTTACCTACCCAATTCATTCAATATTATCCTGCCTTCCCTCTCACAGAGGAAACAGAAGACGTTAGGGAAACTCCAACTTCACTTAGTCATCTGCAAAGTTATTTATATATTTGCCCATTATTCTTACTTTTCCTCCTTTCTCAACAGAGTTTTCTCTATTCTGTGTGTGATCATTCCTTGTGTTCTGAATCCTATCACCTCAGTACCATATCTCAGGCCATCTGCCATCATTTATCAAAGAATTTGTTCATTTTTATTTATCTGATTATATTTCTTGGCAAAATTGTTTTCATAGTATCCTTTATTGTCCTATAAATATTGATAGGATCTCTAATGATAGTTCTTTTTATCCCTGAAGTTGGCAATTTGTGTTCTCTAATTTTTTTTTATAATTTCCTGTGCTAGGAATTTATCAATTTTACTAGTTTCTTTTTCGTTTGTTTGTTTGTTTTGATTTAAGAAGTTTTCTTTTTTGTAATTTTGCTTTTTGCCTTAATTGATTTCTGTTCTTACTATTATTTCTAGTTTTATATATTCTTTGGGTTTCATTTACTGTTTTTACTTGTCGAAATAGATGCTTGAATTATTGAAGTTCAGCCTTTGTTAATTTCTATTATATACATTTAAGGTTATAAATTTTCTTGTAAGTAAAGTTTAGCTGCATCCCACAAGTTTTGATATATGATAAATTCATTTTATTTCAGTTTAAAATGTTTTCTAATTACTTTTATGATTCTTCTTTATCCATGTGTTATTTATAGGTGTTGCTAAATTTCCAAAAAAATTTTGTGATCTGCTCTGCTTACTTCCTATCATTTATTTTTTAGCTTAGCTCCACTGTTGTCAGATAAAATTCTCTGAATTATGTAAATCCACTGCTGTTTTTTGAAATTTGTTTTATGGCCAGCATATACTCTATTTTGGTAAATGGTTCATGTGCATTTGAAAAAGCAGTGTAGTCCGCAGCTCTTTGGTTTATATTAGATTTATGTAATCTAGGTCAAAGTTATGTTTCCATAATTGTGTTTTTTAAAAATTGTATATTCTTAGTGATTTTTGGTTTGCTTGCCCATCACTAACCAGAAAATGTGCTCAAATCTATTGTGTTTGTAAATTTCACTATCTCGACTTTAAGTTCTGCCCATTTTGCTTTATGCTATATTTTTAAACTAGAAGATCACATGCAAACAAATTTAGGGTTGTTATATCTTCCTGCTCAATTGACCCTATCATTATTATGAAATATTTCTTTTTACCTTTTGTAAAGCTTTTTTCTTTAATGGCAACTTTGTTAAATATTAGTACTATAACTTGAACCCCCTTTTTTTGTTAGTGTTTTCATGATATATATATATCTCCATCCTTTGTCAATTCACCTGTGTCCACAAATGTAAGAAGAATCTGTTGTAATTTCCAAAAATTGTATTATTTTAAAATTGAGTCTAACATTTTTATTTCATTGGACTATTATGCAATTTACATTCAAACACATTTAAATCACAAATATTTGTGTTTAAATCTAAATTTTATTACTTATTTTCTTTGCATCCCATCTGTTTTATAAATTGATTTTAAAAATATTCCATTTCCTCCCCTTATTTGATTGGCAGTCGTATGGTACATAATTTTAGCTATTTCATTTGCAAAGGTTTTCAAGCATGTGTTAGCAAACCATGGTCCAAGTCCAGCCTGACACCTGCTCTTGTAAGTAATGTTTCATTGCAGCAAGTCATGTCTTTTTGTTTACTCATTAATAGTAAATTCATTTATTCATTGTCTCTGACAGCTTTCACACTACAAAAGAGAGCTGAGTAATTTGACCAAGGTTGTATAATATACAAATACTGAAATATTTACTATTAGGCTATTTGCAGAAACTGCTGACCCTTCCTCTAGACTGCCACATGATCCCTCAATTGTTAGTCTGTCTTAAATTACTATTACCACTCCATGCACAAGGCAAGGTTACCAGAATATTTGAATCCTATTTATATTCTATTGTTTCTTGTATCATTTTAGAGTGTGTTTTATTTCTATATATATTTGAAACTTCAAAAGATATTATAATTACTATTTTATATAAATATTCACTTAGCTTTACAGAAATAATTACACTTTCTGGTCATTTTCTTTTACCTTCCTATGTTACTGTGGTTTCATCTAGGAGAATTTTCTTTCTCCCTAAAGAACTTCCTTTAGTATTTACTTTATTGTGGATCTACTGGTTACACATTCCTTCAATTATTTTTATGCCTTAACATGTCTTTATTTTTCTTTAATTTGAATGATATTTTTACTGATGATATTATTTTGGATTTTAAAAAGTCTTCTATTATCATTTAAAATATGATATTTCATTATCTCCAGGCTTTCATATTTTCTGTTGTATAATCAGCTGTTGAAATATAGTTGTTCCTTTTAAAGCGACTTGTCTTTTTTTCTCGCGGGCTGCTTTGTGTTTTGTTTCCAGCAATTTTCAAATGATGCGGCTATGAGGGATTTTCTCTTTATTTTTTATGGTTGGTTTTACAGACATTCTTGAATTTGTGGTTTGATATCTTTCATTTGCTTTGGAAAATTTTCAACCATCATTATTTTCTCAAATATTGTGTATTTTCTTTCCTTTCTTTTGTCACTTCTTGGGATGCCAATGATTTTCGGCAAGTCTTGTCACCGTGTCCCCTCCCCTATTTTTTCTGTGTTTCAGACAAATTTCTGTAAACCTATTTTCTTCCCATTTGCTGAAACCTTAATCTAAAATTAAACAAATCTATTTAGTTATTAATTTCAGATAATTTTTAAAATGTAGGATTTAGAATTTTTCAGCATTAATATTTTTTTAAATTTCATTTTGTGGAGTCCATTATTCTAAAGAAATTTCCATGTACCTGTTTTTTAAACATTGTTAATTATAGGTACATTAATATCCAAGTACATAACTCAAAAAGCTAGATTAACCATGCATGTTTTCCTATTGCAGAGAGAGAGAGAGAGAGGGAGAGAGAGAGAGAGAGAGAGAGACAGAGAGAGAGAGAGAGAGAGTTTTCTCTTGGTTTTGGACATTTGTTCCTATTTCTTGATAAGATTGTTATAGTTTATTGAATGCTAGACATAGCTTATAAAAAATTCTGTAGGCTCTGGTTGGTATTATCTTCCAATGAGTATAATTTAATTTTCTTCTTAGTAGTCAAATTGAGTAAGGTCAGCTTACCTTGATCTAGTTAAGGCTAGTCTGTTTCAAATTTGCGTTTAGTTAAAGGGAATAGTTTTTCTGGATTCTCAATAGAAAGCCTGAGGTGTTTCTCATGGCTTCTTCTCTCTGGCAGACCACGAACTCTAAGTTTTGTCTCCATTGCATTTAGCAAAGACCACAGAAATCCATGTTTAATTTTTTGCCACTTAGCAGCCATATTCTGCTTGGTTTCTGAACATAAAGCTCTATGCATTCACAGCTTTATCTACATTTTTGACTTTGTTGAAGCTTTTTCTCAGTCTAAGATAAGAATTTTAATGAGTATTTTCATGTTGCTTGTAAAGAAATTGTATTCTATTTTCAGGTTATTGAGCCCCCTTCCCTGTCTGTCTCTATCTGTCTGTCTCATTGACTGTTTTCTGGCCTGAATTAAAACTTGTTATAATTTCTACTTTCATTTTGCTTGTACTTGTACTTTACCCAACATTTTATTTTTCACCTATCCAAATCAGATTTTTGTTTTGTTTTGTTTTTCCATTCTGTTTCTTGTATATAGTTCACAATTTTATTTTTCTTTGTGTTCCAATATTTTACCTTAAATAAGTTAAACTACTTACTTTTATTGATATTTTAGAGAGATTTGAACTTAAATTTGTCATATTATTTTATGCTGTGCCTTCCATTTATATAACTTAGCTTTTTAGAAATCTCCCACTTTGTAGTGAATTTGCATTATTTTCTATGAAAATTGGAAGATTTTCATTATAATTGTAAGTACATATATTGCTTTTATACTTGATGTATTTAGATTTCATTACTTCTGAATTATTAACCATGAAGAAATTTCCATGTCCTTCCTTCTCAACCCTCTCCCAACTTAACAAACTGAGTTTACTATATTATTTTTGGCTTTTGTTACCTTTATACTGTTACATTTACATTTTTAAAATCAACATTACGTAATATTATATTTCGTCCTGGTACTATAAATCAGGAAATAACAAGTACACACACATACACACACACACACACACGAATACACACACACACGAATACACACACACACTTCCACCATGTAGTGCCATTATTGCTGCCCTGACCATTTCTGCTTTGCACTTGTCATGTACATACATGCCAAAAGCAAACACAGGTAACTCCTTGCCTAACTTTTTCTGTTTTGTTGGCAAAGGCTGGCTGCCATTATGTGCTGGAGAATTAATATTTCTTAACCAATGCTGAAGAAAGTTGGTGGATAAACACACTAGCTTCTTTAGCCCTTGACTAAGATAACTCCAATGCTTGCTCTACACTCTATCCCAGAGAGGCCCAGTCAGAGCAAGCCCCAGTGGCCTGTTGTCCAATGATGTACCTTTAATGGTAATTCCCTTACCTGTTTTACTTCCTCATTCTCTACTGGTGCTTATTGGGATCACCTCCTTTAAAAAATTACTTGTACTCAATTATTTGTCTCAGAGTCTGTTTCTTGGGGAACTCAATTTAACACATATTTTCTCTCCTGCTTTGTCTCTAAATTTCCATTAGTTGGACATTTTATTCCCTTTTGTTTTGGTGTTAGACCTACAATAAATAGAACCAATGCTTATTGCTCTACTATTTCACCTTATTTCTTATTTGGCTAAAGTTGAATCCACAACTAGTTTCTTCAAGTCAATGGAGCGATATTCCATGAGTGCTTTTATTTTGAAAATATATTTACTTGTTGCATTTATAATAAAAAACAGTTTGGCTGCGTATGACTTTCTTGGGTCAAAATTAAATCCATAGCACCATTGTCTTCTTGTGTTTAATATTGATAAGGAAAAGTGTGAGGGCAGCCTGATACTCCCTCCTCCCCTTTTACACATATTCACATAGTCTTTAAAGAAATAATTTTTATCCTTGAAGTTTAGAAATTTTGTTGCAATATATCTAGTTTTGATTATTCTCATTTATGGTATGTCATTTCAACATGCATTTCCAATACTTCTTCCATACCTGGAAAATTTTCTTGAACTAAATCTTTAAATATTTAGTTGTTCATTTATTTAAATTTTATTCTTTTGGGATTCCACTTATGCCTATATTGAATATTTTTCTTCTGACTTCCCTAGCTAAATGTTTCCTTTTATATTTTAACTCTTCGTTTCCTTTCTATTCCGTTTGTTTTACTTATTCCTTTTATCCATGTCCCTTATATATTTTCAGCAGTTTCAATCTTTTTGTATTGCTTCCAGTTTTACTTTTATTTCTAGAGAGAGGAGAAAAATGGCGGCGTGAGGTGAGCCTCTGTAACGCTCCCCTGGAATTTACAACGAATCGGACAACAATAACTCCACAAAGGACTCCTTGCACAGCAGACAGGCAAGACGAAGAGGCCGACTACTGAATTCACCTCCAGGTGGGTGAATCGCGCGAGCAGGGGAGGAGGGAGAGGAGAAGTGCGGAGACAGAGCCGCGCGGGCGCAGGACACAGACCTAGCTCAGTGCTCGGAGCCCGCTGCTCCCGGATCTTCCGCAGCTGCGGGAGAGGGAAGGACTCGGACTGCTAGGGCTCCGCTTACGGCCCACAGGGCTGAGGGGGCAGCATACAAAACCGCTGAACCCAACGCTCGCTCACGGCAGACCTCGGAGCAAAGACTGAGGGAAGAGGGCTGAAATCAGTGGTTTAAGCCCTCACTGCCCAGCGGAGAACGGAAGCCTTAGGCACAGAGACTAGCCGCCCCCTCCCTACCCTCCCAGAGCTCGCCCCGCCCCCACCTGCCCGGTGCTAGAAGCGATAAAGTAGCAGTGTCGGATCAAAGGACAGAATATTTGCTGCTCTGAGAACTGTGGACCGCAGACACAGATTCGCAGCTCAACTAGTTCCGGCAAAGGGGAGGGAGCTGTGGAAGCAGGACTGGCTGCTGTGGTGGTCGCCGCCATTGCTCTGGGCCACCTCTCACAACTCACCCCGCCCCTGGCCCCACCTATCTGGGCGGATCCCTGCAGGAGTAAACAGAACTGCTGAAACAAACGGGCTCTGAATCTGGTGCAGAAAGAGCTTTGGAACTCCAAAAGCTCTTCGCATACCTATCAACCTGTTGCAGAAGACACTCCTGTAGATGTCTAGGAAGAGAAATAGTAAATCAGTGATTGCCATGAATAACCAAGGCAACAAGATAGCTCAGAAAGAAAGCGAAAAGTCTCCAGAAAAGGAACTTAGAGATATGGACCTTTGTGATTTAAATGACAGAGAATTCAAGATTGCAATTCTGAAAAAACTGAACGAGATGCAAGAAAACACAGAAAGGCAGTTTAATGAACTCAGAAACACAATCAAAGAACACCATGAGCATTTTACAAAAGAGATTGAAATCTTGAAAAAGAACCAAATAGAATTTCTGGAGATTAAGAACTCAATAGAAGAAATTAACAATAAAATATCCAGCTTAGGTAGTAGAGTTGACCAGATGGAGGAAAGAATCAGTGACATCGAAGATAGGAACCTGGAATTTACACAGAGGGAAGAAGAAAGAGACTTGAGACTTAAAAGAAATGAAAGAACTCTACAAGAACTTTCTGACTCCATCAGAAAGAGCAATATAAGAATAATGGGCATACCAGAAGGAGAAGAAAGAGGGAAGGGAACAGAGAATATATTCAAACAAATCATCGATGAGAACTTCCCAAACTTGTGGACAGAACTGGATCCTCGAATCCAAGAAGCAAATAGAACACCTAATTACCTCAATCCCAACAGGCCTTCACCAAGGCACATTGTATTGAAGCTGTCTAAAATCAATGACAAAGAAAGAATCCTCAAGGCAGCCAGGGAAAAGAAGACGGTAACTTACAAAGGAAAGCCCATTAGATTATCATCAGATTTTTCAGCAGAAACTCTACAAGCTAGGAGGGAATGGAACCAAATATTCAAACTATTGAAAGAGAGAAATCATGAGCCAAGAATAATATATCCAGCAAAGATCTCCTTTAGATATGAAGGAGGAATAAAGACCTTTCCAGACATCCAGAAGCTGAGGGAATTTTCTAATACACGACCTGCACTACAAGAAATACTAAAGGAGGCTATTAGACCACCATCAACAGGGACAACTTGTGGCAACCGAAACATAAAAAGGGGGAGCGTAAAGGCCTGAACTGGAATATGGGAATAGAGAAAGTAAGCGTACTGAAGAAACTGGAATACTCTAAATATCAAACTTTCTTTTACATAAACTCAAGGGTAACCACTCAAAAAACATCCAAATCTGAAATATATACTGTAATAAAAGAAGAAACAGAGGGAAACATCATAGAATACCACCACACAGAAACAACAGACAACAACAAAAAGGCAAAGAAACAATGGAGACACAGCCTTACCAGAAAACTAAAGACAGAATGACAGGAAATCCTCACATATCAATAATCACCCTAAATGTAAATGGACTGAATTCACCAATAAAGAGACACAGAGTAGCAGATTGGATCAAAAAACTAAACCCAACCATATGCTGCCTACAAGAGACACATCTCAGCTACAAGGACAAGCATAGACTCAAAGTGAAAGGGTGGAAATTGACACTCCAAGCAAATGGTACCCAGAGAAAATCAGGCGTAGCCATAATGATTTCCGATGAAACAGACTTCAGGGTGAAAAAGATAACAAGAGACAAAGATGGACATTTCATAATGGTAAAGGGGACTATACAACAAGAAGACATAACAGTTATCAATATTTATGCCCCCAATCAGGGAGCACCAAAATATACCAAGCAACTACTAACAGAACTAAAGGGAGAAATTGACCAAAACACAATTATACTAGGGGACTTAAATACATCATTGACAGCTATGGATAGATCATCCAAACAGTTTTACTTTTATTTCAATTATGGTTTCAGTTTTTCCTTTTAATTCTTTCCTTAGCATAGATAACCTGTTTTATCTTTTCCTTATCTCTTAATATCTCTTTTGAGGTCTTGCATCCATGCTTTATATTCTTGATATATAGGAAAAATTGCTACGTTAAGATTCTGGAATAGAAATGGCAAGGTATTTGGTTTAAATTTTTATTTTTCCTTGGCAATATTTTTCTGATGAGTTTTCATCCTCTGTGTTGCTTTCTAGTTTTTTCCTCCTTTTTTATTCATAATGTATTTGTATGTACACATCTTATGTAATTTTTCTTATTCAGATACTTGAGGAATTTCACTTGGGGAGGGACCTGTGATTTGATCTAGATTAATGATTATTTTACATTTGACACAGCAATAAACTATATTGCTCCCTTTCTAGTAGGTAGGAGATAAGTAGGCAGATCTCGTTACAATGCAAGTCTTAGATCACTTCTCCCATTTACCATGTGGAGAGACTCTTTCTTCTTAATGGGACTTCTCTAAGTAATCTTTTGTTGAGATCTGTGTTTTCTGCTTTTCAAACATATTTATGTCAGGGAAATTTTTGTTGCCAACTTTCGTTCCTATGTCCAATAGTTTGAAACAAGAGTAGTTTGTATTCAGCATATACTTTTACCTTAGAAACAACATCTACTGGCTTTTGGAGACTAACTGCCATAAATATTTTATCTTTACTTTTTTCTCCACAACTTTTACTAATTTTTTAGTTTGATGTTTTGGTGACACATAATCTATTTTAAGCTGGATTGTGCCTGTTTCTTGCTTTACTTGATGCATTGGTTGATGTCCAATGGGAAAAGGGGGAACTGTTAACTTTTCATTATCACTTTCAAATTGGATGTCTGATCTACATTTTAATCTTAGATTTACAATATAAAGAAAGCATAGAATACTTTTGGTCTAAGCCTCTCATTTTGAAAAAGGTGAAATTCAGGCTAAAGAAAAATTATATTCCCAAGGCTAATACCAAACCTATTATAAACAGCAAAATAAAAATTGATCCCAGATCTCTTGATTCTCAATTCAATGCTATTTAAGCTGTACACCCTGTTCCATTTCAAAACTTTCAGTGAGACATGTCTGAAAGCAAGTGACAGGTTAGCAGTCGGGATAATATTTGCAAACATTATAAATATGAATGAATTTTCTCAATAACCCTGAGATAATGTTCATCCAACATTTCTATTAGAATAAAAAAAACATTTTGATGTATATTCAAATTAAAAATTAAATATTACTTCAGTTTTAGGGATTAAAGTTGTGATGATCTTGAATTTTCGAAATGATGGTGGGATTATATTACTATTAAACAGACACTAGAGGGGTCAGTTGACCAGGAATGTCTGATTCTGTGCTGCCTGCTCTCACTGTTGCCTAGGGATTGTGTGAGGGAAGCAAAAATCCAGGGCACTTAATTGTTACCGGAGACCTTGGTTGGGAAACCTGTCGATTTATTTGGGATGTCTGGACTCCTCTTGGCTTTGAATGAAACCTCATTTTCCTCCCTATGTCCAAATTTTAATTTATTAATTCAACAGTCTACATTTGTGCTAGATGTAGTTCTGTGTCCTGGGTAAAGAGCCACGAGAAAAACAGAAAAAAAATCTCTGCCTTCATAGAGCTAATACGTTGGTACGGGAGACAGACAATATTCAGATTCATAGATAGACAGATAGATAGATAGATAGATAGATAGATAGATAGATAGATAGATAGATAGATAGATAGATAGATAGATAGATCGATAGATAGATAGATAGATAGATAGATAATTGATTATTGCCATAAAAAATGAAATGAAGTCCTGAGTGAATATGGTGTTTCATGTCCCCTCTGTTACTCTTAGAGGTGTGCACTGTTTGAAGAGCTCTGGAGGCTATGAGAGAATAGGTCTAAGGATTGTAGAATGGCAGGCTCGCCACCTATGTACCATTCCTGGAAAGAGATGGGCAGCATTTCAGCACCCAAGGGTTTACCTTATTAGCGTAACATACACTTCATTTTGCCTCATGATTACATATGTTTAATTTTATTCCATAATGTATTAATGTACCATTGGGTCTGATTGAGGTGCCAGTGCATTAGACCTTCCCATGAGCTACTACAGAGAGGGACGGGTGGGAACAATAGATATAATGAAAAAAATAATCTTCTGTAGTGATATTTGAGTTAAAATGTAACTGATGAAGAGAATGAAGACTAAGAAAGAGTGTAAGAACAGCAACAGGCTTGATATGTTTGAGGCATAGAAAAGAGGATAGTGTAGCTGGAGGAAGCAGAAAGTGTTGAAAGATAAATCTTGGGTGACGGTAGGACTCAAATCATAGAGGGCCTTGAAGGCAGGGGAGGACTATGGATTTTACTCTGTAATAGGAAGCCATGGGCAGTTTTTTGTTTGTTTCTTTTGTTTTTAAGCAAAAGAGTGACACGATTGGTTTGTTTTTAGCTGTTGTGTATAGAATGAATTGAAAGAGACAAGGATTGAAGCAGAAAGATCACTTACAAGGTTTTTGTAATAGTTCAAACGTGTGTTCATCTGATAGCAAAGCATATGCAGGCAGCTATGTGGACATATACAGGATATCCGAGGTCTGACAATTATGTTTGCGAACTTGTTGCAACTATGTTGCTAACCTTTTTTTTTTTTTTTAATATCAGAGGGGTTATTCATTATGAATTTGTACCAACTGGACAAACAATTAACCAAGTTTACTATTTGGAATTGCTGAAAAGCTGCGTGGAAAAAGTTAGACAACCTGAACTTTTCACCAACTATTTCTGGCTCTTGCATCACGACAATGCACCAGCTCACAGGGCACTGTCTGTGAGGGAGTTTTTAGCCAGTAAACAAATAACTGTATCAGAACACCCTCCCTACTCACCTGATCTGGCCCCAATGACTTCTTTCTTTACCCTAAGATAAAGGAAACATTGAAAGGAAGACATTAAGGGTACTGGTAATACAATGACAGCTCTGATGGCCATTCCAGAAAAAGAGTTCCAAAATTGCTTTGAAGGGTGGACTAGGTTCTGGTTTCAGTGCGTAGCTTCCCAAGGGGAGTACTTCAAAGGTGACAGTAGTGACATTCAGCAATGAGGTATGTAGCACTTTTTCTAGGATGAGTTCATGAACTTAGTTGTCACACCTCGTACATAGACATCAAAATGTCTGGAAACTTAGGGGACACATTTAATTATTTTTATTATACAGCTTTTTAGATTTGTGGTTGTATCCATGACTTTCACTTAAGAAGTTTTCACCTGAAGATTTCTCTAGAAGTTGAAGGAAACAGTTCCCTGATGAGGGAGATTTACCTCTGGCTTGACCTCTTCCACAAATCCCCAACCTTAGCTCCTGCTACAGGTGGTCCACCACACAGCACTTGATTACCGGGCTCTGTCACATCCTGGGTCTCTTTCATTAGCAGCACTGGAACAGTGGTCCAACTCCACCCAGGTCCACGGTGAACACTCAACTTTTGCAAAATTGTAGATATGCTTGTATGAAGAGCAAGGGGAGTTCGGGATGCTGCCTTGCCACCTCTTCTCAACTCTGTCATCATTCTGATGCCTCTTTTTCTCTAGCACATCCCAGAAGCATTAATTGCTTTGTAGGTTGAATGATGTGCCAAATATCAGAGGCGAGATAGAAACTTGCCTTGACCTAGTAGTGGATGAAAATGATTAGTGTTTTCCCTTAATGTCTCATAGGAGATGTGTCCCATGGGGAAATGTAAGGGGAGGAAAACAGCTATGTTCTTATTCTCAGCTCTCCTTTATTGACTGAAGTGGGAGTGAGGTGATGGGTAGGATGACTTTTTGGTGTTGGAGCCAGTTATCTGCCCAAGAACCTACCCTGTTTCCCCGAAAATAAGACCTAGCTGGACCATCAGCTCTAATGCATCTTTTGGAGCAAAAATTAATATAAGAACTGGTATTGTATTGTATTATATTATATTACATTACATTACATTACATTACATTACATTACATTACATTACATTATATTATATTATATTATATTATATTATATTATATATATCTTATAGTAAAATAAGACGGGGTCTTATATTAATTTTTGTTCCAAAAGACGCATTAGAGCTCATGGCCTCGCTAGGTCTTATTTTCGGGGAAACATTGTATCAGAAAGTCCAACAGGGCCTCTTCCTCAGTGTTCAATCAATTCAAAAAATGATTGAGTACCTGCTTTATTTTAGGCACTATAGCAGGTGCTAAGGCCACAGAAATAAAAGGACAGCCATAGTCCCTCCCCTCAATGTCTTAAAACATCAAGGGCTTTAGTTTATAGTATAAAATTTCATTTCTTATTGTTTCTACCTTGAAATAATATGCTTTAAGTTTTTATGGTTGTGTATGTTATGTGGGTTAAATTATTAAATATAAAAACGAATTATTTCTTTTTCTATGGTTCCATTTTATTGTTCTCTATTATCATATTATCCTATTTATTCAATTAACTTCTCTTTTATCCTGATTCCCAGGCCAATACAAATGCTATCTTTTTAATGGAGTTTTAACTCAGGACATTGGATAAATGGCTGAGATCTTATACATAGGAACTTACCCATTTTATAGCTCAATCCCCTGGAAGCCTACAGTGTATTTTAAATTAGACTGTGAATTTGGTACATGCTTAAATGACTCCAGTCTGTCAATAATCAATTACATTATTTTCAGTGCCTAATGTATTATCCATGGATCTTTATAAAAACGTTTAACTTATCTATTACTTCAGAAACTACCCTTAATTTGAGTGGCTCAAAATTTGGTATTTCTCACTGTTCTGCAATCCTAGTTGGGCTCAGCTGGGTAGTTCTTTTGTTTCATGTGGTGACTGCTGATGCTTGAATATCCAAAATGGCTTTTTCACTCACATATCTCTCTCCTCAGCTGTAATGCTGGAATAACTAGGGACTGGCTGGATATTTCTCTTTATCCACATGGCCTTTCTATCAGGGTAGCTGAATCTCTTTAAGTAAGATTCCAAGAGAGAGCATTACAATACAAATCCCAATGTGCAAAGCCTTTGCTTTGTATTCAGCTTGTTGCTGTTCCATTGGTCAAAGTTAGTCAGATAGTCAGTCCCTGCGTCAGTGTGGAAAGGAACAAACGGAGAGCATGAATACCAGGAGGACTGGTACATAAGTGCACCATTGATATAACAACTGCCACAGGTTTCCCTCTGGCCTCTGATGATTTACATGTCTCTAGCATGAAAAATAGATTCAGCTCTTCCTAAGATCCATAATCTCATTCCCTTACAGGCTTAGACATAGGCTTGTAGCTCAGGCCTGATACTCAGAATATCATCATCTAAATCAACTCTGAGTGTGGCTGAGGCTCCTGGAGTGAAATTCCTCAGTTGCAATTTTTTAAGCATATTGTCTTCAGTACAGAGCACTCTAAATGAAAAATCAATTTATCTACTCCCTTCATCCCCTAACCTCAACTTAAAATTATGAGGTAGGAGCAGGATGATTTAAATTAATATTTCTATTCAAGAGTGGTGGTGGTGGTGGTGGTGGTGTGTGTATGTAACATAGCAGTTCATAGTAATTCTAAAATGTAGCTGGGCAAATATTTTCAGTTTCTCCTCTTCCGAGACTTAGAGAAAAATCTCCTTTTGTATTCAAGGAGTAAATTCCATTTAGCTTCTGATGAACACATGTAGTATTTAAGTCATGGTTAAATTTACTGTATGTGAGTTCAACAGAACACCTGAGAATTTCTCCAACATATAATACCTGAGTACAAGGCTAGAGGACAGTTTGGGCAAAGACTAGGGGAATCATTGACATGAAAACTTGACAAGGTGATGCAGGGTTTTTCCTCCTGGTGATCTATTTCATTCACTGGGTTTCAAATATTCACTGGGTGAAATAGCTCAGGTCTGAAAGCTATTTAATATAGTTGAAACAATCTATAGATTGAACAATATCTTTGTTAGCTCCCTACTTATTTTGTCCCCAGGAGCTCTGGGTTCTATTCATCATCTCCACAGATGTCTGTAGATCAAGCTCCCCTATTTGTCATGCCAACCTTGCTTCTAATTACGGTTATTGTGCCCATTTTGTTTCTCTGGTGGTTAAAATATGAGATTCATTATTTTGGGATTTTATTATCCTCTTTACTACCTGGCATACTCTTTATGTAAAAGCTCTTCAGATGACAGCTGCTCCTAGGCTTCTTTACAATTCTAGTTCCCCTCCCAGTAATACATTCTTTATCACTTTGATAAACAATGTTCTCTGGGTCTCTCCACAAAGCATAGTCATCTTATGAGTTTTCAGTCTGCTGTGATATTATCGTCCTCCCTAGAAGACCTAAATGAAACTTTAAATCCCGCTATTCTACCACTTGCCATAGCTCCACTTCATGTAGCAAGAGCCATCAATATTTTTCAAGCTTCAAAATTCCAGCTAAGCAGCAGATTAGCACCATCTCCACCTCTTGAAGCTTGCTAGAATGTTAAATACTGTATCACAGGAAAGTGAATCCCTGTTGAAAAATCCTCCATTTTCCAACTTTTATGTAGAACTTGACTTGATTCACCTCCTTCAGGATCCAGTCCCAAATCTTGCTGGCACATGTTGGCTAGGTCTTCCAGCTCTTCTGACGTATACACCTTTTCTTCTCTTAGGGACCCCTTCTCATTTTTCAGTTGGTCATGCTGTAGCTGGACCTTAATTATTAATCCGGTAGCCAAGAAAGGAGGTAGAGATAAATCATGAAGAGAGATGATGTGTCTTGTCTTCTAACGCACAAGCTTGTGCATTTTTGTCAATTAAAAAGGAAGTGGTAGCCTTTATCATAGGGAAGTAGTGTACTTCTCTGGCTACAGATGGAGGGATCTGGAGATTTAAGTGCATTGACCCATAGACCCAGATATCACCATCACAAGTTTCAGGGTCCATTCCCTCCCAATTAGGACCCTACTCTTGGCATAGCTGACTTGGTGGGATTAAGAATTTGTACTTCTCTGCAGTTCTGCTGTTCATAAAATTAAGTCTTGGCCCTTTTCCTTATTCTTCTCTGACCTCCAGGCGCAGGGGATAATAATCTCTTTATCCTTTATATGCTGCCTAGGCTGCCCTCTGCCTTTCACAATTTATTTCATATCAGTGACTAATCACCTTCAGCCATTTGCTTTATTCTTTCAATGTGCCAATGGCCCTTGCTATTGCCATTCAGTTCCATAGTCTTCATCATTACTGTTTTCCCCAAACTTCTCATATGCCTAAGATACTGCACCTGTCAATTCACTCCTTTTCTCTGGCAACCCATCCCACTTCATCCCTGAATATATTTTTAGAAATAACACTGAAGCCATATGTCAGGAGCTATCAGTGCCAGGAATGATGTCCTCAGGGATACAGCGGGATCCAGCTCCAAATTCATTTTGGAGTCTGCTCCCCAGTACCACCCCCAGTACCAATCATCACAAGTTCTCTGGGAAATATATTCTGATATTTACATACAGGGGGATTTGTTGAGAAATATTTTTAGGAACACCTGTAAGGGTTAAGGGAAGAAAGATGGGGCAAAGAAATAAGTTGAACATAGAGGCTGTTGCTACAGAGATCTCAGGCCATACTTTTGGAAGTTTTCATGCTGGGTGACCCTTTTAAGTTGTCCCCTGGGGTAAGGGGTGCAGCCCTGGCATTCCTACATTAAACTCCCATAGGAGCTCCACTCCTGGGTGCAGCGTGTCTTGTAGGGACAGTGAGTGTCTTTCACCAAGGCAGCTTCTTTCTGCCAAGGGCAAGTCCTAGAGATAACACAATGATGAGCTATCCCTAGCCACTACTCCCAGGAGCTGAGAGGTATGTGCCGCAGAAGATGTGTCTGTGCAGTGTGCCACCACACACGTGACTTGAGCCAACTCTAAAGTCATATCTAGGCTTTTCGAGTTGATCTCTTATAGTAGACGTCTATTTTTTAATTTACCCATACCCCTTCTCTCCTCCTTCTGGGGTGGGAATAACATCCACATTTTCCTGCAAAATGGTTGTCTTCTAATCCAAACAGGTGCTTCATTTTTCTGTGGTCATCTTCCTATGTGTCTTAACCCCTCCTCCCACAATTGTTGATTGTCCCACTAATGAACACCTGACCTCAGCCAGATGAATCAGCATGCTCCACACCTCCTTCCCTAACTGCAAAGATTAGCTTTGGAAACAATCTAGGTCAATTAAAGCTCTTCTTTATGATTTTTTATAACTGTTTTATTGAGATATAATCCACATGCCATAAAAGCCACCCTTTTAAAATATATAATACAGTCATTTTTAGCACAATACCCCACAATTAACCCCATTATCGAATTTTAGAATATTTTCATCCCCCTAAAGAAAATGCCTGTACTCATTATCAGTCAATCTCCACCTGCCTCTAACCCCTGATCCTTGGCAATCACTAATTTACTTTCTGTTCCTAAAGATTTGCCTATTCTGGACATTTCATATAAACAAGATGACACAACATGCAGTCTTTTGTGACTGGCTTCTTTCACTTGGCATAATGTTTCCATGTTATAACATGTATTCATACTTCATTCTTTTTATTGCATGATAACATTCCGTGGATGTTTATACCACAATTTTATCTATTCATCAGCTGATGGAAATTTGGGTTGTTTCTACTTTATGACTATTATGGATAATGCTGTCATGAACAATTGTGCCTCATGATTTTTTGAACTTGATATCAGAAAGAGCAACTCTTAATACTACTCAGTTTGCCTCAGCTGGGCATGTTTTCAATTTTTTTGAGGGAGCTAGTCTACAATAAGAAAAAAAATAAGTGCAAGTAGGAGAGCAGATCCTTTATTTCAGTTTTCTACAATGCCAAAGTATATTACTCCCCTTCCATAGTTTAGTTACACCACCCATTAAAAAACCCCATTTCACATAAGCTACTTTGAGCTGGGTTTCTATCTTGTGTAGACAAACGAGTTCAGGCTAACACATGACTTCTGCTAAAATTTTAATAAACAATGCTACCAGCAGTGAAGCTATTTAAATAATGAAAGTACAAAGTTCAGAAATAACTCAGAGCTGATCCCACATTCCACCTCCCTCGTCTCTTTGTGGAATGAACTTGCCCATGGAAGTAATTCTCAATCTTAAAGCACCAAACTCCAAACCTTGCTTTACTCAGCAGGGTCCTTGATGAGGTTTCATCACATGTTCTATGTTAGGTTTAGCCAATTTCTTCTGCACTTTTATTTATAGTTTACTTTTATATGGATTAAATTATCATTAGTTTATATATCTGCCTTTTCCCTTCGACTAAAAGCTCTTTGAGATCTAGAATTTTTCTTTTTCAGCTTTGTTGTTAATAGTTGTTGTTGTTAATAGTTGTTGTTAATAGTTCTCACAGTAATTAATTCAACACGTATTAATTTTTTGCACATTAGTCACCTATTCTTTGCTGGAAACTATAACAGTCTTGGGAATAGAAAAATAAACAAGGTTCCGCATGGGCCTTATATCTTATTATGAGAAATGTCGGAGCCTGCCGACTAGACGAACAGTCCCTGGAAGGGGGAGCGGGAATGAAAAAAGAGACACACACACATATGATGATGCTGCAGGTCTCCAGTGATGCTGGAGGTCTCCAGTGATGCTGGAGGTCTCCAGTGATGCTGGAGCAATGATTTAATCACCTTCACCAATATATATACCCTATGGGTACGTGCAGTTTAACAATAACATGGGTGCATTACCTCAAGCAAAATAAATTTTTAACTTTTACACAGAAACTACAGAATCATCACAAAGTTTCCTAGTCATAATTATTATAGAAAAGAGACTACCAAAATGTCATGATAGCCACCAGTTATCTGTGTCTGGGAAACTGGCCAGTTCCATCTCATTCCTTAGCAACTTGTAAACATTCTCAAGGTCCTTTACCTTAGAAGCTGAGACAAGTTAACTATATATTAGCCAGTTCACAAGGTTTCTGAGAAACAAGAAATCATGGCTCCCCACATATCCCCCTTTTTTTTATTTTAAAGCTGCAAAAATTTTTATACAGCAAAAAAGCAGGGTGACAGCGCCTGGCTTGGGCGTCTCAGGATAACCTTATCAACTTGCCCGTCATCGGTGCTCGTACTGTGCAATACAAGCCCTGTCTTAGGTGTTGAAAGGCTCCTTAAGACTTACCCGTCTTTGGCTAACCCGTCCCATTAGGCACAGGGGGAAGAGGGAATCAAGGTCTTGTTTTAAGTTTTAGTTGATAAATGTCAGCTCGCAACTCCAGTATTTGATTAATGAAATGCTTAATGAGGATGGGAAGTAGGCACAGAATCACACAGACACAGATGCTTAATGTTAGAAAAATCAAAATAGAATAAGTGAGATTTGGCATAGAAGGCATAGCATTCTTAAGAACATCAATAAATTTTGAAGCAGCCTGGGCAGCATCAAATTTCAATGGCTCAGCTTCTTTTATAATTTTAATTTCATTATGAAGCTGAAGCATATCTAGAGACACATTAGCATCATGCCAAATTCCTTGGAGATGTAAACGAACCCGATTCCAATTATATTGAGTTTGATTATACTTTTTAGAAGTGACACATATCCAATGATATTCTGAATGACACTCCAAATGAGATCTAACTTTTAAACTCTGGATCACATCTCCCATATATTGAACTGTATCATAAAGGGCATTTACCTTTTGTTCTATTTTTACATCAACATTTTTTTGAATCCCTAGAGCCAAAGTAACATTTTTTGTAAGAGTATTAACATAATGAGCATTTTGAATAGTTTGAGAAAGAGCTACAGCTGCTGAAGCAGCAGTTGCAATAATAGTAACCAAAGCCGTAATTCCTGCAATCAAAAGTCCAACAAACCGTTTTTGTCTACTTAAGGCATACTCAATTTCTTTAAAAACTTGCAAACTTCTTTCTGCATACCAAGGTCCAGAAATATTAACAGGAAGCATAACAAATGAAGGTTGTTTAAGAACCATAACTTGAGTTCCCTGAGGTACCCAAGAAATACAATTTGCAAGAGAACAATTATTGCAAGATACATGAAACTGATTTTCCATAAAATTTACATTAACATGTCCAATTAATAATGCATAAGGAGAAGGAACACAAGCAGATACATTAACAGTTTTAGTAATATTAGACCAATCTCTAGTTCCATCTTTTAAAACAGTTGCAGGAGTACAAGGAGTACCTGATTTACAAAACTCAACCATTTGAACAACCTCATCCATTACTCCCATCAGTTTCTATAAAGAATTTTGCTGATATTGTGCATCAGAAATCCAGAGTCCAGCAATCAAGTCCCGAGCCCATCCTGGCTGATTGTTCTTTGACCAGTCAATAATATATCTGTCCGTTCCAGGAATGTCATAACGAAAGGAAGCATTGCCTGGACAGTCTTTCCATGGAACAGTCTCTGTGTTCAATCTCAGTCTCTTATTTTCATGTGTCCATCAGCTGTTGCATTGTTGAGGGTCATCAGCATCATCAGTAGGTAGAGGGTCCACATGTCGCACCAATCTTTTTGGCAGCCACCGAGGGCTGTCTGCATCCTGTGGAAAAACACAAACATATCCTCGGCCCCATATGAGGACCGGGTCTGGGTCTTGCCACGAACCCGTAAGTGGGTCCTTCCATTTAACTAAGGTCTGAGCTGGCAGAAGGATGCCAAAAGCGATCTGTTGCACTCTTGAGAAGCATTAACAATTTGGCAGGTTGGGCAAGTTTGAACTATATGTCTGGCCTGTTTGTAAATAATAGGAAAACGAGCTTGAAGGCCAGCAGCATTTGTATGGGTTAAAGAATGAAACTCAGTTGCCTCAGTAATTTGAACATTAGCAATCAATGAATCAGCAACAGCATTGCCACGCATCAGTTGTCCCGGTAGGGAGGTGTGGGCACGTATATGAGTAATGAAGAATGGATGTTGTCGGTTTTTGATCACCTGTTGAAGCTGATTAAAAAGAAACTGGAGAGACGGGCTTGAGTTATTAGACAGTAATGCCATCTCAATGTTTTTTACTGTGTGAACTACATAAGCTGAATCAGAGACAATATTTAAAGGTTTAGTATAATCCTATAAGGCAGTTAATACAGCAAGTAACTCTGCTCTCTGTGCAGAGGTGCAATTAGTTTGAATGACTTGTTGATTTATTTTACTTATTATCGCTGCCCTGTCGTTACTAGACCCATCAGTAAAAACTGTTACAGCTTTTGAAATTGGAGCTGGACTTAATCTCTTAGGGTGAATCCAACTGGTCTTTAGAAGGAATGGAAACAATTTATTTTTTGGATAGTGATTATCAATAATTTTAAAATATCCATAAATAGCAACTTGCCAGATTTTAGAATGGGTATTTAAGTGTATAATTTGTTGTTTTTTAAACAGGACTACTATTTTATCAGCTTAGATTCCGTTTAAATAAAGAACTTAAGTGTGAGCTCATAAAACAAGCTCTGAAATTAATTCCAAATAAGTTGGGAGTGATTTGATAAAATTATTAGGTAGAAACAGCCACTCTACCAAGTCAGTTTGTTGAATTACCACCACTGTAGGTGAATGGGGGATCCCATATGCGAGATTCCTCAGGAGGCGGTGCAGTGAAATTATTCACAGGGGGATCCCTACCCCCGGGATTCCATGGACCGGTGTAAGCAATCAGGGGAGGTCTGATAACGCTTTTCCCAGTATAAGGCACCTGGGGAGGTCCGAGACGACTCTCTCCCTCTTTGTTGACCTTAAGCCTCACAAGCTGTCCCTGAAGAATTTTTATTTGCTGAGAAAGTGTATAAATTGGATCAGTGTGCTGTCTACTTTCTTGAGCTGCAGCCACTACTGGGGGACATTTTCCCCTATCAACCTTAGCTGCAGCCTCTTCCAAACCTTCCTGATCTTGCAGATCTAATTCTTCCCATAGCTCATCCGGCACTTCCTGATAAGCAGGTTCATTATTGTATATCGGAGCTCCCTCCCCCTCCTCTCCTTCCTCCGGAGCAGAGGCAGAAACGGGAAGCTCCACATTCCCTGCCTGCTTTACCTTCTCTAGCCTACAGCCCTCATGTCTAAGATCTAAGCAGTCTCTAATTAAAGTCCATAGCCCAAATGTCTCTACTGGGACCCGTTGAGGTCCATGGGCAGTATAATATTCCTGCACTCTTTCTCCAACCTTTTCCCAAGTTTCCAGGCTGACGGTACCTTCATCTGGAAACCAAGGGCAAACTTCTTTTACAAATTTTAAAAATTTATCTAACTGTTCTCTGCTCACCCTGCTGCCACGGGCGGCGAGTAATTTCTTAAGTCCTCTAACATAAAGGTCCTTGCTGCTAGCGTGACCCATCTCTTTTCCCTAACCTCGGCCCTTCTTTCACACAATGAAAACAGTCACTCACACACTCATTCGACCGAGGGGGACTGTGTCTCACTCACCGTGCATCCAATGAAATAAGCTCCTCTTCGCGAGCCGGGCCCTAGCCACACGGTGTTCCTCGCTGTTACCCCCGTGTCCAGGTCCCTGTTCGGGCGCCACTTGTCGGAGCCTGCCGACTAGACGAACAGTCCCTGGAAGGGGGAGCGGGAATGAAAAAAGAGACACACACACATATGATGATGCTGCAGGTCTCCAGTGATGCTGGAGGTCTCCAGTGATGCTGGAGGTCTCCAGTGATGCTGGAGCAATGATTTAATCACCTTCACCAATATATATACCCTATGGGTACGTGCAGTTTAACAATAACATGGGTGCATTACCTCAAGCAAAATAAATTTTTAACTTTTACACAGAAACTACAGAATCATCACAAAGTTTCCTAGTCATAATTATTATAGAAAAGAGACTACCAAAATGTCATGATAGCCACCAGTTATCTGTGTCTGGGAAACTGGCCAGTTCCATCTCATTCCTTAGCAACTTGTAAACATTCTCAAGGTCCTTTACCTTAGAAGCTGAGACAAGTTAACTATATATTAGCCAGTTCACAAGGTTTCTGAGAAACAAGAAATCATGGCTCCCCACAGAGAAAGCTATATTTAAATCAATAAGAATATAATATATATGTTGTTATACTGAATATAAGAATAAGTACAGGGGACAGAAAGGTTATAAGAAGACATAGTCAATTCTGCTCAGATCATTGAATCTTAGATTGATAGGAAAGCCACCCTTAAGCCCAAGAAGGAAATGCCCTTCAGTTTCGGACAAACATACGTAATGATTAAATCAGGGTTAATCTGCACTATATGTAAGTCCACTAATTAGCCCATCTCAGATTCACAAAGTGGCCACAAGTCTCAAACTGATCTGTATTGTAATTTCCAGTTCACTGGGACACATGTCAGATAGTGGACCTCTTCTGTTTGTGTCTGAATAGGAGTTATGTTGCCGGGCCTCCTCCTGAGAATAGAAAGGAACCTAGTGACTCCTATTACACTGTTCCCATTGGTTATGCTTGTGTGGGATGGAACTGCCCAGATCTCTGTGTAATACGTACTTCTGCAAAAGGTGAAAAATTATATGCTTCCCTCACATGTAGCTTCTCTCTTTCTTTTTTAAGGCAATGTATCTGATGAAAGAAGAAGTGGCTAGCAAGATAGAAATTGCAATCTATCAGTCAGTCACTGAAATCAGATCCCTTTTTTATTAAGTAGGAAAGATATAAAAGGGGGAACTCTCAAAATAGTTGGTAGTGTCCACTTCAGTCAGAGGGAAGAAGACTGAAAGAAAATCACCACTTGCTAAATGTATTACAGTAATTAGTAATTTCTAGTAAAGAGTTAAAAAATAAAGTGACATACCGTGTTCCCCCGAAAATAAGACCTAGCCAGACCATCAGTTCTAATGCGTCTTTTGCAGCAAAAATTAATATAAGACCTAATCTTATATTATGTTAGATAAAACCTGGTCTTAAGTAAAATAAGACCAGGTTTTATATTAATTTTTCTTCAAAAGATGCATTAGAGCTGATGGTCCAGCTAGGTCTTATTTTCTGGAAAACACAGTATTTACCTCAATACTAAAATAGTTTTCCTGATCTATTATAATGTTTTGTTTGTTTGTTTTAGTGTAGGATGGATCCAATTGTGAAAATAGTTTCAATGTACCCAGGGGCACTTGCCTTTTCCTGAATTGAGACAATATTAGATATTTATTTTAATTAGTTTAAATCGGTCAGGAGTAGGGATAATTGAGTCTGAGGGAAGGTTGTCCTCACTTGAAGGGCTAAGGGAAACTTCCTATGCCCTGCCCTAATCTGCTAAATATCTCATATAGCAATATTATATATCATGCCTTCTCTATAACAGTCTTATCCCTTCTCTATTATGATATTGAAATATTTTAGAATTGTTAGAAATATTTTATTACAATTTCAATTATTTGTCTTATGGGAAACACTCTAAGAATAGAAACCATAGAATATAGTAGGTATTCAATATATAATTGCTGAATTACTAGGTAATAGTGCATTATAATAGATTTTTGTATATTCACTTATTTTTCAAATTCATTAGTGCTGTTTTATGGCAAGTATTCATTGTGTCTATAAAACAAAATTCTTTAATTTTTAAATTGAATTTTTATTAACCCTGTCTGTGAGTTATTATACTGTTAAGATCTATTTATGAATTCTATATTGTAGCATATGAAATGTCCATCCTTCACATATGATTATTAGAATATTAAACACATAGAAGATAATCAGTAAATAGTTTTAGAGTGAAAAATAACTTTTCTTTTTAATCTTATATTAAAATCTTTTTTCTTCTACTTTGGTTCCTTTTCAATATTATTTTCACTCTCTTCCAAAATTAAAGGCAGATATTTTTTTTTTCAGTAAGAAACAAATGTAGAGAAAATTTATATGAATTATTTTCAGTGCCACTCATAGGATTAAATATATTTCTTAGATCCCTCAGCCAAATTTTCTGAAGTGCTCTCCCACTTACATCTCTAACCATTAGACAAATTCACTATCACCCTTACTTCCTCTATTTTTGTGGCCCTGCAAGTTACCTCCTAGGAGGTAGCTAGACCCATGAATTAAAAACTTATCTCTTTTCAAAATAGTTTTAAACATCCCTCTCCTATGTATATTTGACCTACACTCACAAAGAACTCACCCCTGAATAATGCCTTCTCTTTCTTTCAAAAGCACACATGACAGTTTTATTTCCAGGTGAGCTTCATGAGGAAATACTGTTTTTCATTGGTTCCAAAAGGATGGCCTGTGCTTTTCCTCAGCATTCCTCAAAGGCTCAGGCTCCAGGAGCTATACCTGAAGTCTGTCACAGAGTATAGAGCCTGTGCCACTGACAGCCCCATATCCTGAAATCTCATAGATAACTCCCAAATTTATCCCACACAGCTGGTCTCTCAGAAAATGGGGAATGTATGCTTAACTAGCCACAGGAAAGGAGCAAAATGAACTCTCAGAAGATCTGCAGGAGGTACTATTCTCTTGGCATTGCATTCATGTTATAAACATTTATTTGCTTTTGGAAAATGAAAACTTTTATTTTTTAGTGAGAATTGTCACCATAAATTGCTGCTTTCTGTTCTCAGTCCTTTTTTAAAGGTCTTTGTGAGTCCATTATGCTATCTCTGTTTTCTTCTCTGAATGGGTGTTTCAGACATCCACTGCAATGACTTTTGCTTTTCAGGTCATAGTCAAAGAGGATCTGGACTTTAGAAGAAAACTGACCTCACTTGCCTCAAATAAATGTCTGCATTTTCTTCTCTTCTAAACTGTTAACAGGCTACTCACTATCCTATGACATTGTCTAGTAAATGTGGAAACTACCTTCTATATTATCTTCCAATTTTTCAACTGTGTCAAGGGGCACAATTCTTAGAACCTGTCCTAAGCACAATAATAGCTAGTTACACAACTGGCTGAAACATTATCTTTGTTTCTCTTCCTGTTGAAAATTTTCTCCAACCACTTCCTGTTGTTGCCTTCTGGTTTCAAACATTCTCAATTTCTAAGTTTCTTTACTATGATTTATTTATAATGGAAACTGCCCCAACAATCACATTACTTACAAGAATATTCTTGATCCATCCAATGGTCCAAAGGTATTTTTCAGTTACCATAGCTCCATTTAGTATATTGTCTCCTACACAATTCTCCACCAAAACTGAAGCATGATGTCTAATAGGAAGACTTTTCTGGAAGCAAGGACTGGATCTTTTCATCACTGTATGTCCAGTGCCCAGCACTGTGTCTTACCTATGGTAGGCACTTACGAAATGGTTTTTGAATGAATTAACAAGTGGATAATGAAAACATGAAGAGCGATGTGTCATTTTTCCAATCCTGTAAAGGAGTAAAGCTAATAGGTTCTGATATCGAGAGACCTGTGGTGAATTAGGTGCTAAGAGAAACATTAAATGTCAGGTGGGAATAGGAATGAAATCTTAATCAAATCAATAATTATAAGGTACAAATGGAAGCAAATGAGCAATGTTCACAAAGAAAGTCAAAACAACCAAAAAGAGACATGGAGCATTTTAGATTTCTTTACATTCAAACATTTTATGGAATTAGTTGTTAAAACTCAGATTTATCGAGCAAACTACCTTCCAGGAAACTCCTTTTCATTTCACTTGTTAGCAGAGGTCAGGGTGTGGAGGGGCTGGAGTCAGCTGCATTATATAAAGAAAACTTGGTTAGTTCAACAAGTCACCTTCAATCAAATAGAAAAGAAAAGGTTCAGGGTATCTACTCAATCACTAGAGAACAGAAGCAAGTACATAAAGCAGACAATTCTGCAGGAAGGAATACCAAAAAGCTGTTACAACTGCCAATTAAGAGTGAAACATTGCTCCATAGGGACTTAGAAAATTAATGCTAAAGAGAATTCAGTATTCTCTCATATATGTTTATTTAGAAGAATGTAAAATAATTTCCTTATTAATTAATTTCCCTGAATACTCAATTTATCACCGTAAATTCATGTGTTAGTTTCTTTCCTATTGCTGCTGTAACAAATTATTGCAAACTTAGTGGTCTAAAACAAGACAGATTTATTGTATTACCATTCTGGAGGTCAGAATTTCAATATTAGTCTCACTGGGCTAGTCGAGGTTTCATCAGGGTGGCTCTTTCTGGAGGCTCTGCAGGAGAATCCATTTCCTTGCCTTTCCGGCTTCTAGAGGTTTCTTGAATCCTTGGACTGTGGCCCTTCCTCCATATTCAAATCATATGACTCCAATCTCTGTTTCCTCATCATGTCTCTTCTCTGACTTTCCTGCCTCTATCTTATAAGTACCCTTGTGATTACATTGGCCCACCTGGATAATCTAAAATAATCTTAGGTCCTTAACTTAGTTCCACCTTCCGTATAAGTAAGGTAGTATATATACAGGTTCTGGGGGTTATGATGTGGATATCTTGAGAGGGCCCATTAGACAGATGAGTATTAAAGAATTCAGTTAACTGTGAGAAAGGGTAAGAAAATGAAGAAAGCTAACAATAACAACAAAATATTATTGCTAGGAAATTCCTTCAAACCTTCCCAGTATTTGGTCTAATTTTGAGCTAGCGAATGAAAAGTATATTAACCCTATGAGAATAATATGATTAAGAGTCTAAAGACCTGGACAAGTTCTTCAAGAGGAAAATTCTCCAATAATAAATAACAATGAAGAAGTAAAATGTGATTTCACTTTTATGATAGGTTGATACTTTAAGGAAGAACAATTTTGTTCTCTAAAGGGATCCAGAATCTAAAAGTAGAAATAAAGCCAACAGCATTAACAAAAGAATCCAGTCCACAAAGGCCCCAAGGAATCAGCCATGGCAACTGCAGCAGAGCAACAGTGAACAGCCTTGACCATCCATTTATTGGAACATAGACTCAGCATGAGGCTCTTACAATCTCCACAGAGTGGGGAAATAATATCGAGGTCATCAATACGCTTCTAGAATAAAGAATGCAAGGGAAGACGTCAATGGATCCAAGAGTTTGATATATTGAGAAACAGGAAACCAACTGTGGATAGCATTTTTTTGTCCCTCTGTAATAGAGGTAAAATCAGAAACCTGCAATTACACGCTGCTGGTGGCATTCTGACTGAAAAGCATCTCAGTGTGAGAATTACTAAGTGCCTCCTCCATAAGAACAAGAACCAAGAGACAACCCAACATTTCAGACAGTAGCATTTCCTTCAGGGTGAAAGCAGGGGAAAAATAAAGTCAAGTGTGACCAAAGATGAGGTTGACACTAAAAAACACGACCAAAATTAGTGAAAATATTTCTAAAATATCTTTTGTTTTATGCATGGGCAAAGTTAGAATACATGTAAGATTTAGGTCACCATATATGTCTTTGTGTGTGTGTGTGTGTGTGTGTGTGAGAGAGAGAGAGAGAGAGAGAGAGAGAGAGAGAGAGAGAGAGAGAGAGGTAAAGAGAGAGAGATCACCACACATTTTTCTTTCTTTGTGAAAACAGTGTCTACATATCCTCAACCAAATAGCAGCAACATTGTAATGAATTATGAGTGTAGTTCATGCCTATTTTAAAGGTTGTGGATGTTCATTTCTGTGGGATTACTGCTCTGTGGGAAATTGGTTAGGAAAATAAAAGCAATTTTGATATGTATATAGGTATAACCTTGCCTATGATGTCCATGAAATCTTTAGCAATGACTTCATGTGACCTCAAAAGGACGGGAGGATTATAATTAAGAGGGCAGGCTATGGAGTAAGATTGAGCATTGAATTCCAGCTCTGTCACTTAAAACTTTCAAAACCCATAGTCCTCATTTATAAAATATGATTAAAGCCACATTGTTTTGAAAACCAAATGACATAAAGTGCTCAACAAATTGAATACTTAAAATGAAAACAAACAGAGAAAAAAACAGAGTAGCTGTTAACAGCAATAGTTATGAAACAAAAGAATAAATAAGTAAATGGGTTAAAATGTTACCTCATAACTGCGGCGCAAGAATTGTGTTCTCATTCAGTACCTGAAACAAACATAAATCTAGAATAATTTTTTAACTTAGTAGGAGATTTTTAAAGATTTTCTCACTCAGTCTTATTAAACAGTTTTATAAAATAACAGCCCATAATTTTAAAAACACTTTTGCTTTCATTTTTCCATGTACCGGGATCATACTGATGTCAACAGTAAAAGCGAGCATCTGGAAATGTAATTTTTCTGCGTATTCTAAATCTTATTGTTTCTGTGTGTGTTATAGGAAACAGGGTTACAAAATTGTATACTTGATGAAGACTTGAATACAGTTATTCTAGTTTCTTCATTTAGCCAAATTTATACAAGGCTCGGAATATTAATTACCCCAGTTGCCCATATTATAAGGCGGAGAGTGAAGATAGTAACCTCAGCCTTCTGACTCCCCGTCCAGGGTTCTTACATGGGAAGGCTGCTCATATGTATTTCAGATACAATTTGCTCTCTGCAGACTATCCTTGTTAATAATTTTTTGTGGATGGGGGAAGTGAGCATAACTGAACAAATTAGGATGCCTTGAAGATGTGGGTGCTTAGTTGAGGAGCATGAGCTGGAGTGTTTCTGTCTCTTCTTTCTTCCTCAAAATCTTGGTCAAAGATATATATATAGAGACATCATCTCCCCAGTGGGTTGGTTTAAGAAGTCATATGCATTCCTAAGAATTGAATTTCTGAAAATATTGACCAAAGAGTTCAAATACACACTGCAATCCAAACACTCTGTCTTTACCTTATTATACTGAGGTCTCTTCGTCAACCGGCATTTGCAGAAGACAATAAACTTAATACATTTTTAAAATTAGATAAAATTTTCCCTCCATTATTTAAAACATAGAAGATTAACTTAAAATTAATAATGAGGTTAAAGGAAGTTTTAGAAAGCAGATAAATATAATAATTTTCAAAATTTGCCGAATTTCACATATTTCTCCAAGTAGTCTTTACTATGTTATAGAGTACAAAGACGAGTCCAGTTATGTGAAAAAAGTTAACATTTGGATACTTTTATACTTGATATTTATGTTATTCCTGAAAAAGAGTTTGTGTGAGATAATAGTTGCTACACGAGGCTTCTTTCAGATTTCTTTTCTAAAAAGGGGAGAGGAGTATTAAACCATGAATCATTACCACATCTTCAAATTGATCTCCAACATATATTTTACTTCATAAGATGAATTACTAATTTAGAGATCTTTGAAAGAAGACAGGGTATTTATTTCAAGAATTAGGGCAACTGTATTTCTCAGCCCTTAAAGCAAACCAACCAACAAAGAACACTCTTGTTTGGAGGACCTATTCAGGTTCATATCTAATTTTGTACTGGGCCCAGTTCTTACTTGGAAAAGGAATAAGATATAAATTTTACGTGGCCTTTGAAATCACTTTACAGGTTGTAAGTCTAGCCTAGACATTCTGAGCAAAATGAAATATTAAGAAAAGGCTACATATCTATAACTTCACCTATATCCTTTTTTATATATCAATATCTCTATATCTCTATGTATTACTACCGTTTTCCATCAGATGTCTACTTCTGATATCCCTATTTCTGCCTGGAAGTGGGGGCATAGTGGAAGACCTAGAATGGAACAGAAGACTTACAGTAATATAGCTCTAAAGATATCCTGGGTGAAAAGGTGAGGAGGGAGCAGGGCCACAGAGTGTTAGAAACCAAACCAGCCTAAAAAGTATGCAAGTGCAAACCCCTGAGCAATTTCACTTCCTCTGGGCGCCCTGCAAAGCGGAGCTCGGCCCTGCGGCCTGAACCCAGAGCAGCTGTTTCCTGAGACGTGGGCCCCAGCTGCCCTAGGTGGGGAGCGGGCTGCGGAGGGCTGAGCCGAGAGAGCAGCTCACGAAGAACCTCAGGTCCAGAGGGTCCGGGGCTCCGCGGCACCTGTCTACAGGCGCCTTGGCTTCAGCTCCGCGATGCTGCCTGCAGCGCCTGGCAGGGCGGGCGGGAGCCGGGAGCTGTCTCCCGATGGTCCAGTGCCCCCAGGTGGGTGGGCGCGCGTCGGGGGCAACTGAGGGGGTGGCGGCCCACGTGGCTTTGGGGCTCGGTGGAGACTGAGAGCCATCAGGTGCACTGAGGCCAGTATGTCTCGGGGTCCAGAGAACCAGAGCTTACCCTTCACCCCTGTCTCCCGCTCCGTGGGGCAGTCCAACCTCTTTGCTGGGGGATCTGAACGTAATCGGTGTGAGCGCTCTCGGTTCTGGCCTGCGTGCGGCAGACAGTGTCCTCAGCTTCCCAATATCTGGAACTTGACAGAGTACCCGGGACAGGAGCCTTTAGTTTCTAAAATCACCTTGGAACGTGTTTTAAAGTTACGTGTAATCCTAAACATTCTGTCCACATGCTACAGCAAAACCTCCTGTTTGTAGCATTCTGTTTACTTGTCCCACCTTACAAAATCCAACCTGGGAAATGCTAGGGTAGATTGGGGCCCCTGCTTATCTAACAGGTTGCTTCATAAACCTCCTCACTCCACAGATTTTGCTAACTTGTCAAAAGAAAAAACAGGCCAACTTGGTTGAATAGGTAAATAGATTTACAGGTCAAATAGACAGTAAGACATTTGTAGTCAGGTCTTTTTGAAGTATTTCAAATGCATTTGTGAACTTTATAATGATTACAAAAAGTGTGCAGTTTTGTAATTTAAAAAGAAGCCTTGACTTGGGTATCAGGATTACTGGAGAGGCTCACAGTGACAAGCATCTGAGTGAAAGTCTCTGAATTTGCTGAACAGATTTTCTCATAGCTTACTATGTAGCATTTTTCAGGTAATGTCGTTTTCACTTCAGCTGCTTTCTCTTGGCTAGTGTATTTTTTTAGTATATAAATTTCAAAAGACTGATTTTTCCGTTAAAATGGGAAGTATATTTGTGAATGGAAAATTATGAGAAAGGAATTAGAGCTCACGATATCTTAATATGTTAACATTTTAAATATTGAACACTGACATTCTTGAAATCTGAGACACTCATGGATGGCAGCATCTGCAAATAAACCAGCCATGTCTTTTGGACCTTGACAAGGAAAGCTGTTTTGTCCTTTCAACTTAACAATGACAAATGGAATAGGCTACAATTTGTTAAATGGAATGGGCTACAATTTGTTTCAAACTTCTAGATTGAGAACTTTAGCCAAAAAAATTACCTTTAGCTTGTTTGATGCCCAAGTAATACTTGGAGGTACTTACTGTTATGAATAATGCTAGAGTGACGTGAACCAATTTTTATCTCATTTGGACTAGTCCTGTTCCTCTCGTGGGTTTTTCCCCATCTCCTTTGGTCCTTCTCAATATGGTGTTGATCACTTGCTTCCTTTACCTCTTTATTTGGTCAAAGTAAGAATTTTTTTTCATATGGTGAGCTGTCTTTTCATATTAACCTAAGCCCATTCCTAGATATGAGTAGTTTTCTAAGAGAACTAGTTCTTATCAATCATTTTATTAAATGGAGAGCTTTTTTGTGTCGCTTTCTCCTTTGGGCATCTCCATAGCATTGTAGACTTTAGCTTAATGTTGTACATTAGGGATCAGTCCAACTGGTTCATTTTAGAGAAGAGGAAACTGAGATGCAGGAGTGATTTGCCCAAAGTCCCATAACTAATAATTATTTAAAGATCATCTACTCATCACTTCACCAGCAATCTTTTCTCTCTCCCATAAGAGTTGTATAGTAATATGAGTCTAAAATGGTAAACACAATCTAAAATAGTAAACATAGTTTTATGCCTATGAAGATATTATATTTCTAACATTAAGTATATCGTGTATTGTAATGAGATCCGTGTATGCTGCCATCAGAGATATCTATGAGTATCCAACTTGTCCTTTAGTGATATCCAGTACTAAAACAATGTAAAAATGATGCACAGTGGATAAAAATTCCATGTAGACTGCATTTTCTGATTTATGTTGTAATGGATACTATCCACCAATGTCCAAAAGAGAAATTATTCCTTTGCTTTATTCCAAAACAACTGATTTTAAAATTTAATTTTAACTGCTATGTTCAATAAGGACTGTATATTTATTAAATCACAGATTATTCCCCACCCAATAGTTTCGTATTTTTTATTAATACTATTTCGTGCCTCTTATGAAGAGAGTTAAATAAATTGTTAGCTTAAAAATGGAAAGCATGTCTCCTGTCTTACCATGTGCTACATGGTTACATATAACTTGTGAGGAACATGGTGTTGAGGTCTCTCTCCTCTGTCTTGATATTCTTGAAGATTTGAAGCTTTTTCATCTGCCTACAGTCTTCCAACATAGCCAACAATCCAGATTTCACCTTCCAAGGAAATATCCTTATTCTACTCTGGTGGCTGTTAAAACTTGCTTTCTTCAGACCAGCTGAAAAAGTTCTCATAAGATTACCTTTGTGGAGATTTTATTGTGGGGTAGTCTGTTAGGGCACTTTCCTTTTGATTTGAAATAATTCTATAATATTTAATGGCTTAGAATTTAAGGCTGAACAGCAGTGTATTCGGTGTTCTACTTGGGATAGCAGTGGTTGCTATTTTGCCACATCGATGTGGCCATATCGCATGGTCATTGTGCCAAACTTATGATGGCTTCTGGACTCAGATTGCCACACATCCAGTCTTGCTTCATTGCTTATCCGCTGTATGATTTTGGATAAATAACTAAATCTGTTATTATCTCAATTTGTCCACTTAAAAAGCAAAAATGGGGAGAACAGTAACATTAATATGAATGCGTGGTTTTGAGGATTAAAAGAGAAAATACAAGTGAAGTGCTTTTCAGGATACCATAGCAAATAGTAATTGCTTAAGACATATTAGCTATTATTTGAATTCTTAGGTCATTGGTCAATAATGGCATATTTATGTATAAAAGATAGAGTTCTTATTGAGAAACTAATCATATTGACTTGGGGGGAAACTTAAATGAATGAAGTCATCAAGCTCCCACATCAAAAAAATAGGGATTGTAGTTTCCTGTAGAAAGATACTGCTATATCCTTGGGACATATTGTGGTTAATTGTTCTGAGAAGAGGAAAAAAAGAAATTCACAATGAGAAGAACTAAGGACAGGTTGATTAAAATGGTAATAGGCGAGGGCAGTTACAGGAAAAAAAATATAATAGAAATTTAATAGGACATAATGAGAGCATGTTTTATTTTCTCATATCACAGAGTACGAGTTGTGACCCAATTAAAAAAAATACACACACACACACACACACACGGTGCCAAAAAATATACACAAATTTTAAGAAAGGAAAACACTGTATGAAAATTGTAATACTCAATATATACCGATAACAAAAGATGAATACAAATCATGTCTGACTTCTGCAATTTCAAGAGGTGCTCAAAGTGGTTACCATCAGTGTAATTTTAATACAGTTTTCTTCTTTCTTAAAATGTGTATACATTTTTTTGGACATATGTGTGTGTGTGTGTGTGTGTGTGTGTGTATATATATATATATATATATATATATATATATATATATATTTATGTGTGTGTGTCATACAGAAAATTGTAGGATACCTTATCAAATTATAAGAAGATGGAGAATTCATTTTACCAAAATATTGTGTCTGGGTTAAAAAAAATCCAATGTGAAATAAAGAATATTCCTGCCAGACATAAATCAAGTTTTAAGAATTTAAATGGCTGTTACCTGATCACCTAAGTTATAGTACCTGTTTTGTTATTTTCTTTATATATAGTAGACTATCTTACAGTAATTTTAGAGACAGCTATGGAATAAGAATAGGAAGCATAAACATTCCAGAAGTTATTATTTAAAAATAACTTATGTGGCCTTGTAATTCTTTTCTGTTTTAAACATAAAAAAATAATATCTAAGTTTTATTGCAGACATGAAATAGTCCAGGTGGTGAAAATATCAGATATTGCATGGAATTATACCCCTCCTATATTTATTTTCACTCAGAGAAAAATAATGAACCTTTTAGACATTTACCACTGGACAGAAATTTCTGTTGCTTCCAAGTGCTCTGCATTGAAATAATCCAGAAAGACCACTTCCCTTTGTAATCACGAGAAGTAATTCATCAATGCCTTGCGGTCTTTTGTAAATTTCCTTTGTATCCAGTTCATTAAAATAAGTTATGTTTTGTCATACTCAACTATGTGTAATATTTTCCTTTCTTTTAAGCTCCTGTAACATTTTTCCATATTAGTAATCCCCATTGCTTCATTTTTTATGTGTTTCATTTATAAGGAAGACACACTGAAAAGTACAAGAACAGTTCCTAACTTGGAACCCCATTTACTGTATGCCTCATTTTGGGGGGGATCATGATCTATGCTAAGGACTAAGCATCACTCTTTGGTCAGGATCATGTTCTCATTCTTTTTTGTTCCATTTTAGCCATAGGATCATATCTAACTTTCAGAAGAATAACATAGTGTCAGGACCACTTGAAATTTTGGCCTTCTTTTAATAGCTACCATTTATCGTGTTCCTACTTTGAATTCACATTATATGAATATCATATTACCTTGGTAAGTGAGAGCATCAAAAGTTCAGCACCTACTTTGGACAAGACGGTATATTGTTCAGTGCAATCACCTGCAAATATTTAATAATTCATTGTGTTCTTTTATTTCCTACAAAAACTTTTCTAAACTGTTGAAGATGTAACTTCTAAGTCACCATGCCTTTTTTAGGGGGCGGGGTGTGGGGTGGAGGGTGGAGAGACACTCCATATTAAAGTGGTGTGATTCTATAAAATCATGTCACTGGAATAACTAATTGCCAAGCATTTCTCGCAACTGTAGGAACAACCCCTAAGTTTTACACATTTTCTATACTGGTGAATCACATTTTACTTGTATTTAATAGACTGATATAGTTAAAAAGTATCAGGAGATAACTGTACTTTTTGTACAATTAGTGAACTATTAGGACACTATTGGGAGAGTGAATGAGTTGAAATTGAGGCAAAAATCTACTTTGATTCTAATTAATGAGATAATTTCCTTAATTCTCTCATAGCTTTTCAATAAATTTTAGAATTTTCACTACTCCAGGCACTTGTCTGTAGATTGGAGATCCTTTCTTTATCATGTCCTGTCCATTCATACCGAGTTAAAATGAGTAGTACACGTATCACTCAGATTCTCAGAAACAGTTGCGTGGGCCAAGAATAGGTACTTGATTCAAAGGCAGCCAGCCCATGGACTGCATAATGGTGGGTGTTGTCTGGCTTTTGAAGATTTGTTGGACTCACCAAAGCCCTTCTTTCCTTTCAAATGAGATGGAACTTGTCAGTGGAATTCAGTGTTTGATGATATACAATGGAGGAACAGCCAGGTTGACTCCTGTGCAAGACGCATGATTAGAAACATGAGATGAGGGAATTGAGGAAGACTGAAAGACAAGGGAATAATAGTCTAAGTTTCTGACTTTTCGTTTCTAGGCCATGTAAGGCTCAGCTGCACTTGTTTTTCCGATCTTGTCTATCCATGGAAAGCCTATGGTATACCTACAAGGACCTTCTCTTTATATGAGTGAGTTTGCATGGATTTCTCTTTTTTGGAAAAAAAAGAAGTGTTTGTGTTAGAGTACCTTTGTTTCTCAAACACTGCTACTTCTATACCCATAAGCTTCTTCTCTTTTAGAAATTTATTGTTATTTTTAAAATGATGTCTCCTGTGCATTTTCCATCAAATATTAAACAATATCAGAATTAGTTCCATTTCTTTTATGCACTGAGAATAGGGTGGCTTGAAGTCCCTAGAGTTTGTGAGGAAATAATTCACTCAAAGGTTAATATTATAAGAGCTAAGCACTGTTAAGAAGTCGAGAATTCTGAATTATGTAGTTATAAAATTATAGTATATTATAACAGCAGGGTTTTTCATGTTTTTTAATAGGATGTTTGTAGCTATCTGTAAAATTTATAATATATTGTTTCTGAAAAAATTAAAAACAATGTATTTAAATAGAGGCATACAAAGTGAGAGAATGCTTTTGACATTTATCTTAATAAAAGTGGAAGAAGAGATATAAAAGTAGCATAATTTACTAGCTGTTACTTAATCCTCCAGGTATGTGAAGAAAAATATCTTCACTGACAGACAGTTGTGAAAATTTTATACACAGTATCAGTGGATTAATATTAGTCTGAAGTAATCAGTACAGTACTGCAGAAATTGATCCTTGACCAACATATTTTTTAGTAATAAGGTAGAACGTATAAGTATAGTATCTTCATTAAGTTACAGATGATACATTAATAATGGGATTGATGTTCACCTTGGAAAATAAGATCAGAATTCAGTGTTCTCTTTCTAAACTGGAGAGATAGGCACAAATTAATGAAGTTGAGGTGTGATCAATTGAGTGTAATGATGTAGGTGACGAATGAGACTCAGAATGACAAAAATGTTTCAAGATTTTACAAGTCTTATACATTCACAGTGTTATGATGAGTGATGGGGAGAGTTACAGAAGAAACTGGGAAAGTAAACCTAAACTAAATTGTATTAATCTGTGTAAAAAATCCCTTAAGTATAATGAGTAGCTATTGAAGAGTTTTAGAACAGAGGCACGACATGATTAGATTTTATTCTTAGAAGATCGCATGAGCTGCTGTTGGCAAAATGAATTAGAGGAGGTCAACAATGGGAGTTGTTGAAAAATTAGGAGGTTACCAACCAGTAACATACAGGGAAAAGTGAACATATTTATTAAGAACGCTTACCCTTTAGAGACATAGTAGATATGGAGTCCAAAGGGAAAAGAAAGGTGAAGAATTAATCTTAGGTTTATGACTCGGAAAACTGGGAGGATCATGAAGTAGTAATTCATTCCAATGGAAAAGATTGAAGGAGGAGGAGGAAATAGTGAGGGCATAAGAGAAAACCCAGATTTCAGTTTTGAATAAGTTACATTTAAAGTAACTGAGAAAAGGTCAAGTATTGATGTCAAGTAAGCAATTTGATATTATGATCTGGAGTTCAGAAATGCAATTCAGGCTGAAGATGTAAAACTGGGAAAAATACAGTATTTAAAACTGCATCAGTAAATAAGATAACACAGAAAAGGGTTTAAAGTAGAAAGAAGAGATGACTCATGATAGAGACCTGTGGAAAACACTTAAGTGTTGTTAGAGAAGGAGGAGTTACCCAGTGTGATTGAGGAGTGGCTAAAAAAGAAAAGAAAAGGAAAACAAAAGAGTATAATGTCAAGAATTCAAAAACAAAATTGTTTTGGAAAGGCAAGAGTGGTGAACTGGCTCAAATTCTTTGAGTAGGTCAGGTAAGTTGAGGACTGAAATTTACCGAGTATGTTTGGCATTATGAAACGTACAGATGACCTTAAGGAGAGAAGTATTATAATTAGTAGAGGGAATGAAAGCCAGATTGTAATGGTGAAGGTAGGTGAGGATATGGTCGCCATGTAGACAACTTTTGAAAGCATGGCAACCAGAGTATAGAAAGATAGCAGTAGCTGGAGAAGATGTGGCATCATTTGTTGCTTTCAGTTTTTTGTAGCACATATGAGTGAAATCATGTGGTTCTCGACTTTTTCTGTCTGACTTATTTTGCTTAGCATGATAATCTCAAGATCAATTCATGTTTTCAAAAATGGCAATATTTCATCTTTTCTTATGGCCGAGCAGTTTTCCGTTGTGTATATGTACCACTTCTTCTTTATCAATCATTGCAGCATTATTCATAGTGGCCAAGACATGGAAACCACCAAAGAAGGATCTTTCCATAGATGACTGGATAAAGTCAGATCTCCTTCTGTCACCATATATTTGATGTGGTATCAAGGAAAGCATTTTATTTTTAGTTTGAAATCAGTGCTACTATCACAATTTAACTGTATTCAAGAGCTGATGGCATCACACCAAGGGGGATTTTCTTCTATAAAAACTTTTAGAGACAAGTTCTATAAATTTCGCTAGGAACACATTTTAATGTACAGATTTTCTCATGTGTTTAAGTATTATGTCTCACTTTTTCCCCCTTTCTTCTTTCCTTCTCTTTTAACATGCTTCTGGAGTGCCTTCTCCACCTTCTCCCCGTCTCCTCCCTTCACTTCTTAACTTCCCTCATGCCTGCTTTCACGCTTAGCATGAATATCAATAGAGAGTAACATATTTTTTCTTATGGAGACTTTGTTTCAATGATAAATAATTCCTTAGTTTTAATTCCTGTTGATTATCCCTTCCTTTTTATCCAAATTGGATTCCATGCATTATTATTACAGTCATACCTCTATGGATAAATGTTTTCAAAAGAGAGATTGCTGGGTCATATGGTAATTCTATTTGTAATTTTTTGAGAAACTTCCATACTGTTTTCCATAATGCCTGTACCAATTTACATTCCCACCAGCAGTGTGTGAGGGTTCCTTTTTCTGCACAGCCTCTGCAGCACTTATTACTTGTCTTATTGATGATAGCCATTCTGACAGGTGTGAGGGGTTATCTCATTGTTTTTGATTTGCATTTCCCTAATAGCTAATGAAGTTGAGCATCTTTTCATATATATTGGCCATTTGTATGTCTTCTTGGTAAAAGTCTGTTCAGTTCCTCTCCCATTTTTTAATTAGATTGTTTGTTTCTTTGTTGTTCAGTTGTATGAGTTCTTTATATATTTTGGATATTTGCTCCTCATTGGAGGTGCTGTTTGCAAATATACTCTTCCACTTGATTGGAAGTCTCTTTGTTTTGTTGATGTGCAGAAGCATTTTAGTCTGATATAGTCCCTTTCATTTATTTTTGCTTTTACTTCTTCCCTTGCCTTTGAGGTCAAATTCATAAAATCCTCTCTAAGACCAAGGTCCATAACATTAGTACCGTACCTATGCTTTTTCTGTGTATTTTATTGTTTCAGGTCTGATATTTAGGTCTTTGATCCATTTTGAGTTAATTTTGGTACATGGTGACAGATAGCTCTCTAGTTTCATTCTTTTGCACATGTCTTTCCAGTTTTCCCAGCACCATTTATTGAAGAGGCTGTCTTTTCTCCCTTGTATGTTTTTGACTCCTGTGTCAAAAGTTATTTGCCCATACGTATGTGGGTTCATTTCTGGGTTCTCAATACTGTTCCATTAGTCTGTGTATCTGTTTTTCTGCAATGCCATGTTGTTTTGATTATTGTTACTTTGTAGTATAATTTGAAGTCAGGGAATGTGATACCTCTAGCATTGTTCTTTTTTCTTAGGATTGTTTTGGCAATTTCAGGTCTTTTGTGATTCCATACAAATCTGATGATTTTTATTTTTATTTTTTTGTATGCCACTGGGGTTTTGATGGGGATTGCATTAAATCTGTGCACTTCTTTGGGTAATATAGCCATTTTAACTATGTTAATACTTCCAATCCACAAAAACAGGTTATCTTTCCATTTCTTTGTGTCTTTAATTTATTTTAATAATGTCTTGTAGTTTTCAGTATATAGATCTTTCACATCCTTTGTTAATTTTATTCCTAGCTATTTTGTTATTTTATTGTAATTGCAAAAGGAATTTTTTTTCATTTCTTTTTCTGAAATTTCATTATTAGTACATAGGAATGCAATGGATTTTTGTACATTGATTTTTGTATCCTGAGACTTCACTGTATTTATTTAGTGTTTCTAATCGGTTTTGGTTTTCTATATAAAGAATTATGTCATATGAAAAAGTGAAAATTTAACTTTGTAAATATAGATTATGTCTTGAGATTTTAATTTTTTACAGTTGCTTGTAGTGTGTCTATAATTTATTTTTGTATATAGCATGAGGCTGAAATTCAACTTAATTTTTATTTGTTTAAATCAGAGCAGCCAATTGAGAAATCAGCATTTGTTAAATGAACCCTACTCTTATTGAACTGAAATATCACCATTGCCATACAGCAAGCTTTCACATGTTCTGGAATTTGCATTCTGAATTCTCTGTTCTGTTCCACTGATGTATTTGTTTATTTCCAAGCCAATATCTGCTAAAGAAAGTTCTCCTAAGAAATCTTCCTTCCTGTAATTTTCTTGGCTATTATTAGATCTTTGTCATTTCATTCTTCCACTTGTATTTTAGATAGTTTTATCTACTTCTCTTTCTTCCCATGGAACAAATGAGATATTGTTGAACGCATGGTTTAAGAGGATTTAATAGCAAGCAGTCTAGGAGTTTTAACTGGAAAGAATTTTAATATAGGGATTAGGTTTTGAAATAATTGATGTAAGTGGCTTGGGAGCAACCTCTAGGCTGGGCCACCAGGAAGTTTTCCTAACTGGCCCCCTAGGTGGGGAGGGGTGTGTGTGTGTGGGGTGGGGTGGAGAGAATCTGTTATCACGATAGGGAAGTGAGGAAATCAGGAAGGCACTGAACCAGCTTTTGGCACCTGGAGCACCCTGGTGTTAGGAACCCAAGACTTTCTGGCTTATGAACTATTTCATATTAGCTGGATCTGCACCACAAAAAAATAGATACCTTTTATTCCATTGAGATTGCATTACATTTATACACTGATTTGGGGAGAATCAACTTTAAATGCTAGCAATCTTCCATTGGATTAATTTATGTAGAAATTCTGTGTGTGAAAGGTCCTAGGTTTCAGAAGAAATACATAGTAACTTGGTTTACTTAAATCAAATGACAAAGTTGGAAACTTTCCACTCACTTGTGTTCCCATCACATGAAGGTTGAATTTTCCTGATGTGGTTCTATGAGTGAATGTAACACAATATTGCTTTCTATATTTAAAATGTCTTTCCATTTAATGTTTTTTATCACAAAATTAGTTCCTTGAATTATTAGTTAATTAGAAAAATGTGACTTCTGCATTGAGATTATGGAAAGGAAAATATCTAATATTTTATTAGTATTAAAATGTCTAAGATGTTAAAATGGAAAAAAAAAGGTCATGCCTTTTAAAAAGAAATTTAAGATAGATCTTTCAATATGTATATAGAACTGAAGGTCATAATATGTCAAGATTTTTATTTGTGTTATGGACCAGTCGAACAAATCTGCTAATCTCTCACCTGTTTTCCTCCATATTTTTTTTCCAATTCAACATTGATAAATGTTATTTTACAAGGTCCTTGACACTCCAAGTTGCTTTTGCATTCATGGGTTGATCATCTATACTAATACCTCTATCTGTATTGACTCAACTGTGGCATCTGTCATTTACTTGTGTGACTTCGAGCAGAGTACTTATCTAAGGTCCAATTTCCTTATATCTGAAATGGATAACTCACCTGTTTAATAGGGACATAATAATGATTAAATATAAATCTGTGTGTAAAATGCCTGGAGCATTCATAGTAGGTATTTAGCAAGTGGCAAATATTATTACTTTCAGCATAAGCTGGTATTCACTTGTCACTTTTATTAGAAGGAATGTATTGACATGGCTCATTGTCTGCATATCTAGTGTCACGTACATATGAATCTCAGGATTGAGATCCTCATGTAAAAGTTCTTCCAGTTCTGTTTAATTTTTCTCCTCACTATAACACAAGAATATCTCTAACATCTGTTTCTCTGGGTACTCACTACGAACTGAATTTGATGAAACCTCTGATATGCTATGAAAGCAAATGACATGGTGCTACATGGGAAAATTGTGTGTTGTCTTCAAGGGTAATAATTAATGAGTAAAGAACATTTATTTTCCCATTTTGAGAATTTAATTCTCTTTAGACATCATACTTTTCAAAATAAAAATGAGGTTACTTTTTATTTGTCTGTTCTTGAAGGAGACTTAGTCTACAACTATATCATATATTATCCCCCTGCCCCGCCACAAAACACAACTCATGACAAAAACGGGATCACAGTGGAGTTGACTCAGTCTCAACTTTTGTGATAAAACTATTTCTAATAACATGATTGAGGTAAAAGTAATAGTTGAGAGATAGGTGAAGCTATAGTGATATATCCAGAACTGTTTAAATTGTGTCTGAACAATTTATTCCCTATAGAGTATGAATCTATATAGTGTCTCACCTGTATCTTTGCAGGGCAGCAGAATTACAGAAAATCCCCCTAAGCATATTTCTAGTTCTGAGTAAACTATGGGTAATTATAAAATATTTTTAACTCTAGAAAGAAAGGGATGGCTTTTCTATTTCTTTTACCAGGGTCAGATTGCTGAGAAATTAGCAATTACATTTCATTTTTGCTTCTTCTTAGGAAAACATAGAAGATTCATTAAAAAGTTTGTCCATGTGTATTATTACAAGTATTATATGGCCCTTTAGAATAATTCTCTGATCTACTGCATATAAAAATCTAGGCTTAGGTTCCTCATTCTGAGTTCAAAGCCTAGCTGCATCACTTAATAGTTAGTTGTGTGACTTTAGGTAACTCTGTTACAAGACCGCTGTGTACCTCATACTGAAAAGATGCAAGATCATTTAGTAATATTTGCAGCATTGTAGGTGCTCTGTAATTAATCGATAGTTATCATGGGTGTTGTTATGTGAGTAGGTGTGTGGCCCTGTGAGACATTATGAAGGGTGGCATGCTTCTCTTGCCTGAGATCAATACCTAGAAAACACGAAATCATACTTCCAGGGCTTTATTCCTTTAGTACTGTGTTGCCCAACCTGTGTTCTGTAGTGTATATGTTCCTTGGAAAAAAGTGTTCTATGGTGAAATAAGTTTTGAATATGCATATTAGAGCATTCCAATCAAATGAGAAATTCTGCAACTATGAATAACAGTGCATCTTCAATTTTTTCGAATTCATTTTTTCACAAATATGTTTAACCATCGGAGTGTTGTCATCCCGACACTGATAGAAAAACAAGTTATTTTGTACAAAGTTATCATCCCTGTTAAACAGCAAATGATTCTCGATAGCATAGTTCTTTCAGCCAGAGATTGGTAGCACTACTTCTAACTATGTTTTTCTCTTCATATCATCGTGTAAATAAAGTTCTGATCCTTTACGGATGATGACCACATTTTGAAAAAATGAGAGGCAGGGAGGCTTATAATAGGAATAGAAGCTGAAGGAGCTGTAGAGTAGGGAAAATGGCATTGGTAAGCTGAGTAGGGAACATAAAATTTGTCTCTCTCTTTAATTCTCTTATGATTAATCCAGCCATTCAGGTGGGAGGTTTGATCATGGAATCTGCTAGAGAAAGTGGGAGGAAAATCAGAAGGTGGTTATCTGTTAGGGAAAGCACAGTGTGTGAATGAAATTGAACTAGGAAAGTGCATAGGGAATTCTAATATAAGAATATATTGGAGTGTGTCTGTCTATGCAGTTGATATTTAAGTGGCATGTGTGCATCTCAACTGAGCAAATGATTTTACAGATATTTTCACATTATACTATGTAAACTTACCACTGTGTCAATAATCATGAAAGCTATGTAAGTGGCTTCATGTTATTTAATTATTAGGATTTCATTAATCAAAACATTAAGAGCAACTTGACCACATGGTCATAAATAGATTGTTTCCAGGCAATGTGCAGAGATAAGCACATTAATACCATGTTTCCCTGAAAATAAGACCTCACCTGAAAATAAGCCATAGCAGGATTTTTCAGGATGACATTCCTTGAACATAAGCCCTAATGCGTCTTTTGGAGCAAACCTTAATATAAGATCCAGTCTTATTTTCGGGAATCACTGTAGATGCTTGCTGATTAGCTAGTTCAGAGTGACATTAGAGTATCATTTTATGTTTATTCTCAGAGTCCTATATCTACCCTTCAATAACCACTCTGGTTTGGGTATTTGTTTTTCGGTTGTTTGGTTTGTAGAAGGGCTTCCTTTCATGAAAAAAATCTTAAAAATTCATGGAAACTTTTACGCAAAGGTAATGTTAAGACATTTTCAATATTAAATTAACTTTTAATCTGATGACACATAGTTCAGTTATTTTTACCTAGATTTCTATAACCTTTTAATATAATTAGAATGTTTAGCTAATTAAACAGAGAGGGGCAAACAGAGAGAAAAAGTATGATTGAAGTCTAAAAGTAAATGAAATTTAATATCCTCCAAGTATGTCTACAAGATTAAATCACTTTGTAGTATTCTTTTTTCTAAAATAATACATGCACATAAATATCTAACAAAAAATTTTAAAAGATAGAAAAAAAGTGATGTATGTACTCCTAGTTTTTATTTTTCTATGTCTACTTTGAGAGTTTCACTTGTTCAGCTTTGTAGTTTTAATATACTTAGTATTTGTATGTGCACTTTAAAATTACATTAATATGGCCATTTGGTGATGTGTCATTCATAAATATTTCAGTTTTGCTCTCTCTGCATATAAACCTATTACAGAATGTTTACAAACAAAAGAAAACAAAAAAAGGAAAATACACAGTGATTTATTAGATAAAAGAATAGATCATCCTATATACAAGAGTATTAATTAATATAAAGACTGAAGAGTTCTTTTCATTTTTCATTTTTTTACATTTATTTTTCAATTAGTTGACAAACACTGTTATATTAGTTTACATCCCTGTGACTATTCATATAACTGTACTTCTTAATACGTTTCACCTTTTCCATCCATCTGCCAACTCCCTCCCATCTGGCGACCACCAATTTGTTCTCTTTATCTATGAGTTGTTTCTGTTTTGTTTGGTTGTTTATTTTGGTTTTTTTTTTTTTAGATTTCACATATAAGTGAAATCAGGTGGTATTTAAGACTGAATAGTATTTAATATCATAGACAATAGTTTTTTGGGTAACATTGGCTTTGGCAAACAACTACAGGGTCAAGTCCTGGCTCTGTCACTAAGGAACCTCTGCAAGCCATACAACCTCTCTGACACTCAGGGGACGTTACGTATATTGATGATCACATTAATTATTCAGGAGAATGATTGGTTCATAATAATAGTTCAATTAATATCTCTATCTTCAAAGGAAAACACTGCAAAAATTAAAATTGCTTCCTCTGAGTATTTGAGATTGAGGTTATTTATCAAGAAAGACTGGACTAATGCCTCTAAAGCCATACGCAGGAGTAATTACCCTTCATTCATTCATTCTTCAAACACTTATTCTTGATCTCCTGTGCTGGATTCAAGGAATACACAAAAAAGAGACTCCAGCCCTCAGGAACTGTATGTAAGTAAAACGTGGATGGGACAATCTGAATGGCTGTATTTCTTTTTAGATTCATTCTAATTCAACATCAGATGACTCAAAAAACTACAGCCTGCTGAGATCTGAATAATTCAGTCGTGAGCACTCGTTGGCAGGGGCAAGCAAGAGCTAAGAATGTTTTCTCTGAGTGCTGGGGGTAACTCTTGATGCGTAACTGCTGTTCCAGAAAGTCACTACTCATTTCAGAATGCAGTCATGAGTACAGTCCCTTGGGACAATGTTTTGCAAATTTCAGCCATTCTCATAAGACCTTCCTCAATTTTTGGCTATGCTACTATCCACTCGTTTAAGAAAAATTTTTCTTTAAAGTACCTTTCTTTTAGCTTAAATATGATATATTTAAAAGAACATTTATATTAGTACCAGAAGTGAAAAATTGTTATCACTTGTCATAAATAGAAGAGGAAGCATACAACTAAACAGATAAAAAGTAAAGTAGTGTTGAAAAATTGTAGCTAAGGACAAGCTCTGGGTACATAGATCACTCTCTCTTTGATAGAGGTGGAGTTGAAGTCACGAGAGCTTCAAACTGAGACAATATCCTTGAAGTAATCAGGACTGGAGAAGTTTTCTCCCTCTATGACTCCCTGTCATTGTGTCTCCAGGAGTTTGTATCCCACCCACTGGCAAACACTGTCTCCAAAGGAACATTTCACTTTCCAGAAGATTGAAACAAACTTGTATTTAGCACTTACAGGTGTCAAGCCCTAGGGGAAATGCTGTACATACTTTGTCTCATTTCATTCTCATAACTGACTTCTTAAGTGGTGGTATCCAAATGTCAGCGGTGAGAATTTCAGGCTCAGAGAGAGTAATTATCTGCTTGAGGCCTGCTGAATTTGGACGCCAGGACAGCCTGACTGAAGCATGGCCTTTTTAACTACTAGATGACTCTGAAATGAACTCATTTTAATTTCACACAAGCATATTTATACACCAGTATACCAGAATGGTATTCCTCCCATATGGACATTTCCATTTTTTTTAATCAATAAAGGAGCCATGTATAAAAAAAATCATTTTAATAGAAAAATATTAAACGTAAATATAAAACATAAAAGATGATATAATTATCTATTAATAGATTGACTTAGAAATATTCTTTACAAGGGAATGAACACAGTTTCCCACTAATAATCATAAAATTTAGAAAGTTTGCCACTTTCAAGTTCCTTGGAGGTGAATGAAATAATACCATATTTCCCCGAAAATAATACCTAGCCAAACCATCAGCTCTAATGCGTCTTTTGGAGCAAAAATTAATTTAAGACCAGGTATTATGTTTTATATTATATAATATTATATTATATAATATTATATTATATTATATTATATTATATTATATTATATTATATTATATTGTATTATATTATACCTGGTCTTATTTTAATATAAATGTTCTGATATTAAATTAATATAATATATTAAATGTTATATTAAATATAACATTTAATATAAATGTTCTTGTATTAAAATAAGACCAGGTCTTACATTAAGTTTTGCTTCAAAAGACGCATTAGAGCTGATGGTCCGGCTAGGTCTTATTTTCGGGAAAACACTGTAGGAAGTGAAATATCTACAATAAAATGCTAGAAAAACAGTGTCTTTAATGAAGGCCATTAGGGTATTTAAAAATCAGCAAAGCTGTAATACAGGTGTGATTAAAATATATTGTAAAATGCTTGCAATAAAGAATGCAAGGCTAATAATCTGAATCTGTCTAACGCATTGCATCTTCAAAGGAATTTTCAACCCCCTACTAATTGACTGTTAGAAAATTATTCTAATGAATCATTTACTTTGATTCAGTAAGAAATCTAAACAGTGATCGCTTATGCTATTTAGTCAGGGTTATACGACAAACGCTGCATGAGGAGAAACAGAAAGTATATCGCACATATATCTGGTTTACTTCGGCAGGCTTTAGGAAAGGAAGATTAAAGGAACTAGAGCAGAAAGCAGTGTTCAGGTGTGTGGTAGACAGAATAATGACTCCCCACAGGTGTCTACATCCTAATCCCCAAACTTGTGAATATGTTAGGTTACATGGCAAGGAGGAATTAATGTGGCAGATAGAATTAAGACTACTAATCAGTTTACTTTGAGATGGAGTATCATAGATTATTTATGGGAGACCAATGTAATGACAAGGGTCCTTAGAAGTGACAGAGGAAGACAGAAGAGGGAGAACCAGTGACATGGCAGCATGAGGAGGCCTCGGTCCAATATTTGGCCTGAAAATGGAGGAGTGGGGCCATGAACTAAGAACTGTGGATGACTTCTAGAAGCTAGAAAATGCAAGCTAATGAATTCTTCCCTAAGGCCTCCAGAAGGAACATATCCTTGCCAACATCCTGATGTTAGCCTAGTGAGACTCGTTTCAGACTTCTAATTTCCAGAACTGTAAAATAACAAATTTCAATTGCTTTTAAGCCACTAAATTTGTAGTAATATTTTACAACAGCAATAGAAAACTAATAAAGATTTTGAAACACACATGTACTTAACAGGGAAAAGAATAACATGAATGCCCCAGAGAGGACCTTATCCATCAGACATTCATGCACCATCAGTCTAGTTAAAACACTGGAGATATTACCATGTAGAAATAGCTCTTATAAAATAAGAAGAGCTTATCAACGTTACCCTTATGTATTCATCCTCGGCAAAATATACATACTTATTCATTATTAGAGCATCTCTCTGGAAACACTGTTGTTTTAAAGGCAAAATAAAATAGCAAGTCCCATTATTTGTGGCTTTCACATTTGGTATGTATTCACATTCAGTGGTTTTACACATTTAGTAATTCTTGTCATGAATGCTACTAGCTACCGCTGCTATTAGAATTCTCACTAGTACAATTATAGCAAGGTGTTTACCTTCTCACTGCCTCAGTCACCAGGAGTGCAAAATGGGATAAGAAGAGCACTTATGCACAGGGTTGTTATGAGTTTAAAAGAAGTTAATGCTTGGAAAACACCCAAAGAGTCATTGGTACACATTAGGCACTTGCTTCATTTTGGTAATCTTTATTATAATTATCATATTGTTGTGATCATCAGTGCCACACATCTCAGTGAATGATGCGTGCCAGCCGCTAACCTGGTATATAGGCTTCATATTTTATCTCTAGGAATTAGGGATCAGTATCTCCTTTTTCTCAGGTAAAGAAACTGAAACAACTTAATCAAGAAACAAGTTAACCAGGTTGAAGAACTTTTAAACCATGGCGTGAGGATTGTTCCTGAAATATTTGGCTAAACTTCTACTGAGCTTAGTGCTAGACACCATCTGCTTCCATTATATAAAGCCCTATTCCATCCCACCCCCTCAAAGGACAAAAATATTCTGAGAAACAACTGGTTTAGATGAGTACTTCCTGTAAAAGGTCACTAATATTTTATAGTATTATTTTGTTTTACTCTCTGAGAACATGAATCATTTTTAACCCTGGTAGGAAATTATCTTAAGATCTTTTTCTCTTAATGATAAAAATGCAGTTGGAGTCAGGCTGGTTTGCCGTGAATAGAACCATATGGGATAATTTTTAAGGGTATTTTCTTATAAAAGTAATATGTGTGAATTAGAGAACATTTGAAAATAGACAATAATATGAGTAAATTTATAATATACCACAGTCCTGCACTCAGAAATAAGTGTTAATAATATTTGTCTTAATTTGTGAGTTTGTACACATATAAAAGAGCTCACATTGTATATATGGTTTTGTAATGTTCAGTGTGGATTGAACATTTATTTATAATATGTTTTCAGATTTCTTTTTATGTCAAATAGGGACATTTTATAAAACTTAGATCTTTTTGATTTGTGAATTGCCAATTCTGCATTTTCTGACACTTAAAGATTTATTTATACTTTATTTCTAAGATAATACTTTTGCACTAATCCTAAAATAAATAAGGTTAGACTCTTCAACCACAGGTCTTAATGAGATATTAACATAAATTATCTTTTGTTAAGATAATTTTTAAAAGTTCATTTTCTTTTTATAATGTATAAGTCCCTTTAAGGGCAGGAACTATACGTACCTTATAATCTTTGTATCTCTTAAAATCCGAACAACTGTTTTTTACAGTAATCACTAAATGATTATTAAGTAAACACATAAAAATATATAAATAGTTAGGGAATTGATATTGAGGTATTTTTTATCAACATTAAGATACTTATCAATAATTATGGTAAATCATTGTGTTGAATTTCAAAATACCTGATCCAAAATTCCAAGTGATGAGTGAGAACAAGATATAAAATGTTAGAGTAGTGGGGATCAGGAACATAGATGGTTAGGCCGTTTATCTGTTAAATATGACTGTCTGAAAGTATGAAGAATTTCCAATGAATGAACTGTATTATTCATCTCTGCTTTTAAGTGTCTGTTGCCGATTTTCAACTTTACTTACAATTGTAAACCACTAAGATGTGGGAATCCCTCAAATTCAAGTGGTAAAATTTTTAAATACTATTAATATCTTATATTTATAAACTCAGAGAAAACATATAGGAAAACTAAATATTTGGATAGCTATTTCTGTACACTGTGTGTGAATATAAGTAATTATGTAAGAATCAGATTCGATAAATAAAATGGATTACTAAAATTGTTTAAGAATACGTTTAAAACATTTATTTTCATGTATTCTTGACATAGCTTTATCTTTGAAACTTTTATATGCTTTGGAGCTTAAGTTTGTAATGGACAGTATCCTTTTACATTTTAATAGGAGAGAAGAAATATAGAAAAAAATGTAATAATTCTTCCTGGTTCTTCATATTCTAAATTCATATTTCTTTGTCTGGAAGTTCACTTTTTTATAAGAATTCATGCATAGATCTTATTATATTAAATACTTCTAAAGGTCAAATTATTAATGAACACAGCCCCATCAGGAATTCCCAATGCTTTATGATTTCAGTTCAGAACAGTTTAGTATTCAATCCTGTACAAAATATTAGCCATGGGTAAAGTAATTGAACATTAATTTTTTTTAACTTTGGCTTTTGTATCTAAATTAGTGCCTGAGTTCTGGGTTCTTAATTTTCTTAATATGACACCTGGAGCATGGGAATTAATAATAGTAAAAAATCATCTTTTATTAAAGTGAGCATAAAATGTAATACTTAGAATTGCTTTTATTTAACCACGTATTTTATTATAAAATTCTGCTCCCCTCCCCCAAATCACAATCTGTATTTTTATCATTTCGGCTAACATCGTAAACACACTATTCACTTCAGAATTGAAATCTAAATTTTAGATACATAATTTCAACTATTGTGTTCTTGGCCTGGAAATAGGCAATTTGACCCTCGTATGACAAATAAAATCAGGCAGATTTTGATCAAGTTAATGATTGTAGTGAATTGAATTATTCACATGTATTCATTCCTTAATAAATAACATTATAAACAATTTGTCCTTTTTTTCCCCATTTATTTTCTTTTTTTATATCAGAAAAACTTGAGAGAGAAAAATTGTAGCTGTAATCATCCAATATGGTACTAGAAATACTATCAGTATAAAAAAACTAGAGCAGTTCTCAAAATTGAGTGAACTTAAAAATTAGCCAGGTGCTTAGTTACATGATGGATAATTCTTTCCTGGGCCCCAAACACAGGAAATTCTGATTCTATGAAGCTCCCAAAGTGGTTCTGACACAAGTAGGCTCTGGACCACAATATAAGAAGAGAATGGAGTCACAATGGGGCAATGTAGCTGTTAACAAATGATGAACAGAGCTGAGGACTTTTCTAGAGACACCCAGTGTTTGATCACTTGCTATTGTGTGAGCTGTACCCAGAGGTCATGTTTACTGTGAGCATGGGCCCCAGAAGGCCTTGGGTTGCCTCTGGGAGTAGTAAGATACACTTTGCTAGGTCTCCCATTTCCCTTCTGGTCAAAAATGGCTGCAGAAGACGTAGATACCAGGAAGGGGTAAGGGGTAACATGCTTCCTGGTATTGCTTTCAACAAATGTGTAGAAATTCATCCTATTCTTTATTTCAATATGTATATATTTTCTAGTATATACGCATTTCTAAGCTATTTTACGATCCCCACAGTAGGATGTAAGATAAATTTCCCACAAGAGGGTTTTGTTAATGGTGTGCTCTTACTCAGTTATAGTCTCATAGTGTGACATCATATTCTGCACATAAGAAAACTGTTGAAAGACATTGGTTTCTAAATGATAATCAAGTGGAATCATAAGATTCCACTAGTGTTTGAGGACATGGAGTGGATTTACCTTATTCTTGATTTATATACTTCAGTAATAGAGACCAAAAGGCATCCATTCCCACAGTTAGATCTGCTTAAAGTCCATGAAAGGAATTTAGGTAGAAAAACATAAACTATTTGGTCATTGCTCTCAAGCCATGATAAGGCGTACTTTCTTTTTTTTCTTCCACCCCTACGCCATCTTGTGCTTTGGAAAGAAGAGGTAGAAGTGGGAAGTGAGGGAAAACAAAGAATTGAAGGAATGCCAACATTCTTTTCTCAGAACTAGGACAGCAAAATTAGATTTGCCAGTGGAACAGAAATTCTTGTTTTAATCTGATCAACTGATTATACGCTCTTGTCCATTGGGGATTTCAGGGAAGGGGTTGCAGTTTTATTTCATTTTCTCAATAATATTACTGGCAGTATGGCTTGATACCCAAACTAGACTTGACAATAGATGGTGTGAATTATGAATTTAAGCCCAGCTTCCTGACTCACTATTGATATGATCTTGGGCAAGTCTCTCAAACTTTCCAACTTGTGTCTTCAGCTTAAATTTTTGTTTTTGAGTTAAATTGAGGCAAAATAATTTTCTTAAACTGTAGCGTGCAGCATAAAAACACACCATAATGTTCATGTGAATATACTTTGTGTATTATTACTATTGAGTGGAATTTCAGTGTATGTGTCACATTCACAATCAAGTATTAAGCCATTTTCAGTAAAGGAAAACTCAAGGACTTGTATTGGGAATAGGGTGGGGATGGAACCATAAATAGCCCACTTCAATGCTTAAGTTGTTTAACAATTAAGAAATAAGACAAAAGAATAAGTCAGAGGGGAAATCAAATGTTGCCTTTGATGAAGTTCACATTGGCTAATGTGGTGTGTATCTGTTAAAAAGTGGAGTTTGCAATGTGAAATCTCAAAATTAGAGGTACTCACTCAAACAAAGAAGACCGTAGACCACAAACCAAGGAAGCTTAACAAAACCACAGTAGATAAGAATAGGGATACTGGTTGCAAGCTTATCCTATATCCTGTTCCCCAGTGACATCCACTAGGTCTTTCAAAGAAGATACAATTTTCAGATTAGAGATGTACTAAAATTATTATCGACTAATTAATATAGATTTGTATCAAATCTGACTTCATATATTTTTAGGTTTAGGTAACATGGGTACATAACATTTAATTAAATTTAAAAGATATTTTAAATCCACTGGTGACTGTTAGGAATTTGCCACTCTAGATATATTTTTTCAATTTTTATAATTTTGTTAGTTTTTTCATAGATTTATTTTTATAGTCACAAATACAATTTACATAAAGTAAAATTTGTGTGTGTTTTTTTTTAGTGTACATTGCTATGCATTTGGCAAACTCAGTAGTCAAGTAAATTTAGCTTAGTGATATAATCATTCAAGGGCAGTATCTCTGTTCCATGTCAAGATCTCTACCTTTACTATCCTAACTATGTTTAATTATGTGTTTTCTTTGAAATTATCTTTATGTTTGTGGAAAGCGCCTTGCCACAGGGGAAGGTATTTCCAAGATGAATTTTCTTACAACCATGTAAAAACCGATCAAACCTTGATCCTGTTGGGGCCTAAATTGCAATTCTAGCAAATATTCAGGAAGCATTTCTTGATCACCAATGTGGCCATAGCCTTGTTATGCAGGTCTAGTTACTCACAAAGACGACAGGGAAACACGAATTCAAACTTCACTTGCCTGTATATAAGCCACAAAGAATATAAATATGTCATTCATAGAAGAAAGTAAACTGTAGGCTTATGTTTCAAAGATATGTTTTCTTAATTAGTAACCTACTTTTTAATATTTTAATCCTGAAATGAGCATATCTCTTTCCACTCTTTCTTCTCTTACTTAAAGTAGATCCGTAGCTTAGGCTTTTACTTCAAAGCAAAGTGGCCCAAGTTCTCTTAACTGAGAAAGTTTCCTTTCACCATTCTCTTTCAGGGTTAACCATGAGTGGGGCTGTAATGCAGCAGTCATTCATTTGGCACTGGTGCCTATTCGTATCCAGTAAAGATATCAAGTATATAGTAGTAGTTGATATCAACACCTGATTATGTTTGTGAAAATTGACAGTTATTTTGTATTGGCAAACTGGTGAGTTAAGCAGAGATGTGAAGACTGTAGGCTACCACACAGTCCAAGCTTTAATTATCTATTCTAATAAGCTGTTAATACCATCACAGGTACTTGGGATAACACATTAAATTCTGAGTTCTGTATGAATACAACCATTTTGATTAGTCAGATTCAATCTTCTGTTTTTCCTCCTTGATGTAATAACTCTTAAAATCCATGCTACTACATATTGGCAAAATCCTGTAATAATTTTTATATACGAAATAGTTTCAAATATTTCTTTCCCTTAAGGGATCTAACTCTAAATATTTATCTTTGAGGCAACCAGAGAGGGCATCAATACTGAGAAAAAAATGGTATCACTTGTAAGGCAGTTACCTCGGGTGAAATTCTTGAACACTTTTTATTTTTTATTTTGTTTTGTTTCTGTTTGTTTGTTTTTAAAGGAAGTGCAGGTCCCCTTGGTAAAAAAAGAGCCAAGGACATTTGAGAGTTTAAAGTTCTCAGCCTCATCTCTGCCCGAATTTTACTCTCTTAGGTCTTATGATTCCATGCTTTTCTCAGTGGTGGTCTTACCTTAGTTTAAGAATCTTAGAGGGTTGTACCTGCTACTGGAGTGGTGACTCTGTCTTTGTGCATGAGCATGCTCTCTTGGACAGTCAGAGAAGCCATTACCCCCATCCCCCACCCCATCTCTGTAATCCCATCTCTGTTACCAGCGTATTAACTAAATTTCATAGACACTTGATCTCCTAAATCTTTCCCCTCCATTGACAGTCCATCCTACATAATCACTGGTGCAAATTTGAGTCACTATGGTGTTTCTGTATGCCATAAATTGCCAGTGTATTCTTTCCCCTTGGCAAGGGGTTGTTTGTGTTCTCCATAATTGTGAGGAAAAACCCAGTCCCAAATTCCACCTTATAGAGTCTGTTTCCTGTGGCCACACTAGTACCTGTATTTATCAGGGTCCTAGCAGAAAACAGATGCCATCCTCAAAGATTTTAACTGAAAAAAAATTAATATAGCGGTTATTAAGATGTTCAGAGCTGAAGGACCTGAGGAGGAATAATGAAGCATTTGAAGACTAACAGCAGGAATTCTGTACTACCCGTGTGAGGGCAGGGGGAGGAAGATGGTTGGTACAGCTGCATGAACACTGGAGCCGTGGAAGAAAAGCCACAGAAGGGCCACAAAAGAAAGCAGCCACTTCCAAAACTAGAAATAGGGGTGGTGAGTGAGAGAACCAATATGTTACCTTATCGTTTCTTTCTCCTACCTTCTGATTTTCTGTTGGTGTTTTCCATTGGAGTGGGCATGGGAGCTTAGGCAATGAAAGCTATAGGGCAAGAGTCAATCTGGAGAGATCACAGAACATACTCAGGTCTTAAGGAGATCGTTCTTGAGTGTGAACTGGAGGACTGAGAAGCACTTAAGAGACTGTGAGATGATGGTTACCACTGTATTTAATCGATTCTGACAAAGTTGTTGTTGGTTTTTTGGGGGGTGGGCTAGTCAAATTCTCTGAAATCAGAATTCATCTTAAAATGTATAATATAGTTTATTTGATCACAGTATTCTTTTCTTAGAGGAATATCAAATAATGGCCTGTCTTATGGTCACTGTTGTCTTAGATTCAATAATCAAAAGTAATGGCAATAAAAGGAGAGAAAGGAGATGGACATTCCACTAACTTGCACGAAGTAAATTTGAAACATTTTAAAACCTCCTCACAGATCTAGAATCTTTTGTGTTTATAAATTTTTAAATGAACTATTAACAATTTGTATTACTGATAAAAAGTGAGAGGTGGGATTTGAACATTTGCCGTTTATGTGTGAGGGTGTAGGAGGTCTTTGCAAAATAATCTGGTAACAATTAACACTGTGCTTTTTTTAGAGAAAAGAAAAAAATATTTTCCTCCACCAAGGTTGTTCTGCATTTGTTTGCATCTTAAAAGGAAGGAGAAAGGGGAAGGTTTTACATTTGTATAAAAATAATTTTTGCTGGTCGTTCTTTACCAGAGCTAAAAAGCATAACCTTAAAATGTGTTGAAAGGAAGAAGTAAGTTAATTAACATACATATGTATAGAGAGTTCCCCTGAAGAAGGCTCTGAGAAATGGACACGAATGCAGGTAGTTTATTTAGAAGATTAGCACATGAAATATTAGTGAGAAAATGGGGAATGTGAGACAAGAAAGGGAGAAAAGCCAATAATGTGTTTATTAATAGGCAGAATAATGTAATGAACAATTACAATTCAGTAGCACTTTGAACCCTCTCATTACAGTGTAAAACAAACTTCAGACTTGTCCCACTGAATTTGATGAGGCTGAGTTATTTACACATTGATTTCCATCCCTCATTGCCCGAGGATTGTGACTCTCCACCCCGCCCCCGCCCCAGGCCTTCATGCACTAAATCCCCAGCTCTTCTGAGCAGCCAGGCAGACACATAGGCTGAGGCAGCTTCGTCAGCTACAGAGAAAGTCCTCAGGCAGCAAAGCAGAGGTTGGAAGTGGTCAGTGGGCTTAACAACTGACCATCAATCTGCAGCTGGTGGCCCAGGAAGATACGGGATGTGCATCAGCTGCATCCACTACACAGATATAGATACAGAAAATACCTGGTACTTTTTTACCACCATGAATAAGTGAAATTAACTAACTTTCCTAGAGGAGAAATGTAAGTTATAGTGTGTTTTACTACCTTCATCCTATGGAAAAATCCCCAGTTTCATTCCCCTGTTGTACTAATTAGAGTACAAAGTTAAAATATTAGACCAATTCAGTTATACTCACTATATAATTTTAGTAATCATACATTTGTGTGTGTGATTATATCAAAATTAATGTTCATCACTACTGAATCCATTATGGCTGCTAATCATTTCTTTATAATTTTCTGTTTCCTTTTCTTCTGTACTTTGGTTACCAGTTAGAAAAACTGTAATATTGAAAAGATGCATCATGCAGTATTTCATCATTATATAGAGTCAAGCATGGGTAAGAGATGGGATCTCATTCTAAATAAAGAAAATCTGTGATTCAAAGCTGTGAATATGTAATAAGAAGGATTTTGACTTCTAATCAGTCTCATCCTTTTCACAATATGTAGTATAAATCTGTTCTCCGTGCAAAAGTAATGACTGATGTCAATTATTGACACAAATTACCTTCAAGTTTAAGGACTTGTAATAGCATTTTGCAAGATAAATAAATAAGACATATTTATGGAACCTGAAAGAACACTTTATAGTAAATTTATAAAAATTAATATAACTCTGTTTTGTTCCTACTGTTGTAGAATGCTGTCATTTACTTTATGTTGCTAGACTGGAGGTGTAAATTTTAAATTACTTGCTGACCTTAATTGCATCTTCAGTAGCAATTTCCCTTTATTTTAAAGAAGCTTCCAAGAAAGAAAATTTTGTTTCTATATTTCAGGTTCATCATGTATTGTTTCACTTCACAGTCTATAAAAACTGGCCAACCTTAATGACAATAACCACCCTTAAATGGGCAGAATAATGATTTACATTTGATTTAGCTCAAGTTTATAAAAGGAAATGCATTGCAAGGTGAGGAGTCTTCTGTTGAGAATTCATAAAGATCTATTGTTGGGTCTCCAGTTCAGATGTTACACAAGGACAAGCTTGGGTTTTGTAGGATAAGGAAAAAGAAAACCAGAGCTATCAAAAAGCCTTTTATTCACTTTTGTATTAGGTTGGTGCAACAGTGATTGCTGTTTTTGCAATTATTTTTAACCTTTTAAACCGTAATTATTTTTGCACCAACCTAATATTTTGACTCAACACAGTTTCATACAAAAAGATTAGAACGCAGCAGGAATACCAGTTATTATCTTCATGGTCCTGACAATATACCTAACATCACTGAGGCTCAGTATGATTATTAGTAAAATGAGAACACCAAGGCCAACTTCATGCAACTTTATGAATATTACTGAAGTAATTAATGCTTGTTAGATGCTTAACAGCGTTCCTGGTGCATGGAAAGTCTTAGTAAATAATGATTGAGAAAATTCAAGATTAAAAGACTGCAATGATTTAATTTATAAAAAAGGAAGGGGTGACATTTAATGCTCATCTTCAGGTTTTTGAAAACTGTCAAACAGAGATTATTGACTAAGTCAAATGCAAATTTAACAAGAGAACTTAATTTTAACATAATAAATAGATGGCCATAGAGTACTAAAAAAGACTACCTTGTCTAATTTTCTTGGGAAGTTTTGGTGGAAGATAGGTTATAGTTATATCTAGACTCGATTTCCTATCATTGTCTTTCTAGTGTAGTATGATATGCAACCATATAATGTGGGAGTATTTATTCTGTTCTTTAATATACCCTCATAGCTTATATAATTTTATTGATTTAATTTTTAGAGTCAAGAAGGAAGTTCTATAAATTCTTCATACATAACCATACTCTTGGAGTGTATCATACAGTCTTTTCCTTCTTTCCCTTGAGAGGAAACCAGATTCCCAGTAAGCTTTCACCTGCTTTGCATACTTGAGATTAATTTATAGGCTGCTTCAGATTGACTAATCTAGCTCATATCTCTACAAAATCTGTTTTGATCTTTTAAATAATGTTATTGTGTCCTCTGTTGTTAGAGGGTAAAAGTACAAACTGTCCGGAGGGTCAGATTGTCTGTGTTGGAATCCTAATTCCAATACCAATTTAATTTTCCCATCTGTAAAATGAAAATAATATTAGTACTTTAATAAGGTAATTTTGAGAAGTGAATAACATATGCAAAACATGAAGAGTCCTAGTTTATTTAAAACATTTGATAATTTTTATTACTCTTATTTTTATCTTACTGCAATTATAACTATAGAACAGTTACTCTGGTTAGTTAAAATATACAGAAAACCTTCCTCTACTGTTCCTCAAACAGAAAAATACTGAATTGTGACACCATGTTTGTGTTTGTTCAACAAGTATTTATTTAGCATTCAGGCTGGATGAGGCACTACATAGAGAATAACAACTATACTGATGATTCATCACATAGTGTGTGATTCCCGTATGTTTTCTGCCAATTATTTTTTCATTCTGTATTTGTAACTACATTTAAAAAATTTTGTCAAATATCTATTCAATAAATTGTGCTAGGCATTGTACAGGAATCAATGAGTTGAAGGGGAAAACATCTGTCCTCAGAGATAATATTCATATCATGAGAAAACCTGGCGGTTTTGGTGACTCAAGTTTTTTTCATCAATACTAGTTCTAGGGTGGGAAATAAGTTAGGATTAATACTGCCCTACCAGGACTTTCTATTTATTTCATCAGAACTTTTTAATTTATGACATGAGATAGTACTTGCTTAGTTTTTTGCTATTGAATTTCTTTAAAAAAATATTATTTTGTTGGTTTTCTGGGCATGGTAATTCTATAATCTGTCTTTATGTATCCATCTTTACCTGGAGGAATGATCTTAAAATTCTCTAATGTAAATTCTCTCATTTCTTCTAAGCATAATCTGATGCATTAAGTACGGCTTTTTTTTTTTTTTTTTTGTAAAAACCCTCATTTAATACAAGAAACAATGACGCCAAAGAGTTAAAAATCGTAATCTAGGTAAAACTGTGGTTACTGGCAGAGCCATGCCTGGTAGCCCAGCAGCCCTAATCCACAGAATATTCTTTCCATTCTACCACCAGGCCTCTCACTTACTTCTGTTGAGGATCCCAGATTCACATTTGTACAGTGAGTACAGCGTGGACTTGCACAGAGCTTAAACTGTGTTGCATCTGAAGGACGAGTTTAATCCCATATGATGGGGATGATATGAATTATATTATTAGTCTGTCGTAGAAGCAAATTAATATATTCCCTAAGGGAAGACATTAAACTTTTTGAGAAATAGCAATATAATTTTCCATTGGTATTTCAAATATAAGAAAATTAATATATTATTTTTTTCTTTTTCCAGAACATACAAAAGACATCATAATGATATATGAAGAAGATGCTGAGGAATGGGCCCTGTACTTGAGGGAAGTATTTTTACATGTAGTGAAAAGGGAAGCTATCCTGTTGTATCGCTTGGAGAATTACTCTCTTCGGGATTTGGAGTTGCTGAGTTTAAACTCTTACAAATGTAAACTTTTGATATTATCAGACAGCTTGCTTAAAGACTTAACTCCAAAGAAATGTCAGCTTCTGGAAGAGGTACTTCATTCACCAGAAAGTGTGGTTACCCTGCTGTGTGGCGTGAAGAGTTCTGATCAGCTCTACAAATTATTAAATGTCTCTGGAGGCAGATGGGAGATCTCAACTGAGCAGGGGCCCGAAGACTACATCTCTGTAATCGAGAGCATCATATTCAGAGGTAGTATGGCCAAATCTTATTTATCTGTTTTTATTTTTGATTTCTCGTAATTAAAAATAGAAAGTTTTTGGATCCAATGAATACCTGATTTTAGGATTAAAAAAAAAAAAAGGAAAATGAAACCCAACTTTATTTAACAGTATGTTTCACTTTCCTCAAAATGCATGAAGGTTCTTAGTTTTTAGCTGTATTCCAATGAAGGCTTATCCATGGTTCAAAACTGGTTTGTAAATATATTCCTTAGGGCAGCCTATATAAAATTATACTTAGTTGAACAAAAATGGTTTGGTATGCTGCTGTATGTCGGTTTGGTTCTGGAAGCTGGTTCTTACTTAACTGGTGAGACTTGATGTCATATTACCTGCCTGAAGTTCTGGGTTAGTATGATAGAACTTTTGTTATGTTGATAATTGTATGATATCTATTACTGTGGTATGAAATACTATTATTTTACTAATTTCAAATAACAAATTTAGTTTTAATCATATAGCTATTATGCTAAAGAGCAGAACATAAGGTCTCCTTCATTAATTAGTTAGTTCCATGTAATAGTCAAAATTCTGAAGCTGACTGATATTAAACCTTCTCCCTCACCCAGTTCTCTTCTGCTTCGGGTTTGGTGTGGAAAGGGTGCTGTGGTAAGCTCCTTCTCTGGTTTTTCCAACCCACATTATGCATTCAACTCCAAGTGTTCCAGTTGTGGTTTCCTCTCCTACAAGGAGGAGGTGGGGTTCTTATTTTCTATTGGCCATATCAGATATTAAGTGTCGGCTCTTTTTCGTGGAGTGTATTTCTGAGTTCTTTGGCGATCCCCTCATTCACTGAGCATGTCTCACCTGCAGATACTGAATGAGATGAATGTTTCCTTTCCTCTAAGCTCCCAGTTGTGGTGGTCCAACCCTTATGGATTCTAACTGTTGGTTTCTATGGATCCCTCATGTATCACTTTTGATCAAAATCACTCTGAGGGATCTCCTGGCTGCCCTTTCTCCCACCTGGTTCACATAAAACCATCCCTTTGTCTTTTTCCCTTGACAAACTGTACATGCAAGCCATTCCTAGGGTAGCCACCGACATCCTGCCCTCAGAGCAGCAATGCAGCCACAGCCTCTTGCCTTTTGTTACTTCCAAACATGGGTATAGCACGAGTTTCGGTGTTCTATAAATCCAGAGAACACCTCAGTCTCAAATGGTTTGCTGGAAGCTCTTATCACTGTACAAGAGAACGGTGGTATCCCTCAGTCTCCCCTGTGGGGGGACAGTGGGACTCACAGCACATCCACAACTCCCCTTAAAAAATTCCTCTCTTATTTTCCAGCATTCCAGCCTCTTCAAATTCCATACTGTCAAGCCTTGTTTTGGTTATCTATTGTTGCCTAATAAGTTACCCTAACATTTGGCAACGTAAAACAATAAACACTGATTCTATCAGTTTCTTCAGTTGAGGAATCTAGGAACGGCTTTGTTGGCAAGTTCTGGAACAGGGTATCTCATGAGGTTGCATTGCAGCTGTCCAGAGCTGCAATCGTTTGCAATCCTCTACTATCCACTGGGAGATTTGTTTCCAAAAGGAGCTTACACTATTTGGCAAGTTGTTCTCTTGTTCTTGTCTTCCTAACCTCTTCCTGACACCTTGCATTCTGCATTATATAATTGCTTCAAAGAGGTGGTTACTATTTACTACGTTTTGAAAATTCATGGTAAAATGGTCACAATTTTCCACTTCTTTTACAGAACATGTTTTTAGTGTGTGTTCCTGATATGCCATTGGTTTTCTTTTGTCTCTGTCTCTTTTTCTTGTAGTATCTTTATATAGGTCCTGTGCTGGTCCAGTTTTTCTTTTGAACCACTGAACAAAGTAAGTTTTTTTTGGTCTAGCCATGGAGATAGGCAATGTGGGTTTTGCTGTTTGTTATGTTCTCTCTCTCTCTCTCTCTCTCTCTCTCTCTCTCTCTCTCTCTCTGTCTCTCTCTCTCTCTCTCTGTCTCCCCTCCCCAAACAATGAGACTTCTCTGTTTCCAGAGATACAAACTGCTTTCTACAAAAATGTCTTTTCTGCATAGTTCCTCATTTAGCTTCACTTTCTCTGCTGTTTGGAAACTGCTTCCTCAAATGCTTTTACCTGAAATGGTTGAATCATGTGTAGAGTATAATAAGGCAGGACCCCGAACCTTAGAAGAAAGTATGTTTGTTAGCTTTTATTGAAATCTGCAGTTTCTGGATTCTTTCTTTTCTTTCTTTCTTTTTTTTAATTAAAGTTTATTGGGGTAATAATTGTAAAGTTACATAGATTTCAGGTGTACAATTCTGTATTACATCATCTATGTCTCAAACTGTGTGTTCATCACCCAGAGTCAGTTCTCCTTCCATCACCATATGTTTGTTCCCCCTTACACTCATCTACCACTCCACACACCCCTTCCCCTCTGATAACCACTAAACTATTGTCTATGTCTATGAGTTTTGTTTCATTTGTTTGTCTTATTTTTTTTGTTGTTTTCAGTTTTATATACCACATATCAGTGAAATCATATGGTTCTCTACTTTTTCTGTCTGACTTATTTTGCTTAGCATTAGAATCTCAAGATCCATCCATGTTGTTGCAAATGGTACTATTCCATCTTTTCTTATGGCAGAATAGTATTCCGTTGTGTATATAAACCATAACATCTTTATTCATTCATCCATCGAAGGGCACCTCAGTTGTTTCCATGTCTTGGCCACCATAAATAAAGCTGCAGCGAACATTAGAGCACATATATCTTTATGGATACATGTTTTCAGATTTTTTGGAGTAGATACTCAGGAGAGGGATTGCTGGGTCATAGGTAATTCTATTCTTCATTTTTTGAGAAACCTCCACACTGCCTTCCTTAGAGGCTGCACCAATCTGTATTCCCATCAACAGTGTCTTCAAACTTTCTTTTCTTTATTTCCTTCTGCACACTCTTTTGCTCAATGTTCACTGATTTTGGAACCATTCCATTGATCTGGAGGTTTAGGATTTCACTATTTCCTATTTTCAATAAATATGGCATTTGCATAATTGTTTCTCATTTCCTAAGTTTTGGGATGATTTCTAGGAATAAAAAGGGGAAAATTTCACTTGACATTATAATTTTCAAACTGGCAGTCCTCAAGTTTCTTATTATCTCTGTTTTCTTTTATGTTTTGTTTTTTTTTTGTTTAGTATTCTCAGTACATTGTTTTTTCTTTTTTTTTTGGAAAAATGTTACATTTGAAAATTATGAAAATATTATAATAAAATGAACATAAAGCACAAATAACTGTATGATAATTTCCTTTCCTGAGACAGAGGAGCACCATAAACTGGTGGCAAAATTTTGAGTGCTTCTCCACACCCATCATTCCTATTCTGTGAAGAATTCAAGTTGTTTCGGCCAATTTAATTATGATGTCACTATTATGTAAAAATATTGAAGGAACACCTCTTTTGTTTGTTTGTTTTGGTTTTTGTTATTTTGACAAGTACCTTTGGGTAGATATGGCAATAGTACTTTGCTACATCTTTAAATTGTATTCCTATTGACAAAATCTTAAACTGTATGGAAAACATAGGATTGTTTTGAAGACATTGTTAGCTTTAAGTTTCCCACATTCAAGTTTTAGACTCTGATTTCTTAGAGAAACTTACATGCACCTAACAAATGGAAAATACAATAATGTGCTTGGGAAAAGATATTCAAAGGTGATAAATTTGTCTGAACTACTAGCATGCTATCAGAATATATATCTTTAAGCAGTTTGCACCATGCATAAAATAACTTTTATGTATGGGTTATGTCCCTTGCCAAAATCGGTACTAATTGTTACAGTCTAAGCAATAAAAATGTTGTTTTAATAAACAGCTTAAGTAGTCTGCTAAATTATTTTATGTTTCATATCCCAGTTGTGTAGAATACACAAAGACTTGTTTTCCAAAAATGGGTGAAATAGAATGAAAGATGTGGAATTCAATTTTATTGTCCTTTTGTTACTTTTCTTCTATTCCATAGAGAAATAATACACAGAGGAAATGAAACATATTACTCAGAAATAAGTTTGACATGATACAGAATAATAAAAATGCAAGGAAATTCGTGGAAATAATTAAATGTTCTAATATATTCACATAAGAAAGAAAAATCAGGATAAACTTTATAAAACTTAATGAAAGAGGAATATATTTTATAATGAATAAAGATTCTAGAGAAAAGTTTTTAATATTAAAAAAAGATGAAAAAGATACAGCAATTCATGTTTAACCGGATTATTTTTAGTTTTGTTTTGAGTATTTTATTTCCTTTTTAGGAATTAGGAAAGCTATATTTCCAGTCTCCTTAATTTCCACATTAAGAGTAATATAAACCTATATGTGTTTTCCACCTTTCTCTGTGTGGTTTAACCATTTTGACTATATTTCTTCCCTTTTTATATATACATTTATATAATATATATTCTAAAATTTGAAATTTTTGACTTTCTCATTAAAGTATGACATCCATCTGGAATTAATTCTGTGTACAGTGAGTTTAGACTCCAGATTATTTTTTCCATTGTGAATGAAATGTTCTTTGACCGTTTCAGGTGAACATATTTAAGAGTTTTGGAACCATTCAGATTTTCTATTTCAGTCATTTTGTTGTTTTATTTTTCTAGGAATTTGCTGATTTCAATTGTTTTCAAATTTGTTAACATAAAATTCTATGTAACATTTCTTTATTTTTATATCAGCTGTATACAAAATTGTGTGCTCTTTTTTTTATTTCTAAGATAATTTGTGTCTTCTTTTTTGTGTCAATTAATCTTCCCAGAAATTTCTCAATTCCACTTGTCTTTTCAAAGGGCAACCTTTGAATTTTAAAAAATATTTTTTCTAAGGTATAATTTACTATTTTAATTGTTTTGTATTACGTTTTTTAAAATTAAAGTTTATAGGGATGACAATTGTTAGTAAAGTTACATAGATTTCAGGTGTACAATTTTGTAATACATTATCTATATCTCACATTGTGTGTTCACCACCCAGAGTCAGTTCTCTTTCCATCACCATATATTAGACTCCATTTACCCTCTTCTAGAGACCCCCTCCTCTTACCTCTTAGTAACCCTTAAACTGTTGTCTATGTCTATGAGTTTCTGTTTCTACATTTGTTTGTCTTGTTCTTTTGTTGTTTTTAGTTTTATATACCACAAATCAGTGAAATCATATGGTTCTCTACTTTTTCTGTCTGACTTATTTCGCTTAGCATTAGAATCTCAAGATCCATAACTGTTGTCACAAATGGTACTATTTCATATTTTCTTAGCGCCGAATAGTATTCCATTGTGTATATATACCACAACTTCTTTTTCCATTCATCTATCAAAGGACATTTTGGTTGTTTCCATGTCTTTGCCACCATAAAGAAAGCTGTAATGAACATTGGAGCACACATGTCTTTATGGATAAATGTTTTCAGATTTTCTGGCTAGATACCCAGGAGAGGGATCGCTGGGTCATATGGTAATTCTATTTGTAATTTTTTGAGGAACCTCCACAGTGCTTTCCATAGTGGCTATACCAATCTGTGTTCCCATCAATAGTGTATGAAGCTTCCATTTTCTCCACAGCCTCTCCAACACTTGTTACTATTTGTCTTGATGATAGCCATTCTTACTGGGGTGAAGTGATATATCATTGTGGTTTTTATTTACATTTCTCTGAAGATTAGTGATGTTAAGCATTTTTTCATATATCTATTGGCCATTTGTATGTCCTGTTTGGAGAAATGTCTCTTCAGGTCGTCTGCCCATTTTTCAATTGGGTTGTTTGTTTTTCATTTTTGAGTTTCATGAGTTCTTTGTATATTTTGGATATTAGCCCCTAATCGGAGCTTTGTTTGCAAAGATCTTTTCCCATTCAGTTGGTTGCCTCTTTATTTTGTTGATGGTTTCCTTTGCTGTGCAGCTTTTTAGTTTGATGTGGTCCCATTCATTTATTTTAGCTTTTACTTCTCTTGCCTTTGCAGTCAAATTTATAAAATGCTCTTTGAACCCAATCTCATAAGTTTAGTACCTATGTTTTCTTCTATGCAGTGTATTGTTTCAGGTCTTATGTTTAGGTCTTTGATCGATTTTGAATTAATTTTGGTACATGGTGACAGATAGCAGTCCAGTTTCATTCTTTTGCATGTGGCTATCCAATTCTCCCAGCACCATTTATTGAGGAGGCTGACTTTTCTACATTGTATGCTTTTTGCTTCGTCAAAAGTTTTCTGTTCATATTTATGTGGGTTTATTTCTGGTTCTCAGTTCTATTCCCTTGACCTGTGTGTCTGTTTTTCTGCCAATACCATGCTGTTTTGATTATTGTTGCCCTGTAGTACAAGCTAAAGTCAGGGAGTTTGATAACCTCCAGCATTATTCTTTTTTCTTAGGATTGCTTTAGCTATTCGGGGTCTTTTGTGGTTCCATACAAATCTGATGATTTTTTGTTCTATTTCTTTAAAAAATGCCATTGAGATTTGGATGGGGATTACATTATATCTGTATATTGCTTTGGGTAAAAATGGCCATTTTAACTGTGTTGACTCTTCCAAAGCACAGAGTATCTTTTCATTTCTTTGTGTTGTCTTCAATTTCTTTTAAAAATGTCTTATAGTTTTCAGCATATAGGTCTTTCACATCCTTTGTTAAGTTTATTCCTAGTTATTTCATTCTTTTTGTTGTAACTGCAACAAGAATTTTTTTTTTTTTTTTTTGTATTTCTTTTTCTGAGATTTCATTGTTAGTATATAGGAATGCAATGAACTTTTGTACATTGATTTTGTAGCTGGCAACTTTAATGAATTTGGTTATTATTTCTAATAGTTTTTTGTGGAGTCTTTAGGGTTTTCTATATATAGCATCCTGTCATCTGCGGAGTGACAATTTAACTTCTTCATTCCCAATTTGGATGCCTTTTATTTCTTTCTCTTGCCTGATTGCTTGGTGAGGACTTCCAACACTATGTTAAAAAGCATAGGTGATAGGGGACAGCAATGTCATGTTCCTGAATGCAGAGCAAATGTTTTTCACCATTAATTATGACAGTAGCTGAGGGTTTGTCATATGGCCTTCATTATGTTAAGATATTTTCCTTCTATACCTATTTTATTAAGTATTTTAATCATAAATGGATGTTGTATCTTGTCCAACACTATTTCTGCATCAATAGATATAGTCATATGATTTTTGTCCTTTATTTTGTTTATGTGATGTATCACATTGATGTATTTACATATGTTGAGCCATCCTTGTGCCCGTGGGATGAACCCCACTTGGTTGTGATGGATAATCTTTTTAATGCATTGTTGCATTCGATTTGCTTGAATTTTGTTTAGGATTTTTGCGTCTGTATTCATCAGACATGTAAGTCTGTAATTTTCTTTTTTTGTGTTATTCTTACCAAGTTTTGGTATCAGAGTAATGTTGGCCACATGAAATGAGTTAGGAAGTCTGTAATTTTCTTTTTTTGTGTTATTCTTACCAAGTTTTGGTATCAGAGTAATGTTGGCCACATGAAATGAGTTAGGAAGTATTGTCTCTTCCTCAATATTTTGGAAGAGTTTTAGTAGGACAGGTATTCAATCCTCTTTGAAGGTTTGGTAGAATTCATTAGTGAAGCCATTTGGTCCTGGACTTTTGCTTTTGGGAAGGTTTCAGATGACTGATTCAATTTCCTTACTGGTGACGGGTCTATTTAAATTTTCCAATTCTTCATGATTCAGCTTAGGAAGGCTGTATGTTTCTAAGAACTTGTCCATTTCTTCTAGGTTACTGAAGTTGGTGGTATATAGTTCTTCATAGTATTCTTGGATGAACCTTTGCATTTCTGTGACATCCATGGTAACTTCCCCGCTTTCATTTCTGATTTTGTTTGTTAGTGTCTTTTCTCTTTTCATCTTAGTGAGTCTAGCCAAGGGTTTGTTAATTTTATTAATCTTTTTAAATAACCAGCTCTTTGTCACATTAGTTTCTCTATAGTCTTTTTGTTCTCTATTTCATTGAGTTCTGCTCTGATTTTTATTATTTCCTTTCTTCTGCTGACCTTGGGTTTCATTTGTTCTTCTTTTTCTAGTTCTTTGAGGTGTAACGTGAAGTTATTTATCTGGGATTTGTCTTGTTTCTTGAGATAGGCCTATAATGATATAAATTTCCCTCTTAAAACTGCTTTCGCTGCATCCCAAAAATTTAGTAGGATACATTTTCATTGTCATTTGTTTCTATTTATCTTTTGATCTCTCCTCTAATTTCTTCTTTGACCCGGACTTTCATTAGTAGTATGTTGTTTAATCTCCACATATTTGTGTTTCTTCCTCCTTTCATTTTGCAGTTGATATCCAATTTCAAAGCCTTGAGATCAGAAAATATACTTGGTATGATTTTAATCTTCAATTTGCTGAGGCTAGTTTTATGTCCCAATATATGGTCTATTCTTGAGAATGTTCCATCTACACTAGAAAAAAAATGTGTAGTCTGATGTTCTAGGACAAAGGGCTCTATAAATGTCAATTATGTCCATTTCATCTAATGTGTCATTTAGGGCTGATATTTCTTTATTTATTTTCTGTTGGATGATCTATCCTTAGCTGTCAATGATGTATTTAGGTCCCCTATTATAATTGTCATTTGGTCAATTTGTCCCTTTAGTTCTGTTAGTAGTTGCTTAGTGTATTTTGATGCTCCCTGACTGGGGTCATAAATATTGATGACTGTTATGTCTTCTTGTTGTATAGTCCCCTTTACCATGATGAAATGTCCATCTTTGTCTCTTGTTACTTTTTTTTATCCTGAAGTCTGTTTCATCTGATATCGATATAACTACACCTGATTTTCTCTGGATACCACTTGCTTGCAGTGTCAATTTCCACCCTTTCACTTTGAGTCTATGCTTGTCCTTGCAGCTGAGATGTGTCTCTTGGATACAGCATATGGTTGGGGTTAGTTTTTTGATCCAATCTGCTACTCTGTATCTTTTTATTGGTGAGTTCAGTCCATTTACATTTATGGTGATTATTGATATGTGAGGATTTCCTATCATTCTATCTTTAGTTTTCTGGTAAGATTGTGTCTCCATTGTTTCTTTGCCTTTTTGTTGTTGCCTATTATTTCTGTGTGGTGGTATTCTATGATTTTTCCCTCTGTTTCATCTTTTATTACGGTATATTTATTTCTGGATTTTTTTTAAGTGGTTACCATTAAGTTTATGTAAAAGAAAGTTTAATATTTAGAGTATGCCATTTTCTTCAGCATGCGTACTTTCTCTATTCCCATATTCCAGTTTAGGCCTTTGTTCTCCCCCTTTTATGTTTTGATTATCATAAATTATCCCTATTTATGCTGGTCGAATAGCCTCCTTCAGTATTTCTTGTAATGCAGGTTGTGTGTTAGAAAATTCCCTCAGCTTCTGTATGTCTGGAAATGTCTTTATTCCGCCTTCATATCTAAAGTATATCTTTGCTGGATATATTGTTCTTGACTTGTAATTTCTCTCTTTCAAAGGTTTGAATATTTGAGTCCATTCCCTCCTGGCTTGTAGAGTTTCTGCTGAAAAATCTGATAATAATCTAATGGGCTTTCCTTTGTAGGTTTCTGTCTTCCTTTCCTTGGCTGCCTTGAGGATACTTTCTTTCTTGTTAATTTTTGACAGCTTCAATACAATGTGTCTCGGAGAAGGCCTGTTGTGGTTGAGGTAATTAGGTGTTCTATTTGCCTCTTGGATTCAAGGATCCAGTTCTTTCCACAAATTTGGGAAGTTCTCGTCGACTGTTTGAACATACTCTCTGTTCCCTTTTCCCTTTCTTCTCCTTCTGGTGTCCATTATTCTTATATTGCTATTTCTGATGGAGTCAAAAAGTTCTTGTAGAGTTCTTTCATTTGTTTTAAGTCTCATGTCTCTTTCTTTTTCCATCCTTTTCATTTCCAGATTTCTATCTTCGATGTCACTGATTCTTTCCTCCATCTCTTCAACTCTACTACCTAAACTGTCTATTTAATTCTTCCTTTCTTTTATTGAGTTCTTAATCTCCTGAAATTCTATTTGGTTCTTTTTTTTAAATTTCAATCTCTTTGGTAAAATGTTCATTTTGTTATTTGATTGTGTTTCTGAGTTCATTAAACTGCCTGTCTGTGTTTTCTTGCATGTCCTTGAGGTTTTTAAGAACTGCAATCTTGAATTCTCTGTCATTTAAGTCACATATTTCCATTTCTTTAAGTTCATTTTCTGGAGACTTCATTTTCTTTCTGAGCTATCTTGTTACCTTGGTTATTCATGGCTATTAATGATTTATTATTTGTCTTCCTAGACATCTACAGGAGTGGGCTCTGGAACAGGTTGATAGGAAGAGGTCTTTCTTTTTTTTTTTCCAGTAGGTGTTGATAGAATGTTTTATTTTCTCTCTGACTGCAGTCTTATTCTCTCTCACACTGTTATGTTATATTTTGTCTGCACTATTTTGGCTTCTCTTGAATGGGGGGATTTCTGGGAAAGCGGGCTTCTCCTCTCTGAACATTTTGCCTGAGTCAGAGGATGCTGCCTCTGTGGGGTGGGGTGTGTGTGGAGAATTTCTTCAGTTCCAAAGCTCTTCCTGCACAAGATTCGGAGCCTATGTGTTTCAGCAGCTCTGTTTACTCCTGCAGGGATCTTCCCAGATAGGTGGGGACAGGGGTGGGGTGGGTTGTGAGAAGTGGCTCAGAGCAATGGTGTTGACCACTGCTACAGCCAGTTCTTCCACGGCTACCTCCCCTTTGCCAGAACTAGTTGGGCTGCAAGTCCGTGTCTGCGGACCACAGTTCTCAGAACTGCAAATATTTTGTTTTTTTGATCTGACATTGCTACTCTTCTGTTCGTAGCACTGGGCAGGTGGGAGCAGGGTGACCTCTGGGAGGGTAGGGAAGGGGCAGCTGGGCTCTGTGCCTCAAGCTTCTGTTTTCTGCTCAGCCTTCTTTCCTCAGCCTTTGCTCCGAGGTATCTGCCATGAGTGTTGGGTTCAGCCATGTTATATGCTGTCCCCTCTGTCCTGTAGGCCATAAGTGGAGCCCTAGCAGTCCGAGTTCTTCCCTCTCCCTCAGGTGTGGTAGTTCCAGAATGCGGTGAGCTTGGAGCACTGAGCTAGGTCTGCGTCTGGCACCCACACAGCCCCATCACACTTCTCCCTTCCTTCCTCCCCCGCTCAGCAGTTTGCCCACCTTTAGATAATTTCCATAGTAAGCCTCTTAATCTTGCCTCTCTGCTGCACAGGAAGTCCTTTGTGGAGTTATAGTTGTTCAATCTGTTGTAAATTGCAGAGGAGATTTCAAGAAGCTCACCTCATGCTGCCATTTTTATGATGTTATCCGAAAAGTGACTCTGTATTATATTTAATATTTATTTCCTTTTACTTTTTCTGAATTTTTAAAAGCTTTAACTCTTGAACATGTACCTTTTTGTTTTATCTTTTTACAATAAACATTGAAGGCTATAATTACTAAGTAATTCTCTATGTTTAACAAGTTCTTACAACTTTTTCCATTATAATTCATTTCCACAGTTTCTAATTTTATTTTGGTTTCTCCTTTGGAAATACTATACATGAACAAAAGAATAGGCATTAATTTATCTTTTTGTCATTGATTTCTAAATTTTGTTTTATGGTCAGAAAATGTGGTCTATATTATTCAGGTAGTTTGAAATTTATTGAGTTCTACTTAACTGATTTTTAAAATATTCCATGTGTGCTTGAAGAGAACACATATTTGGTGTGTGCTATTTAGGCCATTAGATGAAGCTTGTTATTTATATTATGTATCTTTCTACATTCTTTTATTTTGAACTATCATTATATATTTGCTCTATCTTGATGTATTACGTATATATTTATAAGTGGTATATTGCTGTATTTCAAATATTCAGTCTTAAAATATTAGTCTTTTTGTATACCATTTTGTTAATATATATTGAATATCATTCTTGATGTATATGAATTAAATTCTACCATTTATTTATTGGTCCCTGTTTTGTTCCAATTTTCTTGTTTTATTTTCTTTTTCCTTTAAAGTTTTCTTGCCTTCTTTTGGATTGTGTCCCTCCCCATTTCATTTGCTAACTACTATATTTCAGTGATATCATAGAAATTTCAAGATGTATACTTAGCCATTAAATTACTATTATTAATCTTTAATTGTTAATTATATTTAATTATTTTTCCTTTCTCCTGAAAAAATATGAGGTCCTTTTGTAGTGCTTTAACTCTAATCATCTCCTTTTCCAAACTTACAGGATAATTATTCTTAGTTGTTTCCATGGTTTTGATATTTAGAGAATTAGTATTTGTTTAGCTTAAACCATACATTTACTATATTCTTCATATGCTGTTCTTTCTAGCATCTCAACTCTCTTCCTGAGATCATTTTCTTTTTGCATAAAATATATCTTTAAAAATTCATTTTGGTGAGCTCTGTTGGTAATAAACTCAGTTTCTATTTGTGCAAAAATGTCATTATTTGCATCATTACTGGATATATAAGTTCAGTTATTTTCTCTCAGCCCTGGAAAATATTGTTCTACTGTCTTCTTATGTCCATGTTGCTTTTGAGAACTTAGTTATATGACAACCATATCTTCTGTAGGCAATTTATTTTTTTCTTAGCAGCTATTAGATCTTGTATTGGGGTTTCTTCAGTTTTATAATGATGTGTTTAGATATTTATTTTTAAATTTGTCTTGTAAATAACTATTTGATCTTCTTAGATCTGAGATTCCATGTCTTTCCATAATTTGAAATATGTTCAGCCATTATGCCTTCCAATATCTTCTCTCTTCTCCATTTCTCTAACTATCTCCTGGGACTCTGATTTAAACACATGAATGACTTTCTCATTCTCTCTGCATGTCTCTTAACCACCCTTTCACATCTGTCCTCAGATTACTCAGATGTTTTTCATCTGCCTTTGAAAATCTGCATTGAGTCTCTAATTTCAGTTATTACACACTATTACATTTTTCATTTCTAGAGTTCTATTTTGGTGTCTTATCAAAGACTGCCCCTTTTAATAGTCTTTGACTTCTTCAGAACCTTTTTTTCTTTTTTTATTTCTTTCATTATATTAACATCTATTTATGTTCTTTTCTGAAAATAGTAATATGTGGATTGCTGGCTAGATTCTCTTAGACTTTTTGTTTATTAAGTATTTTTTTTAAATTTAAATTTATTTTTCAATTACCATTGATATGCAATGTTATATTAGTTCCAGGTGTACAAAACAACATAGTAATTAGACATTTATATACTTCACAAAGTGACAACCCCAATATGCCCATATGACACTGTACATAGTTATTACAATATTATTGACTATATTCCCCATATTGTACTTTACATCCCTGTGACTATTTTGTAACTACCAATTTGTACTTCTCAATCCTTTCACGTTTCTCATTCAGTCTCCCAACCCCTCTTCCATCTGGTAACCATAAGTTTGTTCTCTGTATCTATGAGTCTGTTTCTGTTTTTTTTGCTCATTTATTTTGTTATTTATATTCCACATACAAGTGAAATATAAGTGAGATCATATGGTATTTGTGTCTCTCAGTCTGACTTATTTCACTTAGCATAATACCCTCCAGATCCATCCATGTTGTCACAAATGGTAAGCTTTCATGCTGTTTACGGTAGAGTAATATTCCATTGTATATATGTACCAACTCTTTTTTATCCAGTTGTCTATTGATGGACATTTCAGTTGCTTCCATATCTTGGCTATTGTAAATAGCACTGCAATGCACATAGGGGTGCATATATCTTTTTGAATTAGTGTTTTGGTTTTCTTTGGATAAATACCCAGAAGTGGAATTGTTGGGTCATAAGGTAGTTCTGTTTTTAATTTCTTGAAGAGCCTCCAGACTCTTTTATAGTGGCTGCACCAATTTGCAATCCCACCGACAATGTTTCCCTTTTTTCCACATCTTCGCCAACATTTGTTGTTTGTTGATGTATTGATGATGGCCATTCTGACATGTGTGAGGTAATATCTCATTGTGGTGTTAATTTGCATTTCTCTGATGACTAGTGACATTGAGCATCTTTTCATGTGTTTATTGGCCATCTGTATGTCCTCTTTGGAATAATATCTATTCAGGTCTTCTGCCCATTTTTTAATTAGACTATTTTTTTGTTGAGTTTTATAAGTTCTTTATAAATTTTGGATATAAGCCCTTGTCAGATGTGTCATTCTCCCATTCAGTAGGATGTCTTTTCATTTTGTTGATGGTTTCTAATAAATATTTTTTAAATTCCGATTGATGTAATGTGGAACTTTATGAAAAGCCTTTGAGGCCTGATTTTAATGTATTTTGCTAAAGAACAGATTTAGGTTTGTTTCTGCCAGGAACTTAAATTTCCACCTGGGACACTTTAAACTAAATTTTTGGCTTGCAGTTTTTTGGCAGTTTTTCAGGTATAAGATATAAAGAGTTTGACATGTTTGAATCTCTAGTCTGTTAATTTTTGTAAACAGATAACTAGATAAACTTTTTTAAATTAAAGAAGATGTTATCAGTTACGATTATAACAAGGACCCTGAACAATTAGAAATTTTAATTAATTTAGATCTCTTTTATGCATCTTGAGACATGGCCTCCCCGAGCCTTTGAACCAAACAACTAAACCAGTCTTTTCTCTTTGTTTTACATTCAGATATTTCATTTTAATTGTCACAATTCACCCCTGAAATAAAACATCCATAAAGCTTCAGTGGGTTGATAGTGTGAAATATGAAGACATTCCAATTTAAGAAGAAACACATTTTAAAGTGATTCTAAAATGTTGCAAGTAAAAATTCTTTTTAAAAATTCCAGTAAAACAGGAAGTCATACTTAAATTTATGTGAGAAAAGGATTCCTTAGAGTTGATATTTAATCACTTTTTCAAAATAAACCATCGTGTTCTTTAACTGAAAAAAACAAATTCTTTTAATAAATGATTACCGTGTTTTATTTTTCCCATCATCTATCAGTTACCAAATATAATAAGTCAGGCCATTTCATTGTGGGAATCACGTGATTTAATTAATTTTCATCTGTTGTTGGCATACATAACACTGCATTAGATAGTTGAAGTCAGTCAAGTCAAAGAAAAGACTAGTTTTCTCATAAGAGCCTTTATAGTATAAGAAAATTTACTGATTTATGATTATAATAACAGCAGATTAGAAATAAACGTGGTAGGTCATGTGAATTAAATTGCAACATTTGTGTTATGGTTCTTTTGCAAATTGCCATTGTGGGGATACCTTTTGGGGAAGCTTATTAGTCGTATATGTGAAATTGTGGCATTTTGTATTCCCAGTAATAAACTCCCTTGGAAAGGATGTTTCATAACTGTGCTTTTGTGTCTGGCCTTTGGTTGGATGTGTTTGGGGAAAATGTGGCATACAATCTTGTTTCAAAAGTTAAGTTTACTTTCAGCTTTACTGAGTGTTCTTCTAATGTCCTTGCCTCCTTTTTATAGTGAGTTATGAAGGGGTTTGGACAGGAAAGGTTATACTATGATGATAGTATAGCTAAAAAAGAAGGTTGCAGATCAGTTCATAAACTCTTAGGTTATAAATAGATTACATAAATAGTAACAATGAAGTTTGTTACCACCGTCCATTGCAACTTCCTTTAAATCTTCCTTTAAATCTGCAATGAGCAGAATGTGTAGACCTTACATAGGGTGATTGTTTTCAGCCATTTAAACATCCTTTCCAGGAAATTTCTGTTCAATTCCATTGTTGCATAATTGTCTACCAGATTAGAAAGGAAACTTTTAGTGGTTTGTCTAGTCACCTATTTATAGTAATATCTGTTACTCATAAATAGAGCGTGTAAAGGAAAGTTCAATTAGTTGTTGTTATTTATTTAAACTATTCTAATTTGGGGGTATGGGGCAAAATGAACAACTTTTTTGAGGCCAGGGTAAATCTATTTCATTGAGAAAACTACATGTGGCTTTGAATGACAATAATTTGTGTATAGGTGTTCTTGTATAAAGAGGCTAGAGAACTAACCTGAGCTAGACGCCATCTGAAGAATTTTTCTTCCTTCTATGGAGTTTGAATTTTAACTACATGGCACTGATTTCAAAGCCTTTCAGATATAGATAAGACATAACCAGGCACAGTTATAGAGGGTAAATATAAGGGTTTCTCTGAAGGTGTGCTATAAAAATAATGGCTACAATGACTGGATAAGGAAGATATTGCAATGGTATAGGATAAAAATGATGAGGGCCTGAATTAAGGAAGTAACAGGGAGATGTATGCTAGAAGACAATTTAAAAAGATGCTTAACGGATAAAATAAACAGGTCTTAAGGACAGGTTGAATGTATGGAGGTAGAACAACTGGAGGAAGGTGAGCATATCTCTTGGGTTTCTGTTCTTAGTCTTTTCATTCTGACTGGTTCTCTCTAAATGTGGCTTAAAACATTTTCTCTAAGACTTTCAAATCTGTAATTCTAGGCTAGCAATTCTTAAACATTTTGTTCTAAAGATAACTGTATATTCTTAAATTTTTTGAGAAACCCGTAGAGCTTTTATTTATGGTAGTTAAATCTATTGATTATTTTATTATCAGAAATTAAAATGTAGAATTTTTAAGAAACATTTATTAATTCACTTATAATAAATCAATTACATGTTAACATAAATAACGTATTTCTATGTAAAAGTACTATATTTTCAAAAACTGAAATCAACTAGTGAGAAAAGTATCATTACTTTACATTTTTTAATATCTGGCAAAACTTTTTAACGTCTGGATTAATAGAAGTGAGGTTCTCATACTGGCTTCAGCAACATGTGGTGCATGAATAAAATCTTGCCTCACCCCGATATGTAGTTAGAAAAAGGAGGCACATTCTTCTTTAAAACCACATTCAAACTCAGTAGACTGTAATGATAGGCTATTTTTAGCCACAACACAAAGAATTGCACAGGTGCTTTTCATTGAGATAATTATTGAACTTCAGTAAGTAGCAGAAGTGCTGTATGAATTTTGCCACATAGCATATTA